>NW_028270175.1:92314368-92656868 GCF_037043375.1 Chiloscyllium plagiosum | reverse complement strand
AGAAGCCCAACGCGCTATCCACAGAACCGCGTCAAAAGTTTTCTTTGGGCACACATATTTGCCTTTGACCCATTGCGTTCAGGACACCCATCTCGCGTCTGTCTGTCCTCGTCACACTTTCCAGTACCTGTTCCTTATCCACGTGTGCTCTGGGTCTTCAAGTGTTCGGCGACAGACTGCTGGAACGTTCTCATGACACTTGGCTTTACCAAATGCTCAGATAATGATTTCCAGATTAGCAACACTCCACTGGTGAAAGCATTCTCCCAAAATCTCCTCAAAACATTTTGGCCCCTGTCTTTACTTTATGTCACTCTATTCCTTCTCAATACAGGCTGATCCCTGTCATACATATCTATCCTCTTCATAAAATGTGCACGTTAATCGGTTACTCAATCAGCCTTCTCTGTGCTTCGATAAACATCCCTAACCTAGCTCGTCTACCTTCACAATGAGAATGGTCCAGCCCTTGCCATTCTTGTCATCTTCTGTGAACATCTCCTTCTGCAATCAGACGCTTCCAGCAGTCTATCGATTTCAACGGACAAGCAATGTTCCCTGAAGTAAAGCCAAAATATCTGAACAAAATCAGCAGTTCGAGTCCTTCTGATGAGAATGGAAAGTTAACGTTTCGAGTCCAATGATCTTTCTTCGGAACTGATGGGATGGAAGGATGGGTGAAGAATGTGGAAGAGGGCGGACGGGTTCTAGAATTATTGAACTCGATGTTGGGTCCTAAATTTTGCATGGTCTGTCAGTAGAAAATGAGTTGCAGGTCTTCCAGCTTGTGTTGTGCCTTGAAGGAGCACTGCAGCAAACCAGAGACCGGAATAGAAGCCTGGGAACACAATGTCTCGATTAGAGTGGGGCTGGAAAAGCACAGCAGTTCAGGTAGTGTCCCAGGTGATGTAAAATCGACGTTTCGGACAACAGCCCTTCATCAGGTACAGGCAGAGAGCTTGAAGGGTGGGAACACAGTGTAATGTTGAAGTTACAGGAGACTGGAAGATCGGGATAGTTTTTGTTGATTCTGGACAGAACGTTCGTGATCTCAGCTTTGTGACCGACTCTGTTTTCCTCTCTCCATTTCAGAGAGATCACATTCTGAGCAGGAAATACAGTTTCCCCGATTAAATGAAGTGCATACAAATCTCTGGAAGATGTGACTGGAAGCTTCCACATTGAGGAGAGACATCGGAAACCAGCAGGAAATGTAGCTTACTACATAGAACGTTGCAATGCAGTACAGGCACTTCGGCCCTCGCTGTTTCAGCGACCGGTAAAAATAATGTGATGTCCATTGTAATGGAAAATTAGCATTTATTTCGAAACCAATAAAAGCACAGGGAAACAAAGAATTAAGAACCTGACTTTGTAGAGGCAAGTATTGCAGGCAGACAGAAAAAAACGTAAAGTTAAACCGAACTAATAGCAGACTTACAAGGCCAGTAAACTACCATATCACCAGTCGAGGAACGGGAAAAAAAACAACAACTCCGTATCTGGAAAGGAACTCGAATGTTTCAGGTCCCTGACATTGAGGTGTTGATAAGAAGAAGCGAATTCTAGTCTCAAGGGAAAATGTATTACATGTGGAAGGTGCGCCAGTTACCTTTTTGGTAGATACAGGGGCAACATATTCAGTCCTTAAATCAAGGCAGTTGAGAGAGTCGACGCAATGGATGCATCAGGATTCGTGACACAAGAGAGATTAACCGCACTCCGATTGTGAGAAACCAATAATGGTGAAACATTCGATTTCTCATTTCATTTCTCGGAATTCTGTCCTTTAAATCTGATGGCTGGCGATCTCTTAGTGAGACTGGGCACGGATTTGCGCAGTACACCGACTGGCTTGCAGGAAATATAAAAAGAAGATTTACCAGCGCAGGCTGTAAAATACGACTCACGACCCCTGATGCATGGCTATGAGTGACGATTGAGCCAGAGAGCCATAAGTTCAGTGAGCGATTCGCTCGCCCAGGAAGCAAGTAACCATGTTAATCCCATAAACATCGATTTTCTTGCTGGAGATATGAGGCACTGCAGAGCACACATTCACCGTCATGGCCCTTACAAATCATATGAGAAGGACTGTTTTAGGAGATTGTTTGAACCAGATCAGATATTATTGTGCAATTTTATTAGAACGATCACAGATGTGCAGTCAGTGTAAACTTATCCAAAATATCTGTGATAGCAGGTAAACCCTATCTTTTTGATGTGGAACGCTCCTTTCCTCAAGTACCATTGGCGAACACATCCAGTAACAGGTGGCAGAATTTGGGCCCATGGGTACTATTGGCACAAAAAAACGAAAGCTTGTGCCTTCAGGGACGATGTGCATATCTGCTTCAATGCAGATGTAGGTACATATATGGAGTAACTAAATTGGCTAACTCGGGCAGATAGGGCAGTCCAGGTCACCCCCGCCAAGAGGGTAGCCTGGCGTTGAGCTATGGTTGATGTCTCGGACCCAAGATAAGAAGGGTCCCTGCTGAGTGCAACGCAAAAGGCAAACGTGATGTGTAGTCCCTACGAAGCTGTGAAATCAAAAGAATAATCCCGAAGTCTCAGTATCGTCCTTGCAGAACAGAAAACTCGTTAAAACCCACGGCTGGAAAGGAATTACTCCAGTCTTTGAAACACTCCTGAAGGGTGAAGTGATAATCCCCTGCAGATAATCACCGGTGAGAGCCCCCATTTTTCCCGTCAAAAATGCGAACATGCCAGGTGAATCGGGGGAATGGAGGTTTGTTCAAAACCTGCAGGTTGTCAATTATGCTGTTGTTCCACCCGCCCCAAATGTTCCTAATCCTTGTACTATATTAGCACAATTCCACCGGACAGTAAATGGTTATCTGCTGTGGATTTAGCAAATGTCTTCTTTAGTGTACCGGTAAACCCAGAAAGTCATCTCTGGTTCACTTTTACATTCAAAGGCCAATACATTCAGGTGAATGGTCTCTTTCCAATATGAACTCGCTTGTATTTCAGCAGATTGCCAGAATCAATTTATTATTTTAAATCACAGCGGACGAATGGTCTCTCCTCTGTGTGAACTCACTGTTGTCTCAGCAGACTGAATGACTGAAAGAATCCTTTCCCATTCTTAGAAAAGGCAAACGGCCTCTCTCCACTGAGTTCGCAGATGTAAAGTGAGATCAAATGACGGCCTGAACCCATTCCCTCTGAGAGAACACTTGAATTGTTTCTCATCAGCGTGAACACGTTGATGGTACAGCAGTTAGTGAGACCTTTCAATGCCTTTTCCATACTCTGGACCATGAAATGGTTTCTTGTCCGTGTGAACCCACAGGTGAGTCAGCAAGTTAGAGAACTGAGCAACTCCCTTTCCACACTCAGAACAGTTGAATGGCTTTCTCCCGGTGTGGTTGCCCTGATGAATTTTCAGGGCAGACAAGTAATTGAATCGTCACCACATTTCCGCAGTTTCTCTCCAGCGTCCCTCCAATTATGTCTCGATATTTTAGATAGCGAATACTTTCACTCCACTGTGAATGTAGCTTTCTGCTTTCATTTTCAAAGGCCGGTAAGGTTCAGGCTACATGGAACAAAGCAACTCCTTCAAATTCTGATGTAATGCTTCGTTTCAGTTTCCCAACAGCAAATCCTCATCTTTGATACCCTTCACATAAATCCAGAAATATCTCAGTAAGAGAGAATCCTCAGAACACTAAAGCATATGATTTTCAGTCTTCGTCAGATGTGGGTATTCCAGAACAGGTCAGAATTTATTGTTCATTCCTGATTTGACTGGATAAAGTGATGATGAGCTGCCTTCTTGAATCATCGTTTCTGTGTGCTGTCGGTAGATCCAAATTATAGGTCAGTGAAATCCACAATTTTGACCCAGTGATTCTGGAGGAACGGCAATATATTTCCAGATCAGGATGATAAGTGGGTTGTAGGTCTTTCCTATCTGTCTAGTGCCCTTTTTCTTTTAGATGGAAGCAGTTGTGAGTTTCTAATGTACTCTTGAAGGCGCCTTGGTGAATATCTGCAGTGCATCAAGAGAATGGTGCAGACTGCATGTCTGAACGTTTGGTTATGGTGGGAATGGATGTTTGTCGATATTTTATTGGTTATGTGTTGATGCTCAATTCAGCTGCTGTTTTCTAGACGGTGTTGAGCTTTTCAGTATTGTTGCAACTTCAGTAAGGGATCCTCAAGAAGGTTGTTATTTAAAAATCTATTGCAACTCAGATGCTGACTAATCTGTTGTGCTTCTCCTGTGCATTGTTTCTTTCACACTGCAATCATCCAGGCGAAAAGGAACTATCCCAGCATGTCTCATTCTGTATTGTAAGTAGTAAACAGTTGGAAGGGAAAGAAGAAAAGAAAGAGAAGAACATTTGGTCAATGAGGTGAATAACGGTCTCACTCTGAGAGTGGATAGCTGTTAATGGAGACTGCCGGTGCCAAATCTTCAGTGGCATGTAATCACAGGCTATGTGTTAGACAGGCTTTCGGAGTCTAGAAAACCCGCTCTTATGGCCACAATGATATATGGCTGCTACAGTTAGCTTCTCAAAGCCATTGTGACTTTCACTGCACCAAGAAGGACTTTGGACCCATCTTGCAAATGTCCATCATGAAACGACGATCTATTCTCATCCCATTATTTTTCAGAAATTGGTCTGGAGCCTTAAGCACTCTGGTTCTCCAAGTGATCAACGAAATATTTTCCTAATTCCACCACCTCCAGCGAAATGCTATTACCAAACATATATCCCCCTCCCCGCCCTTGTCAGCCTTCCCCAGGAACCATTCCCTCCGGGGCATCGTGGTGCACTGTGCCTTCACTCTCAACACCTCCCGCAACAGCTTCATGGAAGCTTTCCCTAAAATCGCGTAATATGTGACACATACATTCATAGAACATGAGAACGAGGAGCAAGGCTTTGCCGTACAGGCCTTCGAGACTGCTTCGCCATTCATTAAGCTCATACCTGATCTTTCCATTGACACGCATCCACTTAACCAAACTCTGAAGGTAATCTTTACTTCTTTTCTTGTTAAAAAAAAAAAGCAGCCCTAGCTTAAAAAACATTGATTGATTTAGCATCAACTACATCGTTGGGCAAGCATTCCATCGAGGATCAACTCTCTGGATGAAGAAATTCCTTCTCAATTCAGTCCTATATCTCCTTTTAATCTAGAGGCTGTGCCCTCTTGCATTAGTTTCATCTGCTAATGGAAGCATGCTCTCGACTTCTATCTCACACATGACATTCATATTCTTATATGTTTCCATATGATCCTGCCTCATTCTTCTGAATTTTCGATATAAACCTTTTCCACACAGGCGAATAGTGTAATCAGCGAACACCTTCAAATTCGGAATTCCATTTGCCAGAATACTTCCCATTAACCCAATATTTCAATGTTCCTCTGCGGATTTTCATAGTCCTCCGCACACGTTGCTCTGCTACTCACCATTGTGTCAACTGCAGACCTTGACACGATGTGCATGGCTCCAGAATCCAAATCATCCATATAAATTGTCAATAATTGCGGTCCCAGTTAAATCCCTGAGGAACATCGATGATGCTCAATAATATAGCAGTCATTTATCATGCTCTGCGCTTCCTGTTGGGCAAACAATCCTCAATCCATTCTCACACGTTACCCTTAACAGCATGCATCCGTTTGCTGTCAGCCCCTGAACAGCACCTTGTCGAGGCCATTTATAAAATCTAAGTACATCAATTCACTGGGTCCCGTTGTACACCATGCTCGTAATGCCATCATAGAATTAGAAAAGATTTTGCAGGAATGACCTGCTCTTCATTAACCCATGCTTCCTCTGTCAAATTTCTACCGAGATGCCCTGCTATTTCTTCCTCGATAATAGACTCAAGAAATTTCTGCACTATCGAGGTTAAACAAACTGGTCTATCATGTTGGAGAATGGGTCTGGGTAGGTTGCACTTCGGCGGTTGGTGTGGAATTCTTGGGCCGAAGGGCCTGCTTCGACACTGTAAGTAATCTGATCTAATTCCGCATATTTTGTCTGCCACCGTTTTTTTATGAGTGACGTCATATTTGTGTTTTCCAATCTGCTGGGACTGCAGAGACCAACCAATTTTGGAAAAATGCCACAAGCACAGTTCTTTTTTACATACCATTGAGTTTAGTACCCTGCGATGCATTCCATCAGGTCCTGGAGACGTAACCACCCTTTGCAATATTAGCTTCAACAATCCAGCACTAGTTTTTTGTGATAATGACTGTTCCCAGGTCGTCACCAAACGTCATCTCTTTGTCAATTACTGGCATGTTATTAATATTCTCCACTGTGAAGACCGACGCAAATGCTTGTTCAATGTCACGGCTATTTCCGCATATACCATAAGTAAATGCCCCTTCTTATCCACGAGAGGGTCAACGTTTACTTTTGCCTTTCTTTTTCATTTTATATTTTAAGATAAACTTCTGCTATCGATCTTTATATTCTGTGATATTTTTAATGCCATGTTCTTTCTCACACTTTTCTGCATTAAATTACATTTGCCCAGCTCTGCAGCATACCTGTATCCCTATGTAACCTACAATATCCTTCAGCACTATGCACAACTGTACCGAGCTCAGTGTCGTCCGCAAATTTACTAACCCATCCTTCTCCGCCCCCATCCAGGTCGTTTACAAAACATGACAAAAAGCAGTGAACCCAAAACAGATCGTTGCAGTACACCACAAGCAACAGAATTCCGGGATGAAGTTTTCCCATCAAGAAACACCCTCTGTCTTCTTTCAGCTGGCTAATTTCTGATACAAAGCACGAAATCCCCCTTAAGCCCATACCTCAGTATTTTGAGCAGTCACCTACCATGGCGAAATTTATCAAACGGCTAACTGAAATCCAAACCTGCATTACATGAACGCCTTTATCCTCATCTATCTTTTTAGTCATCTGGCGAGTTTTGACAAGGTTTGTAGCTCAGGTTTAGCTTCCACATGAACATTTTCTCGCTGAGCTGGAAGGCTCATTATGTTACCCTCCTGGGTAACATTTTCAGTGGGCCTTCGAGCGACGTACTGTTCATGATCTCTGCTTTCTATTTACATGTTTGGGGTTCATTGGGTTGGTCATGTCATTTCCTGTACTGATATCATTTCCTGTTCTTTTTTCTGGGGTTGCAGATGGGGTCTACCTCGATGTTCTTTTTGATAGATTTCCGGTTGGAATGCCATGCTTCTCGGAATTCTCGGTTTCACTTGTGCTTGGATGGATGCGTTGTCTAAGCCAAAGTGGTGCCATGCCTTATCTGTACGTAAGGATACCAGTGAGAGAGGGTCACGTATTTTTATGGCTTGTTGATGTTCATGTATCCTGGTGGCTCGTTTTCTGCCTACTTGTCCATATGCAAAAACTGATGATATTTACAAAATACCGTGCAAGAACTGTAACAAATACTACATTAGACAAACACTACAATCGACTGAGACAGCACATCCATCCTCGGACAAGCCAAACAGATACATGCAGAATAATTCCTTGAAGTATGGCATTCCGATAAAAACTCTATCAACAAACACTTCGAGCTCGACGCTATTGACTACCCCTGAGGAAAAAGAACAGGAAATGACATCACCACCGGAAGTAACATCACCAACCCAAAGAAACCGAAACACATAAATAGAAAGCTGGAATCATGAACAGTACTTCGCCTGGAGAACCATTGAAATAGTTTCCTAGTAGGGTGATGAAACGTCTGGAAATGAACTTTCCAATTCAGTGAGCAAACCGACATTCAGTTTAATGACCTACTTAAATAACTCAATAAAGTTTGTGAGTCGAGACCTCCCATTCACAAAACCGGCTTGACTTTCCCTCATAAACTTATTCCAATCGAGTTGATTACAAATCTTATCTCTTAGAACTTTTCCAACACTTTACCCACAACTGACAGAAGGGTCAATGGTTTATAATTTCCACGGTTTACTCTACTTCCCTTCTTGAATGAGGGAACAACTTTTACTATCCTGTAGTGATCTGGTACTATACCTTTGGACAATGGCAACATAGAGATCAAAGTGGAATGCTCAGAAATCTGATTCCTGGTTTCCCAGAGACTCCCATGATAAATCCCATCCGGCCCACGGGAATTTATATATTTTCACATTTTCAGAGTTTGTAACACCTCGTCCTTGGGAACTTCAATCCTATCTCGTCTAGTAGCCTGTATCTCAGCATTGTCCTCGACAACATTTTGTTTTTCCAGTGCGAGTCCCGACGGAAGATATTGCTTTTGCGCTTCCCCATCTCTTCCGACTCCACACACTACTTACCACGACTGTCCTTCATTGGCCATATTTTAGTCCATTCATTTTTTTAGCCGTTACATACCTATGGAGAGCTTTACGATTTTCCCTTATCCTATCTGCCAACAAATTCTCAGTTCCCTCCTGGCTCGTCTTCATTCTCTCTTCAGGTCTTTCCTGTTTAACTTGTAACTTTCAATGCCCCTAACTGAGCCTTCATATCTCATGCGAACACAAGCCTTCTTCATCTTAACAAGAGATTCAACTTCCTTAGTAATCATGTCTGCTGCGCTTGACAATTTCCTCCCTCTCTGACAGGAACATACTTTTCAAAGACACACAGAATCTGCTCCTTGAATAAGCGCCACATTTCTATTCTGCCCATTCCCTGCCATTTCTTTGCCCAACCTGTGCATGCGTACTATTATCTAATCGCATTGCAATTTTCCTTCCCCCAGCAGTAGCGCTTGCCCTCCGGTGTATACATATCCCTTTGAAAAGCTCAAGTAAACATAACTGAATTTGGTAACGATCACCAAAGTGCTCACCAACCGCCAAATCTAACACCATGCTGTGTTCATTACCCAGTATCCAAATATAATTTGGCCTCTCCCCTTGTTGTCCTGTTCCATTGCACACTATTTAAGATATCTATTGTCGATACTCAATACTCTCCTCGTCAAGGCTACCCTGACTGAGCTGCTTCGACCGATTGACATGCTGATTAAAATCCCGGTTGATAATTGCCATACCATTTTTTCAGGTGTTATTTATGTCTTTGTTTATTGGCCTCCCCAATGTGATCTTAAAATATGGAGGCAGATAGACTCTGTCAATCAGTGAAATTTTCTTCAAATTTCCTCCCAAATGGATTCAAACTCATTCTCCATAGAACGTATATCATCTGTCAGCATCGGTCTGAGGTTGTCCTTGAATGTTTGAGTTACACCAACTTCCTTACCATCCTTTCTGTCCTTCCAAATTGTCTCATGCCCGTGAATATTTCCCTCCCAGTCTTGACTATGCTGTCTCCATGTATCTGCAATGTCTACTAAATCGTATTCATTCATGATAATGTATGCCGTTATATCTCCTACCTTCTTCTGAAAAGTACGAGCATTCAGGTACAGTGCCGTTATGGTCGCTTTCTTATCCATTGATTAACAACATCTCTAATAATATCTTCTACGCTATCCTTTCTTCTTGCTTCTTGCTTCTCCTCACTTGTCCATTTCTGGTCTCGCTGCTTAGTACACAAGTGCTCAAATACACCTTGCAGGTGAAGCAACATTTTCCCTACAGTTTGTACAATCCAGTCTAATAGATTCACTGCCCATATTATGGTCGCCACTACCTTGGGAAATGAAGTGTGGACTGAATGACCGTTTTGCAGAATACCAAGTTCTATTGCCAAAAATGTCCCTGAACTTCTGGTTGACTGCTCCTTTAGCACAGAACCATGTTTCCTAACCAACGTCTCCATCTCAGGCTTACTGCAGTGTTCCACCATAGCTCAGCTCATGCTGAAAAAGCAACAGATCATTTTCTGTTTGAGGACCCCGCAACCCTCCATATCAAGAACAATCATTTTAGAGGCCTGAAGCCTCCCATGTCCTGGCCCCCGCCACACCCACCCGGCCGACTTATAGCATAGCAGCCAATACACAGTACCTAAACAGTCTCCGTGATGAGTTGTTAATGCTCCAAACAAATCATTATCTATTCCAATGTCCAACTGTTAGTCTCTTTCTTTCGGCTCTATCCCGATATCTTGTTTCCTCCTAAGTGTTGCACCCCCACATATCTTCTGCAAAGAAGACCAAAATTTTCCTGAAAACCATCAGTGTTGGGGACGGAGTCACTGGATCGAAAAGATAAACTCCGATTTCTCTTTCCAACATCTTTTGGTCTTGCCCCGAGGAAGCTTGATACTGTGCATGTGCAATGACCCCCTGCACATAAGACAGAACTGTGTTAATCCTGAAAAGTTCTCTTGTTGATGAATCCCATTACAATGTGAGCCATTGGCATCGACTTCGATGGTCAATAAATATAGAAATCATGTTGTTGTGGAACTGTTCGCCGAGCTGGAAGTTTTTGTTGCAAACGTTTCGTCCCCTGACTAGGTGACATCCTCAGTGCTTGGGAGCCTCCTGCGAAGCGCTTCTGTGGTGTTTCCTCCGGTATTGACAGTTGCCTGTCCCTGCCGCTTCCGGTTGTCAGTTTCAGCTGTCCGCTGTAATGGCCGGTATATTGGGTCCAGATCGATGTGTTTGTTGATGGATGAGTGCCATGCCTCTAGGAATTCCCTGGCTGTTCTTTCTTTGGCTTGACCTATGATGGTAGTGTTGTCACAGTCGAATTCCTGTTTCTTGTTGTCTGCATGTGTGGCTACTAAGGATAGCTGGTCGTGTCGTTTCGTGGGTAGTTGATGTTCATGTATGCAGATCCTTGCATGGGACTGAGGAAGTGTTCGTGGTTCTAACCGGCTTGAAGTGGGCATATTCCCAATTCAGGACCCACTTGTATCTTATGTTCCTCTCTGTGGGAAGGGAGAAAATTACAGGTGTTCTGAGCAATGTTTAACTTTCCTCTTTGGGTTTGTAGTGGACTGGACTAATGCAGTTCCACTTTTCAGCAAGATTGGGAGAGATAAACCAGAGAATCACACAGTAGTGAGTCTCACATCAGTTAAAGGGAACCTTTTGGAGCAAACCCTGAAGGAGAGAATTAACTGCCACTTGACCAGGCAAGGTTTTATCAGGGAGAGTCATCACGGTTTTGTTACAGAATGTCATGCTTAACAGATTGGATTAAATATATTTCTTTGGCAAGTGATCAGGTTTTTTTTAAACTAGGGCAGTAAAGTTGATGTTGTTTGTGTGGATTTCAACATAGCCTTTAACACGACACCACACTGGAGACTGGTAAGAGGATAAAAGTGAAAACGGATTTAAGGTCGCCAGGCAAGTTGGATCCAAACTTAATTTGGTGGTGGTAGGAGGTACAGGATGGTGATAGAAGGCTGTTTGTGTGACTGGAACAGGAATTCAATGGTGTAACACAAGGATGAATGCTGGGTCCCATGTCGTTGTGAATGTGTGTCAAGAATACAGAACAAGTTGTGAGAAATGATAAGCAGAGTTGTCGATGATCCGAATATGAGCAAAGTGGTTAATAATGAGGAAGAAGGTCTTAGGATGGAGGAGCTCAGAGACGGATTTGTCAAATGTCAAATTCAGATGGGGATGTTGAAACTAACCATGAAAAAACCATGAGGTAATGCACATTGGAAGTAACACATCAAGGGCAGGACACGCGGAATCCCAGAAGAACAGATAGACTTTGCATGGTGGGCCACATATCCGTGAAGGCAGCAGAACATAGTGACAATCATAACTTTATCAGTCAAGGCAAAATCTATAAACGCAGATAAAGTGGTGTCACAATGAGACAAGATGGTGAAGAACGTACTTGGCATACCTTTTGTCATTAGTCAGAAAATCGATTATCCAAGTTGGAATATCATGTTGTGGCGATATAGAACATTGCTGAGATCACATTTAGAATATTGCTTGCAATTATGGTAAACTTCTACATGAAAGATTTTGTGAAAATTGAAACTGTCCACGAACGATTTACAAGGATGTTACGGGGACCTGAGTAAAGCGTGGAGATGGGGTAGGCAGGGGCTTTTTCGCTGGAATGTTCCAGGTAGCGCGTTACGTTCTCACCGTTTATAAAATGCTGAGGAGGATGGATAAGCAACTGGCCTAAATCGTTTGCGGAGGATGGTGAAGTTCAAAACTAGAGGGCACAGGTTGAAGGTGACAGGCACTGAGACACACTAAATAAGGTATAGAAAGTGAGAGAATGGTGGTTGATTTCCAACAGGCATTGCTTCAGCTCAGTTTTCGGTTTTAATAACAAGCATTTTTTTCGTGAAAGTAGTTTGGTGGTTAAGTCGTGAATGGAACGTTAGGGGTCCTAAAATTGAGTAGTGTACCGATGAATAAGTGAGTGGGTACAATAATGTCCAATGCACTATGAAATGAAGAATGTCATATTTATAAGGAAAAATCAATAAAGATCTTTTAAATTAATGTGATGTTGCAGGACTCTGAAATACACACCAAACTGGCTGTGCTGGGATATGAGTCACATTGACTTTTCTGCAGGAGCATCAACTAATTCGGAAAGCAAACTGATATTTTTCATCTGTTCAGCAGTGGCGAAGCCAATATATATTCATCCATTCCTATAAGCACTTGACGAGTTGAGTGTGCATTGCCCGATCGAAACATTCCAGTTCATGAAACTCTTTTTTCTTTTGAGAAACAGAATGTAGCAGTTATTAAACTGCAGCTTTCTCTTTTCCTTTACCAATGTTAATATTCAAACATTCAGTTGAAGTGACAGACTACTGAATTCTACAACAATTATTTCTTTTCGCTCAGATATTCAGCTTCGGTAGTTTTTTTGTTTTCTTTAGTGATCTGGTTGACCTGATATTTATGGGGAAAAGAATGTTGAATTTGTTTTGCATGCGACTGAAGAATCAACTGAGTGGTGACAGGAGTATCTTAATTTTCCTATGCAGTTGAGCTGAGGTGGTGTCGAGTTAAAAGTGTGGGTTAGGAAAAGTACACCTGGTAAGGCAGCACCCATGGAGTAGGAAAGTCGATGCTTCGACCATAATTTTTTCGTCACCATAATTGGAAACATTGACACTCCTGGTCCTCAGATGTTGCCTAACCACTGTGCTTTCTCGCGCCATCCTTCCGGACACTAATTTCTCGCATCTGCAATCCTCGCCTTCTCCTCAGGTGGGGTAGTGTTTATTGTGCGAGATATGCGGCTGTCCAGCCCCATCTCTGGCACTTTTATTTCCCTTCCCAGGAACAAAGACACGGAGGAGTCTGTCCAAAACTTTTCATTCAACTTTGCAAAGTCGGATGCAAAATGGTACACACACCCCTTAATAATAATCTCCACACATTATATACACGTAAATGTGGGCTGGGTCTCCTACTGCTGTCTTGACCAACGAGTGCTAGGGTTCCCCACTGTTTTCCTTATTTGGGTTCTGGTGCCTGCGATTATTTTGTTACTCACTTGGCCAATCAGTGTTCGAGTTCCCCGTTCTTTCCTTATATGGATGATGTTGTACAACTGTGGTTAAGGGCGGTCTCTCAGCTATCGAGGAAAGCTGTTACAATTGTTTCATTCATAAAAACATGGGGGAGGTCCGGCACCGGTTTCGAGTGTCTGCTTGTGTTTACTATAAGGCACTTGTGTTTACTATAAGGTAGAAAAGACTAAAATGCAGCTAACCGTTTAAAAATTACACTACCCACTACAAATCCCCCGTGTCTTTTCTTACGGTCTGTAATTTTTAAACCGTAAGTTTCTTCTCCAGGGCGTTTAATAACTCCCGAGCTTGTTCATCAAACTGCCCGTCTCTAATACTACCCCCGCCCAAGAGGGATTCACGTTGTTCCATCTCGAGATTCATTCGTTCAACCTGCCCATAGCGAACATCCCTCTTAGTAAGAGCGGTTTCGATCAGTCGTTTAGTTAATCCCCGGACGCAGGGAATAACGCAACAACCAAGGGCAGTGAGTACCGCTGCCACAACTATACATGAGACAAGAAAGGGAAAGACCACCCCCGTCCATTTACCAAACCAAGCTTCCAACCAGTCCGTGAGGCCAGAGTCGATACACGAGTTTTCGGCCAGTTCGTCCGCCAATGTGGTGAGTCCATCCAGGGCGCGGGTGATGGACCCATCAGGGGCTGTGTTGTTGCGGATGAAAGTGTAGCACTGAGTGCCTATCATGACACAAACACCCTCCCTTCTCTGCCAACATCATGTCTAAGGCCAACCTATTTTCCCACGCCATCCGACCGGAGGCGTCCAGTTGTTCTGCTATTCCTTTCACTGCATCCCGGGTATAATTAATGAACCTCTGCTGATTGCAGTATATATAATTAATCCAATCCACGTTCTTATTGATGGTCACCCACCAGAACAGTGACGACTCAAAACCCACCGCTATCTGGTTCCTAGCCTTGTACTCGTCAGGAACACACCTGGGGACCCCTATGGCATCTAAATATGTGTTATCATCGAAAGAGGTCTCCAAAGCTCGCTCAGTTCTTCCACTGGAACAGGGTTGCTCTTGTTTTTCGAATGCCAGGGAGAATGGGATGGCCAATTGAACGATTGCACAAGTGCCCGTCCATTTTCGGGGCAGGGTCTGTCGCTGAACCCTCCCACCACAGTACCACAAGAGGTCTGCCCTAGGCAAATGAATGTGGGAGTAATTCCCGCCCCCAGTAGTTTCATTGATCAGCCGAATTGATCCGCTGCACTTGTCAAATGTCCCCACATCGTTGTGCCACTGTAGTCCCGTCCGAGAGACGCAGGCCTGGTGCGTACCCGTTACCCCCGAGATTGATGGCGGGCGGGGCGCCCCCTCAGACTTGACGGGGGGAAACTTCAAATTCAAGGGTCGACAAGTGGAGTCGTTCCAGGCCTCTCGGTCCTGGTACAGCCTTATCATGCAGTCCAAGGCTCGTGGGTGTTTCTCCCATCCCAGCGGGAATGGGACCACCTGAGGGTTAGGGCGGGCACCCGTGCATGTGTAGCAATCACTCTTTTTCATGCTCCTCACAGTATAGTTGACCCATTCCATCCAGGCATTCGCCTCCCCGTATCCCGTTTCTATTTCAAAGGTCTTTTCCAAATCCGTCACCTCAATTATTCTAATCTTTCCCTGCTCATCGGTGGCGGATGAGCCCCCAGACTCAGCTTCAATGACCGTGATATACGTGCAGCACAGCTGCACCCCCTCCTGTCCTGCCTGGCCCCCAACTCTAATACCCAGTATTGTTCCATTAAGGCTTGCCTCGTTGTTTCCCAAGTTCTTTATGGTCAGATAGAGCGGATTGCACTGATTCTGCCCACAATCCTGTCCAGGGGTGATGGGATCACGGACAACTGACACCATAGCATGGACCCCGGGGCTGGAGGCCTATGTGTGCCTTCCCTACCATGCAATTGTAATACTAACGCCTGACCCTGGAATCCCCTTTCTCTCTCTAGGTTCCGTTTAGTTTGATTCAGTTCACTTTTAGTCCTGCAGTGCACCAACCCACATAGGTCTAATCTAAATGTCTGTGTTGGCTTGTTGGCAAGCACGGAGATGGAGAACCACTGACGGGCCTCTACTTGTTTTTTCCGGAGGCCAAATTGGGTAACACGCACACTATGACCCAGTCCAAGGATAATGGCAAAGCAAGTTAACAATACGATTGACCGCATTTTGTCGCGACACCTGTAGCCAGAGGGCACAGTTCCTTTAGACTCGCCAAAGTCCGATTAGTTTGTTCTCAGGGTCTCTGTTCCTTAGCTGCCTTTGTCAGAGAGGTTCGTTCAAACTCCGTCGGTTGTGGCACTGGTCCCTTGACTCGAGTGTAATGTGTCCAGCCCTTTTCGGCCGTACGGACAGCCGTTTCGGTCGTCAAAAGTACCAGGAAGGGACCGTCCCAAGTTGGTTCGAGGGTACGTTGCTTCCAGTTTTTAATTAGGACCCACTGACCCAGCTTGACAGTGTACACCGCAAACTCGAGGGGCGGCGTCTGTGCCAAAAGTCCCTGTTGGCGTAAACGAGATAGAGCAGACCCCAGAGCCACCACATATTTTTCCACATATATCCCGAGACACGAATACAGGAGGTTCCCCCTTCGGCCCATGGAACGGGAGGCCAAACAGCAAACCCCGCCTTGGCTGGGTGCGAATTTGCAATAGGGCAAGGTGTAGGCATTTGGTCCAAGGCAGGCCGATTTCACTAGTGAGTTTGGTTAGCTGCTTTTTGATGGTCTGGTTCATTCTTTCGACTTTGCCCGAGGAGGGGGGATGCCAGGGGGTGTGCAAATCCCAGTCAATCCCCATTGCTTGCACTACATTCTGGAGGACGGTCGAGGTGAAGTGGCTCCCCTGGTCAGAGTCAATAGCGCGGGGTAGCCCAAATCGTGGGAGGATTTGTTCGAGTAGAATTTTGCTAACCTGAGTTGCTGTTGCCGTGGCAGTAGGGAAAGCTTCCACCCATCCTGTCAGGTGATCTACTACTACTAATAGATACTTCAGGCGACCAATGGGGGGGAGCTCAGTGTAATCTACCTGAACATACTCAAACGGCCTATAGGCCGGACTCCTACCCCCTTGTCTTGCATGCTGCCGCAGCCCTCTTTTGTTAATCTTTCGACATGTTATGCAATCTCCTGTGACCTGCTTGGCTACCGTGTACAGACCAGGGTGAGCACATCGGCGCAGGAAGGCATCACACAGTGCCTGGACGCCCCAGTGACCCCCTTGGTGTAGACGGGCAATAATGTCCCGCGTCAACGGTCGATTTAGTAGCTGGCGGCCATCGGGTAAGGTCCACTTCCCTTCCCTATCCTTTGTACCCCCCAGAGACACAAGAAGAGTCTCTTCTTTGTCAGTAAACGTGGGCACTTCGGTAATTTCGGATATCTGGGGAATCCTTACCAGGCAGTTTATTACTTCCTTCCCCATCCCGGCCAATTTTGCCTGTTCATCTGCCAATTGATTCCCCAGGGTCTCTATTTTATCATCTTTCTGGTGCCCTTTCACATGTACTACAGCAATCTCTTGTGGCAGCAACAAATCCTCCAAGATCATGGCTATTAGTTCCTCGTGGACCAACTCCTTTCCTCTGCTATTTATCATTCCCTTTTCCTTTCAGATCTTCCCAAAGGTGTGTACTACCCCAAAGGCATACTTAGAGTCAGTGTATATTGTCCCGGCTATTCCCTTTAAATTCCTCAAAGCCCGGTGCAAGGCGTACAATTCGCACGTTTGTGCGGACCAGGCATTCGGTCGCCGTCCACTTTCCACTAATTCCCAACCAGTCTCACGAATGACTGCAAAACCGTTGTGTCTTTTCCCATCTATCACTCGAGAGGACCCGTCAATGTACCACCGCCTTCCTGCATGTAAGGGGGTGTCCCTCAGATCTTCCCTCACTTTACTCTGGTACTCTATTATGTCTGAACAGCAGTGTTCCAGTTCCTCCTCCCCTTCCCCTTTCCAAAGAAAGTCCGCCGGGTTCTGGCAGCCCCCGACTTCTACTCGGAGGTCTTCTCAGTCTAACAATATGGCTTCATATTTCAGAATTCTCGAGTCAGTCAGAATGGCTCTAACCTGGTGGGGAGTAGTGACTGTCAAGGGGGCCCCGAAAGTCAACTTCCTGCTTTCCTCTACCAGCTTTGCCGTGGCTGCCACCACTTGGACACACTCCGGCAACACTCGGGAGACTGGATCCAGAATTTTTGACAGGAAAACCACGGGCTTCCTTTCTCCCCCGCAATCTTGGGTCAATACTCCAAGAGCGGTTCCCTTTCTGGAGTTCACAAAGAGACGAAATGTCTTACTAAAATCTGGCAAGCTTAAAACAGGTGCGGTCATCAATTTTTCTTTTAGAATTCCAATTAACATTTTCTCCTCCTCCTCCCATTTTATTCTATTGGGTGCCTCCTCAATGAGTTTTAGGTACAAGTCTTTAGTAAGGGGGGCATAGTCATCTATCCATAACCGACAATAGCCTAAGAGTCCAAAGAACTTCCGCAACTCCCTCTTGGTCGTTGGGAGGCCTAGTTCGATTATTGCCCGCACTCTTTCTGGACTTATTCGTTTCTGTCCCTGGCTTATCAAGTGTCCCAGGTACTTAACCTCGTTCTCGACATATTGGAGCTTCTTCTGACTCACTCTTAACCCCTTCTCAGCTAGGTAATTTAACAAGGCATTAGTCCCAAGTAGGACGTCCTCCTCAGTGGGCCCGGATAAAAGGAGATCGTCCACGTATTGTATAAGCTTAAGGGCCGGGGACAAGGTTAGTCCCTCCAATAGTTGTTCCAGAATCTGCCCGAACAGAGTCGGGGATCAGTGAATCCTTGGGGGAGCACGGTCCACCTGTACTGCTGTTTTCTACCAGTATCAGGATCCTCCCATTCAAAAGCAAAAAGATCCCTACTCTCCTTGTCCAGGGGACACGCCCAGAAGGCATCCTTTAAGTCCATAACACTAAACCAGCCGTGGTCCGGGGGTATTCGCCCCAGAATAGTGTATGGGTTCGGTACCACAGGGTGCCGTACTTGGACAATTTTATTTACTTCCCTTAGGTCTTGGACCATTCTGTAGCTCCCGTCCGACTTCCGGACCGGCAGGATGGGGGAATTGTATCGTGACATACAGGGCTCTACCAAACCATCTTTTATTAGGTCTTCCATAACTGTCTTCAGACCCTGCCTCCCTTCCCAAGAGATGGGGTATTGGCGCACTCTGACGTCGGGGCTCTGGTGTACGTTCAGAGGGATGTAATAAGGGAGAACAGAAGACAAAAATGATGGTGGCAGCTGTACGGGAAGCTTGTAAATCCACCGGAATGGGGGAGGGAGGTTATGGGGTGGAAAGAGGAATGTCGAAGAAAAGTTGGAGAGGGAGAGAAGCGAGAAGGTTAATTTTACCTCCACAGGTCGAATTGCGAGTCCCCCCGGTTCCCTTTGGCGACCCAAACCCTAGGGTCTATCTCTGTCAATCGGGACTCACTAAGGTATGACATGGTAACGGCTAATTCATCCTCTTCTCCCACTTCTATTCGCAATCCGAAACGGACTATCAAATCCCGTCCCAACAACCCATAGGGAAGATGGGGGAGGTGAAGGAGTTCCACCTGGAGCTCCTCCTCCTCCAGCCGCAAGGGTTGTGGTTCGAATATTTTCGCACTAAAAACCCCACCCTTAATTCCTGAAATGTTTAATGTTTTAGCTTGGAAGCCAACCCCCCTAGGATGGAGGGGGATTGAGGACCTGCCGGCGCCTGTGTCAACTAAGAAGGTAACATCTTGTCTAAATGGGCCCACCCGTAAATTTACCAGGGGTTCTTGGTAGGCCCGTGTTCCGATCCTCCCCTGACTTCCCTAATCCATTTGTTCACGCTCCATTTCATACATCCCTTCTCTTTCCCTTTTAAACTCGGGACCAATCCCTTTTGAAGTGTCCCAGTTTCCCGCAATGGTAACATCCGGCCATTGGAGGCGCTCAATTCCATAAAATCCTCCTCTCTCACTTCTGCCCCATCTCGCTTCTCTCCCTCTCCAACTTTTCTTCGACATTCCTCTTTCCACCCCATAACCTCCCTCCCCCATTCCGGTGGATTTACAAGCTTCCCGTACAGCTGCCACCATCATTTTTGTCTTCTGTTCTCCCTTATTACATCCCTCTGAACGTACACCTTCTGTGCTTCCCGTAATAATTCTGCAACATCTTTTTCAGCCCTATACTCCACTTTCTGTAATTTCTTCTGAATGTCAGGCCATGACTTAGTCACAAAGTGCACCTTAAGCATGCCCTTGCCTATTTCCCCATCGGGGTCTAAACCTGAATACTTTCGCATGGACTCCCGCAAACGGTCTAAAAACTCACTCGAGGATTCATCCTTTTTCTGTCCACCTTCGAATGCTTTCGCTAGATTCCGCTGTTTGGGCACGCAGGTTTGGATCCCCCTGATTATAAGGCTTCTGAGATCTGTCATATTGGCCCGTCCCCGCGCGTCGTTATGATCCCACCGGGGGTCCTGAAGGGGTACTTCTGCTCTCCACGCTGAGGGCCGTCCTGATGCTCCCTATCCCAAATGGCCATTGCACTATTCCGGATCATAACAATTTCATCGTAATTAAATAGTATTCTCATCATGGCCTGCAGTTCAGCCCATGTGTATATACTCGGCCCCAGAAATTGGTCCAGTTGTATTCCCACACTGATGGGGTCGTCCAGTAGATGGGGTAGTTCGTTACGGAGTTGCCGGATATCCCCAGAATTTAAAGGTTGTACTACGAACCCGGTCCGTTCGTTCCCAAACGGCACCTCTCGTAAGAGGTTCAGCTGTTCAATATTGTCACTCCTCCCAGCTCTCAATTCCTCTTCTCGACCTTTCCGCTTCTCGAGTCGGACTGATTTCCTCGTGCCTAGGGTGGGTTCTGCGCCCCTTCCTGTGCCCCCCCCCCCCCCCCCAGCAGTCCCTGCCTCACTGGTCGTAGCCTGCTGGGAATCGGATTTATCCGTCGCAGGAGGGAGGTCCGCGCTGGACGCCTGGTCGTGCGCCTGGTTGTGCGCGGGTGGTATATACGGGGGCGGGGCAGACGGTGGCAAACCGTCGGTGAGGATGTCCCAAGACTTCTGGGGCTTCCTCTGGTCTGTTTGGGGAATCAGAGGATAGAGACGCGTGGGACTCTCGCTATCGCCCGCCAACCAGGCAGCGGCATATTTGCTCTCTTATGGGTCAAACGGTTGTTTTCTGTTAACATATACATTTAGGATTTGACACACCCAGTCTTCATCAGTCCCATACTTGGACCAAACTACCGAGGGGGCGCGGATAGGTTCTTTGGTCCATATAAAACAACAATATTTTATCATGGTCTCTTTCTTTAAGTCCTTTGTTCTACTACTGTCCGTCCATAGACTTAACTTCCGATCTAGTGGACTATCGGGGGGTATTTCTTTCCCATTTGCAGTCTTCCCTGACGTCTCCTTAGTAAATCTAGAAGTCTGATTTCCCATGGTCTATCTTCGGTCCTGGTCTTAAACGCCTAAAACGTTTTCACAGATGACCGTCAAAACCACAATTTCCCGTGGCTTATCTTCGGTCCTGGTCTTAAACGCCTAAAGCGTTTTCACAGATGACCGTCAAAACCACGTGGCCAACAAGGAAGAACAAAAAAAAAATCTCTTACCTTGATCCGGGCACGGAGTTGTCTGGCCTTTTTAAATGTATGTACCCCCGTGTATCGTCACTAACCGGTCGTCCCAACACTCGTCCGTGTGTTCCTTTTCCAGGATTCAAAATTATTTTTAAATGAGCCGGGTCACATCCTCTCTTGGCCGACGACCGACAGACCAAGCTGATCAGTGAGAAGTATAAATATATACTAGACGCGTCTTTGTTATGATCAGGCTTGATCCGTGAGCCGAAGAGACTCCCCCCCCACCCCCTCCCCCGGCAATAATTATTTCATCCCGGAGGAGCCCCAATTGTGCGAGATATGCGGTTGTCCAGCCCCATCTCCGGCACTTTTATTTCCCTTCCCAGGAACAAAAACACGGAGGAGTCTGTCCAAAACTTTTCATTCAACTTTGCAAAGTCGGGTGCAAAATGGTACACACCCATTAATAATAATCTCCACACATTATATACACGTAAATGTGGGCTGGGTCTCCTACTGCTGTCTTGACCAACGAGTGCTAGGGTTCCCCACTGTTTTCCTTATTTGGGTTCTGGTGCCTGCGATTATTTTGTTACTCACTTGGCCAATCAGTGTTCGAGTTCCCCGTTCTTTCCTTATATGGATGATGTTGTACAACTGTGGTTCAGGGCGGTCTCCCAGCTATCGAGGAAAGCTGTTACAATTGTTTCATTCATAAAATCATGGGGGAGGTCCGGCACCGGTTTCGAGTGTCTGCTTGTGTTTACTATAAGGCACTTGTGTTTACTATAAGGTAGAAAAGACTAAAATGCAGCTAACCGTTTAAAAATTACACTACCCCCTACAGATACTATTCCTGAGATGTAACAACATGTTCGTAATGATAATTTGGATATTCAGTTGGAAGCTCATCATTGATGCAATTCATTCTCCCCCTCCCATTCTGCAAAGCACATGCAGGTTCTGAGACTCCTTCATTGACATTCCCTAAACACCTGACGCCTGAAAGAAGAAGGCCTCATCGACCTCTTGGGTCCTTGATGCCACATTGGATCACCAGTTTCCTCATTCGTCCTTCCCTTACGCTATTCTAGTTTCATGATTCCAACTCAGCATTGCCCTCATGACCTGCACATCACCTTTCCAACCTACCCGCTCCACCTCTTGTCAGAACTCCACCTTTACCTTCTCATCGCATTCCCAGATATCACGCCCCCAAACCCCCAAACCGCCCATTTATCTTTCAGCCCCAACGGCCACAAAACCTCATTCCTGATGAAGGGTTTATGCCCGAATCATCAGTTGTCCCGCTCTTCGCATACTGCCTGACCGACTGTGTTTTCTCTCCACACAGTGTCGACTGTGAATTCTAGCATCTGCAGTTCTTACTTTCTCCACGGGGCAGTATTGTGTAAAAGTCACATTATTGGAAAAGTGCAGTTTCTGTGGCTTTCTAAGTTGTTAATATCATTTGCTCAATCGGTTCTAGCTGGAATGTTGTGTGTCTTTCTGCAATTATCATTATAGCAGGGATGTGATAGCATTGGAAACGGTGCAAAACAGATTTACCCGGATATAGTCTGTTCGAAGAGTTCCACTTATGAAGATAGTTTGGACGGACTGGGCTGTCACAAAGATGTTCTCTTTTTGAAAAAAAACGGAGCTGTACTTTTTCTTAAGGATAATGTGTCTTGATATCTTTTTTTTTATCAAAGCGTTGTAAAACATTTCAGGCTCCGAATCGGATGAAGTGTTACAGAGATGAAAGTGTTCACTGGGAGGTTTTTCGTTTCTCCCTCAACAGCTGAGGCTTAAGGCCAAAGATGTTATGTTTTTTAAAATGAACTGTATAATGGAAAAAGAGTGGTCATTCTGGAAAGCTGAATTCCGGTTTTTTGATCCTGCAGCAGTGGTGCACGAACTAATAAATTCTCTCCTTCTGCAATTCTAAATTTTACCTGTAAGCTTCTGTTTCGTTTGTACTTTGTTTAAGGTGCTTGTTTTTTTTTAGGATTGTTGTGTATTTTCATATCAGCATAAGTAAGTTTCCTTTGGACAGACTGAGTTCTGTGGGTATTCTATAGTCTGGATTTAGTTTTTCAATCCGTCATTTTGTGAATAATATTTGTAACTAGCTTCCTCAAGTAATTTTCACCATACACTTAAAGAAAAAAGTATAATGCTACAATCTGGGTTGTCTGCTTAAAAAAGTTTTGAATGTTTTAGCCTCGTCCATAACAAATCGCGAGGTAGTTGGTGGATTAAAATAGAAACTGATAGGTGCTTGTGTCTTCATTACTGGTGTTGATTTGGATTGGAGTAGACAATGCCTAGGAAAGCAATGTCTCATTTAGGTACAAAGAGTTGTCTGGCTATGGAAGATGTAAAGTTGGTAGTTTTACAAAAAATAATTCAGGCCTGGCTTCTGGAATTAGCAGACATGCTGGGATTGTATTTGCCTCTTTCTGTGAGGAAAGGAGAGATCATTCTCGCAATAGCTCAGCATTTAACTAAGCTGGAAAATCCATGAGTATCTTTAGAGATGGTTAAAATGTATTTGAAAATGAAGCAGCTTGAGTTAGACGCAAGAGATCAGGAAAGGACACCAGGTTTGAAGCAGTGTGAGATATACGATTCTCAGCTCCAAGAATACAATTTGTGTTTGCAAGTGATATAGCTCAATCACCGGTAAGCGTGCTGCCTACTCCAGTTGAAAAGCCAGTCAAGATGCAGGCAAGTGTCGCAATGCAGGATGTTTATCAAAGGAATTTTCTGCGATTGTGTCTTAGCGCGATCACACAGTCACAAGCTGAAGCAGGAGAAATCAAAAGGCACGGATAAGGAAGCTGAAATATGATAACAAAAAAAAATTTATCAGATAAGTGGGACAGAGCAGGGGACAAGCGTTAAAATGCAAGTATATTCAGCTCTGCAATGCTACTGACTTTCAGCAGAAAGATGAAAAAATAAAGCAGTTGGATCAGAAGACATGCACTTGGAAGGAGAGTGAATGCATCCTCGTGTGATATTGCTTAGCAAATGATATGTTAAGGAGGAATTGGAGAGGAACACATATTCAAGCAAGTGAGAAATGGGCAGAACTTTTTTCCTGTAGGGTACAGAAAAGTCGTGCTGCGAGTTCCGCATGTGTTACAAATTGGAGGTTACTTCGGCGTGAGGAAAACGGAGGCTTATGTGCCAAGACATTTTTACCGGCCTGGATTGCAGGGGAATGCATTTGAATTTTGCCAGACGGATCATTCGTTGCAACTAATGGGAAAACCATGGGAAATAATAAAGACTGCACGTTTAATACCTATCCCAGAGTTCGAGGAATCTTTCATAAGTGTCTTCATTCATTGTGTAGGTTCTCTGCATCCAATAAAAGATGGGAATAAGCATTAATTAACAGAAATTGATGTATTGTCGAGATTTCCAAATGTTGTTCAATCGTGCAATATGACAGCTAAAAGGATTGTGGTAGAATTACGATTTTGTAAAATCTAGATTAAGACTACCATCAGAGATACAATTAGCTCAATGGCCAAACTTCATATCCAAACTTTTCAAGGAGTTTATAGATAGTTTGGAAATAAAACGATTCAAATCTACTGAGTCCCATCCAGAATTACACGGTGCACTGGAAAGGTGACGTCAATTATTAAAGACTATGTTGAGGTTTTATGGTTTGGAGTAGCCAGATTATTTCCATAAGGGAGTTGCGTCAGTGCTGTTTGCAATCTGAGATGTACCAAAAGAATCCACCAAACTAAGTCCATCTGAAACCAATTTTGGGCATAAAGTAAGAGGACCATTAAAATTTATGAAGGAAAATTAATGTCAGATTACAGAGACCACGCATTTGGACGATGTGTCAAATTTTAGAGTTGGACTAAATAATGTTGGGGAGTTGTCGAGACAGTATTTAAAAGTATCGGAGCAAATGGTGATGCAGGAAGTGCATGAGAAATAAAACAAATCACCATTTTGCCACTGGGAATAATGTATTTATTTAAATTACTTTAATCGGTGAAACTTTAAAGTAAGGTTTAGAAGACCTTATCAAATTGAGAGGAAATTGAGTGAGGTTAGCTACTTGATAGCGACTCCAGGCATGAAGGAATCTCTCAGAATGTGCGATGGGAATATGTTCTAACGGTATTTTTGGAGAGAACGAACGCAAGTGGAGAATGTGTTATTGGCTACGAAACACTGGGAAGAACTAATGTCAGGGAATTCTGCATTGGACGTTCCTGAAATAAAATTGGACAATGCAAAAGTTGTCCAATATTGGTAAAGTTATTCAGTTATCTTCCAGAAGAAAATCGAAAGAGTTATTACTCTTGCATGGAGAGATCTGCTGAAATAAACTGGGCGTTTATAATCGAATTGTAGATTATGTAAATATAGGAGATGTTGTTCTGACTTTGTAACATCATTGCAGGCATAACCCTCTTAAATTTTACAAATTCATAAGGAGATATCACGTATGCTCCAAATGGCATAACGGAAGTGAGTTTCAATGAATGGAGTTCACCCATCATCATGGCGCCAAAGCCAGATAAGTCCCAACAATTATGTGTGGACTATCACAAAATCAACGTTGTTAGAAAGACTGATGCATATACATATCTACAGTTGAAGGACTGCGTGGAAAAGATTGGAACAGCAACTTACATTTCTAAGTTAGACTTCCTCAAAGGTTACTGGCAGTGAACCTTGTCAGATAGGTCAAAAGCAATTTTATAACGCCAACTGGCCTGCAGAAATTTAAAGTAATGCCGTTTGTACGGAAAACCCTTCAGCCACATTTCAGAGGTTAACTGACAAGGTAATTGCCAGATACGCAACTGTGTGGTGTATATTGTGCCTGGTGACTGTCACTCTCTTATGGATTGAATATTTACAGCATTTATCGGGCTTGTTTGATCGAATTCGGATGTCCAACTGGTTTGTAAACCTAGCTGAAACTAAATCTGCCAAAGCCAAAGTCACCTTCCTGGGATATGTCGTTGAACACGGACAAATAGCCCCACGGGATGCGAAATCGAACGTTACAAGGGACATTTACACATTGTTGACGAAAGGAGCAGTACGACGGCTCCCCGGATTGAGTGGCTTTTACTGAAAGTTTGTGCTGAATGTTAGCAGTGGGACTGCTCCACTCACGGAATTGTTAAAAACAGGCTAGAAATTTCAGTGAACACAAGACTTTCAAAATGTATTTGACAGCCTAAGTACATTGTTAACCATTGCCAAAGTATCATTCACAACTAATTACAAGAAAGCTTTCAAGGTGCCCGTCGATGCAAGTGTTGTGCCTGTCTCTCTTCTTCTGCCGCTCTAATTTCGACCTGTCAACTTGTTTCATCTTTACTCTGTGTTTATGGGGTATTATTATCAGGACTGTTGCGTACTTTTGGAAAAGCATAATTAAGTCTATTTTGGATAGCTGAGTTCTGTGGGTATTCTATGTTCCATTCACTGTGTTTCATTCCTTAATATTGTGAATAATTTTCTCTCTGTTTTAAAAACTGGAAGTCAAACTAACTAGTAAATTTTACTATATATTCACCAAAACAAATAACGACGTTACGCTCTGCATTGCCAGCATAAGAATGTTTTGAGTGGTGTGGCCGAGGCAAAACGGGTTTGTTTTTTCTCAGAGCACAGTTGATTGTGCGGAAACATACTTTTTTAGATTAGATTACATTGCAGCGTGGAAACAGGCCCTTCGGCCCAACAAGTCCACACCGACCCGCCGAAGCGCAACCCACCCATACCCCTACATTTACCCCTTACCTCACGCTACAAGCAATTTAGCATGGCCAATTCACCTGACCTGCACATCTTTGGACTGTGGGAGCAAACCGGAGCATCCGGAGGAAACCCACGCAGACACGGGGAGAATGTGCAAACTCCACACAGTCAGTCGCCTGAGGCGGGAATTGAACCCGGGTCTCTGGCACTGTGCTACCGTGCCGCCCACTTGACGTGTACGAAATAATGAGGAGCATGGAATTACAGATTGAAGGAAACATTTGCTCTTGATCGATAACCAGGGTTTGTAGATTTCAGATAAGATGCAGAAAGCTTTGAATAGACTGGTAGGAAAACTTTATCAGTCAGCGAGTGGTAGACTCTGGAACCCACGCTCTATAAAGATCAGTTGGACAGTTAACCCTTCACTCTTCTCTGATTCCACTGGCCACAGAGTTTCGAAAAATGCTCAAAGCCGGGCATTCCCGCGAGCAACAGTTACTCGATCAGTGGCTTTATGAAATGGAAAGGTGCCCATGAGTATCGTGTGCGATTATTCGGCTTCCCTCCTGTGATGACGCTGGAATATTGACTTTCATATTCTCGGCTACATTTAATGAAGGCAGTCTCTTTCCTGCAGATTAGGAACTCCAACGGTATTTCGACTTCAGAAAAATCAGTTTTTATGCTTAATAAAAGTCTGCGCTGTTGCCGAGCCAGGTAGGATCCTGATCTGTCGTCAGGCGCATTATCCAAGGCGCCACCGGCCTGATGCACACGAGTGGTCTTAAGAGCCATGATGTTAATACGGACATCGTTAATAGCAGTCATGTTCACCAGTTGAACAAGCGATAAAGATAATTACCGTCACTGCTTCAGTCCAATCTTCCTCACCTTTCAAAGCAGCGAATTTTCCAAAAAAAAAACCACATATGTCCTCATGGAGCTTCCATTCACACTCTGACTGCTCAGTCATTCAATGTTATCACTGCTGATCTGATGAATTTCGTATCCACTTCTTCAGCATAACTGATGTGAACGTGAGCCTAATCACCACATCGGATATACCAGTTAAATTTCAGAGGTCTCGATTACAGTAACGACCTTTGCGAGTATGCAGGAAAGTGAACACTGTGAACTGAGCAAACAAGTCTCTTCATGGAAATTAATCCAGTGCAAAGTCAACCATTTCAGGATGGGCAGAAGACGTAAAATATTCCTCTGCTTCTCTCTGCACAGATGCCTCTCCAAGAATTGACTCTTTGCAGAACTCTTCTTTGTAATTTAGACTGTCCCAGTTGCAGATATTCTTTCAATTCACAAACAAGTATCCTGCTGAAACCTACTTCAGTTAAAATTAAAATAGTTGACTATATTTTCGCCCAGCTTATGTCCCAATGTTCCCTGTTCCATGTCAATACAAGTTCTTGCATGTGAAATTGGAGCTCCCAGCCTGATGACCCACTGCTTCTTGATGCGTGGAAATTGAAGTCGCTGTCGAAAGGCGGGAGTTTTAGCCTCGATATTTCATGCACCTCTGTATCATCAGTGAATGGCATTCCGCTCACCGATTGCATTTTCGCAGCCACATGCTCGCGCTCAATTCCATCACCATTTACAATTAGCATTGGATGCAGTGCGGCTCAATTTCTCTGATTCCACGCCCTTGAACTGGGATTATATGACATGCCATTATATGATCACGTCAATGAGTGAGTAAGTTGGTGAAGTAACCGATGTTAAAATACAGTGTTATTGAGAACAACATTTCAGCAATGTCCTGCAGTATCCCATGATCATTTGAAGTTTTGTAGATATCTCGCAAACGTAATATCCTACAACCTCAGTGTTGCAATCATTACAGTCTCTCGGGATACAGCAGTTAAAGATTCAACCGAATCTGAGTTCCCACATCTCAGTCACTGTTTCACAAGTATTCCTTTGTGCGAGTGGTTCTGTTCCTGGCATAATCTCTGCCATGATCCTTATTGCTTTTTGCAACGTGATTTTCCATGTGGCACCAGTATCATGAAATGGTTCTTCCTTGGCATTGTAAACACAGCAAGTTCTGCTCGAATCACAATGACAGCAATCGGCATTTTTCCCGTTTTACTCCATGTACTATATGCTTAGCAAACGCTGGGAAAAGCAATTTTTTTTACATAAACATACTCTTTGTGGTGATAGGTTTCCTTCTTCAAACGCCCGCTATCTCACATCTTTGCGTTTCACATGTCATAACCACCCTTTATCGGAGAAACTTCTCCCTCCCACAAGAACTAACTCGCCTAAACGTCCATCCTCTCATTTCACTGAGGTATTTCGCAATATAATACTCACATTTACACTGTTCATTCTGTACTGCTGCGGTCACTGTTTTGGGTGAAAGTGCTCAATCCCATGGTCGGCATCGTAAAGCAATTCAATCCAGTTAGATACAGCTGTTCTGTAATTAATCCTCCTGGAGCAGCGTTTACTGACACGGACAAGACATGACTGGAAAATCGGGCTCAGCATAAGTGCACAGCGCAGTATTGAGCAAAAGATCTTTGATGGGAAACAACAAGTTTCTGTGGCTTTCTCCAGTCATTTATTTCATTTGTTCATTCGGTTCCCCCGAAATATTGCGTGCAGCTCTGCAATTCACATTACAGTAGTCATGTGATCACATTGGAAAACGTGCAGAAATTGAAAAGTTTAGGTTATGAAGACAGATTGTTTTGACAGTGGTTGTTTTCTTAAGGCAGAGGAAACTGTAAGGATACATGTTTCATATGCACTAAATAATGAGCACCATGGACAATGCAGACTAAAAGAAACGTTTCCTCTTGACCGATCAACAGGGGCATAGACTGAAGTTAAGAGGTGGAAAGGGTTGAGGAGATATGTAGAAAAATCTCATCAGCAAAAGGATGGTTGAATCTGGATTCAGTGTCTGAAGAGATGCACAGAGGCGAACCCGCATAACATTCAGAAATACACGGATCTGAACTTGAGTTGTTAATGCACACAAGGCCAAGTGATGAAAATGAAGAAAGATAGTTAAGCGATTGCATCTGACGAAAGCATCTACAACGACCTTGAGGCCTGTCATTCTACACATACGTGGTATTCGTATAGCTGTCCGTGGGGGGATAGCAGTTCTATTCTTTCACTTTCTTCATTGTGACCCGGCTTTGATTCTCAGTCTGGGGGTTGGGGTTTGTTTAGATCCATACAGCGACATCAGCAAAAGCAGACCACCTGCAAGTGGTGAGCTTTTAGTACCTCAGATCAATTAATGACGTCGAGAAATGAGAGACTATGTCCCAGCCTCTTAAATAAGGGGGGCGTTGCCTCGGCCATCTCTGCTCATTCAGACAGTTCACTCTCCATTCTCCTCTGATTCCGCTTCCTAACGATTTTCCCAAAATTGACAAAGCTGAGACTTGTCTCTGCGTCTTGTTTCCTTGACAATCACAGGTGCCGCAGTGAATCTCGGAAGGCTGACAGGAGAAAAGGGCAGTGTGAATGACGAATTCAACTTCCCCTCCATTAATGACTCTGGGATATTGACTCTGACGGTCTCAGGGGCATTTAATGAAGGGACCCTTGTCCCTGCAGTTCAAGGTGCAAACCTCATTTCGTCTTCAGATCAGTCATTTGTAAGTGCAATAAAGTCAGTGCTGCCCACAGCCAGGTTGGAATCGAAACTCCACACAGCAGATCTGTCGTTCGGCATGTCATCCATTGTGCCACTGGCCCGATGTAAGTGCTGCATTTTGTGGGAGATTAGATTGCATGTGAATTTGAAGCCTGCCAGTCTTGTTCTTGAACCAAATCGAAACCTCAACGACAATCTCTGGACCATAACCAAGCGCATTATCCATTGTGACACTGTGCTTGCGCGTGCTTGTGGTTGGTATTCTGCAGAGTTGTGATCCAAACACGGACATGACCAATCGTACTCATGTTCACAAGTTGAATAAACAAGAAAGATAACCGCTGTTACTGCTTCATTCCAATCATCCACTCTTTGTGCAGCGGGAGGTTTTGTAACGAAAAGACATTTACCCTCCTGAAACTTCTATTCACTTTATGTCTACTCAGCCATTCAATGGTATCTCGACTCATCTAATGAATTTCAAATTCCACTTCACTGATTTTGCTCCATCACTTTTGATAAACTAATGCCTAATCACAACATGATATTCAAGCTAATTGTCGAAGTATGCGAGTTTACAATAAATTCAATAAAATGAAATGAGCAAAAAAAAAATTCCTTCCTGCCAGAGCAGAGTTAGCCATATGAGAACGGTCAGAGTGCGAAAACATTACCTCTGTTTCTCTCGGTGCAGATGTCAATAGAAGCTGCTCCAGGTAAAGTTGTAACTCCCATTTCCATGTCTCAACGCTCCCTGCTTCGTGCCAATGGAAGCTGCTGCAGATGAGGTTGGAGCTTCCAGCCTGATGCGACATATACCACGTCAATAAAAGCTGCTCCATGTTTGAACTCCCAGTTCCCGGCATTTCAATTCACTCTATACTTTCAGCAAAATACTTCACACTCACTGAATTCATTAATGAACCCATATCCGCTGGCTCATCCCCATCCCCATTTCCAGTTTGATCTTCGCTTTTGCACCACACAGTATTCCAGGCCTGAAACCTGGCACTATATGGTATTCCACAGCAGTGGTCATTTTCTTGTATGACGAAGTTGGTAAAGAAACCGAAGGTAAACTGCATTTCTTTTGCAGAAATACATTCCAGCAATTCCCTGCGCTAATCCCTGATACCTTCCTTTTCTTGACAACTATGTCAATATTCGCCTGCAGCAAACTAACTGATGAAATATCCATCGGCTCTCGAGATACTGAAGTTAACCATTCAGCTCACCATGAGTTTGCATGCCTCAGTCACTGTCTGTCAAGTATTCCTACTGTTCATGTGGTCCTTTTCCTAATATGTCCTCTGCCACCTTCTTTACTGCTTTTTGCATCATGCTATTCCATGTGGTGCTGGTATCGTGCATTGGTTAACGCTTTTAATACTGGCAGCAGAAGGATCATCGGCAATTTGACTTCCAGTATTGTCACTTGTTACCGTTTTATGCAGAGTAAGACATGCTTAACAAAAGCAGGAGCGAATCAATCTTTTTTGACATGAAAATATTCATCGAGGTGATGATTTTGCTCCTTCAAACCCTCGCCCTTTCACAAATCTGCTGTCGATGTATCAGGATTCAAACCCGCCCATTCTCGGAGATTTCTCCCCATCCCACGATCAGTAACCCTGCTTTATGTCCCTCCTCCAATTTCCCTGACACATTTGACAATCAAGCACTCGCATTGACATTGTTCAGTCTGTGCAGCTGCAATCAATGTTGTTGGGTGAACGCGACCCCATCCCACAATTAGGACCTTAAAACCAATCGATCCATTTACATACTGCTGTTGTGAGATCAGTGCTCATGTAGTAATTTTTACTGACGTACCGGAGATCATTAGAACATCAGGCTCAGGAAAAGGACACAATGCAGTATTCAGCAAAGTTGCTTTTTTTTTTGGAAATGATCAGTTTCTCTGCTCTATTTTCAATCGAGAAGAGGAGATTGTGAGGAAACATGATTGAAATGTGCAAAACAATGAGAGACAAAGGCAGGTTCGGCTGAAAGAAATGGTTCCTCTTGGTCAAGCGCCAATTGGCGCTGACTAAATATAAGAGACAGAAAGTTTTCAGTCGATAAGCAGTAAAAACTTTATTCACCAGTGCGGCTGGTGGATAAATCTGCAACTCATTGTGATAAAATCAACACAACCTTCAGAGGTGTTCAATCTGTATTTGTGATGCTAATGCATACAAGGCAAAGAGATGGAAAAGGAATGAGTATAGTCAAGCGGTTGTTTCTGCAAAGACCGCGTCCAACACGTTTGAGTCTTGTCACTCTCCGTGCGTCTGACCGCCGTACTCGTCCCTGGTCGTGTCATGGTTCTGAATTGGCACTTGTACCACTGCGACCCGGGTTCAATTCCCAGTAAGGTCTGTTTGGTTCAGCATCAGCATCAAAATCAAAAGGAAATCACATTACTGTAGGAAATAAAATCGCCACAGGAAGTATCATCTGTGATAGGATTCCATTCAATGCTTCGTATCAATCAATGTCTCCACGAACATCAGAGTCAATGTCCCAGCCTCTTAAAGAAGGAGAAGTGCCTCGGCACTCCATGAAACAACATGAGACTGAGATATGTATTTTGTTTCCTTGCCATTTCGAGGAGCCGCAGCGATTGGTTCGTTGGCTCTGTGAAATTGAAAAGTGCCGATTCGCAGTGTGTGGGACTACTTGGTCTTCCTCACTTGTGATGACGCTGCGACATTGACTGTGATGTTCTCCGGGACGTGTACTGAAAGAGATTCTCGTGTCTGCATATCAGGAGCTCAAACTTCATCTCAGCTTCAGAAAAATGAGGAAGATTAGGTGTTGAGTGTAGTAAATTCCTGCGTTAACCTCGAGCGAGAGAGGAGTCAAACCTACAATGTTCTGATCTAGAGTCAGGCACGTGAGACTTTGCGCCATTTTCCCCACATTTTCTTCATGCTTTCACGCTTCAGAGTGGTGATGTTAACATGGACAGGAGAAATAGCAGTCATATTCAAAAATTTAACCAGTAAAGAAAATCACCACCACTGCTTCAGTCCAATCCTCCCCACTTTGTGTTTCAGCGCGATTCATAATGAAAACATATCTGTCATGATGAAGCTTCCATTCAGCCAGCCTCTTGTCTGTTCAGCTATTGAATGGGATCATCGGTGATCCTATAAATTTCAACATTATTTTCCTGCTTTTCCTCCATAAATCAAGATAAACTCGATCATAATGGCAACATCAAATAGAGTCATAGAGTCAGAGAGATGTACAGCATGGAAACAGACCCTTTGGTCCTACTCGTCCATGCTGTCCAGATATCCCAACCGAATCTAGTCCCATCTGCCATCACCCCGTCCATATCCCTCCAAACCCTTTGTATTCCTGTATCCATTCCAAATGCCACTTAAATATTGCAATTATATCAGCTTCCACCACTTTTTCTGGCAGCAATTCCATACACTTATCACTCTCTGTGTGAAAACGTTGCCCCGTCGGTCGCATTTAGTACTTTCCCCTTTCACCCTAAAACTATGCACTCTAAGTTTGGACTCACAGACCCCATGGAAAAGACTTTTTCGATTTACCCTATCTTTGACCCTCATAATTTTGAAAACCTCTAAAAAGTCACCCCTCAGCCTCCGACGCTCCAGGGAAAACAACCCCAGCCTGGAAAGTCTCTCCCTATATCGGAAATCCTCCAACTCTGACAAAATCCTCATATTTGTTTTCTGAACCCTTTCAAGTTTCGTATCTTCTTTCCGATGGGAAGGATACCAGATATGCACGCAATATTCCTACAGTGGCCTAATCAATGTCTTATACAGCCGCAACATTACCACCCAACACATGTACTCAATTACTCAATACTCTAACCAATAAAGGAAAGCATACTAAACGCTTCTTCACTATCCTATCTAACCACGACTCCACTTTCAAGTTAAATTTTATAAATCAGAATTCCATGAACCTGCACTCCGAGGTGTCTTTGTTCAGCAACACTCTCTCGGACATTACCATTAAGTGTTGAAATCCCGTTATGATTTGCTTTCCCAAAATGCAGCACCCCACATTTATCTGAATTAAACTCCATCTGCCACGTCTCAGCCGATTGGCCAAACTGGTTCTAATCCTGTTCTAATCTGTGGTAACTCTCTTTGCTATCGACTACACCTCCAATTAAATGATAAAAATGTAGAGGACACAGCACCGATCCTGATAGCACTCCGCTGATCACGGGACTCTAGTCTGAAAAACAACCCTCCAGCACCACCCTCGGTACTCCCGCTTTGAGCTAGTTATGCACCGTTAATTATTGGAAGTTAGGTTTGCTTGAATGACTTCCGTGGGTTTTCAGGAAAATTAATATCATGACACGAGCTGAAAATCGCTCACTGCAATTTAACCAAATACGCAGTCTGTTTTATGATAAAAGACAGAAAAAGAATATATTGCCTGCATTTCTTTCTGCCCAGGTTCTCCTCCACGATCTGCATCTTTGCCACATTTTCCCTTATTTTTGGTAGATTTCCTTGGGACAGATATTCACTGAATCTACAAACATGGTTCCTGCTGAATACTACTTTAATTCAGATTAAAATAACTGATTATCCTTTCTCCCAACTTGATGTCTCATTGCTCCGTGCTCCTTATCAATACAATCTGCTCCAGGAGAGGTTGGAACTTCCGACATGCTGCCACAATGTCCCCTGCTTTATTCCAACAGAAGCTGCTTCATATGAGATGGAGGTCCCAATTTGATATCACAATGCTCCTTGCTCCATGTCAATAGAAGGTACGACAGGTGAGGTTGGACTCCCAGCCCGGCATATCATGCACCTTTATACCGTCACAGCGGGTTCATTGTCATGCCCATTTCCAGTTTGATCTTCGCTGCTGCGCCACTCAGTCTCTCTTAGTTTAGCCCTGGGAACACGAGAATATATGATATTCTACAACATTGGTTACTTATGCGGAATATCACACTTCTCCATTTCATAAATCAGAATTCACACCCACGCATTTTCAGAGATTTCCCTCCCTTCCACGATCACTAACCCTGCTTTACATCGCTCCTCCCATTTCACTGAGGCATTCCATAATCTAACGTGCACATCGGCACCATTCTGTCAGTGCTGCTCCTGTCTCTCTTGATGGGTAAACGTGTCCCATCCCATCATCGGGATCTTGAAACCGCTCGATCCATTTCAATCCCGGTGGTTGTGAAATCAATCATCATGTCAGAGCCTTTACTGACATGGACCAGAGATTACCTGCTAACAACTCGTCTTGACTCTCTACCACCAACCCAGAATGGCACCTCACTCACTACGTTTCCATTAATGACACAGATGTTGATCTTTCAACCAGTTATCGAAGAGAAAGTGAAGAATGCTGATGCTGGTGATCAGAGCTGAAAATGTGTTGCTGGAATAGCGCAGCAGGTCAGGCAGCATCCAAGGAGCAGGAGAATCGAAGTTTCGGGTATGAGCCCTTCTTCAGTTTCCTGTATTTTTACAGTCGCTTTTGATATTCAATTAAAACATCGTTCCTCAGAACTACAAATTTCCTTCGACTAAAATCGCCAGCCTTTTCATTAAAGTCCCCTCTAATGATATCAAAGGGGGAAAAATGAGAGTTTCAGCAGCAGATGAACTGAGATTCGGCCGAGTTATCAATTGTCAGCGTGTGGGACACATGCGATCGTGGTAATGATAAGATCCAACAGCGCAACCCAGCAGCTTTCAAGCTAATAATTGCTTGGTGTTAGCTGCACAAATTGCCAGAGTCATTCCCCTTCATTACGCAATCTGTTTTTGTGTTTTTGGCTTTTCCTTTCCTCTTATAGTTCACCCTTGATGGCACTGACTCTGGCTAACGTTCAAAATGCCTACTTTTCTTAGACCAAAAAATCGGATTATCTCATTGGTTCTATGTTGGCAGAATAATAAATTCGAAATCGATTGGTTTTTAGTTTACTGAGACGTAATTGAAACTCGTTGGTTAAATTTGAATTGTCGTCAAAATAGCAACCATCTCAGGCACCTATTTCACATCCAAATGTTATATATTTCCAATATTCCAGTAAACTGTGACACTGTCCTCATAAGCTCTCAGTGCAGAACAATATTCTACCTCTCTTAAAGGTACAGTACACACTTTCAACTTCATAACAATCTGGAATTCCACATCAGGCTGTCACTGGCCCACCGCACACAAAACCAGAAACACAAACGTCAAACAAAGGACAGTTATAATTGAATAAAGGAATAGTAAAATGTGTCATTTCACAGTCAAAGTGAAACAAGGGATAGAGAAAGATACTGTATTTGCAAGAACACAGAAAACAGTCAAGTATTTTGCAGGAATCTACATCATAGTCATGAGAATGAATTGATCTGTTTTTTTTTAGATAACATGGTGGTGTGGTAGAACTACATATTAACGCCACGAGCAGTAGCGTGTCCTGTTTAGTGAAATGCAACCCTGCTTCAGACTCTCTCATTCAGTGTAAAATCCATATCTGGCAGTGGGGGAGTAAGGAACGTTCGAATACAGAGAGCAGAAGTAGAGGAGTTGGAAGAGCACAAAGGAATGTTGGGCTGGAAGCAGTGGTGGATTAATGGGGTGTAAGAGCATGGATGGATTTGAAAACAAATCTGAGAATTATAAAATCAGTGGAGAGGCATCTTGGGAACCAATACAGATCAGTGCGTTTTATTTCGTCAGAACAGAAGGGAAGTCAAGGAGGAAATAACACGCAGTTAGCTTAACATCTGTCATATGAAATCTTCTCAATGTTTGTTAATAAAGTTGTTGAGCAAGGCATTTGGAGAAAGAAAATCAAGGGTAGGATGCAAATTCAAGATACTTTGCGAAAAGGTAATCAGATTTAACCAGATTATTGAAGTTCTTTGTGGAGCTATCGTGTTCCATGGATAAACTGCCATGTCCTGATCCATTCGTGAGAACATAGAACATAGAAGAATACAGCGCAGTACAGGCCCTTTGGGCCCTCGATGTTGTGCCGATCCAAGCCCACCTAACCTATACTAACCCACTATCCTCCATATACCTATCCAATGCCCGCTTAAATACCCATAAAGAGGGAGAGTCCAACACTGCTACTGGCAGGGCATTCCATGAACTTACGACTCGCTGAGTGAAGAACCTACCCCTAACTTCAGTCCTATATCTACCCCCCCTTAATTTAAAGCTATGCCCCCTTGTCATACCCGACTCCATACGCGCGAAAAGGTTCACACTGTCAACCCTATCTAACCCCATCTTGTACACCTCAATCAAGTCACCCCTAAACCTTCTTTTCTCTAATGAAAACAGCCCCAAGTGTCTCAGTCTTTCCTCATACGATCTTCCTTCCATACCAGGCAACATCCTGGTAAACCTCCTCTGCACCCGTTCCAGTGCCTCCACATCCTTCCTATAGTATGGCGACCAAAACTGCACACAATATTCCAGATGCGGCTGCACCAGAGTCTTATACAACTGCGTCATGACCTCAGGACTCCGGAACTCAATTCCTCTACCAATAAAAGCCAGTACGCCATATGCCTTCCTCACCGCAGTATTTACCTGGGTGGCAACTTTCAGAGATCTGTGTACATGGACACCAAGATCCCTCTGCTCATCCACACTACCAAGTATCCGACCATTAGCCCAGTACCCCATCTTTTTGTTATTCTTCCCAAAGTGAATCACCTCACACTTAGCTACATTGAATTCCATTTGCCACCTTTCTGCCCAGCTCTGCAGCTTCTCTATATCCTGCTGTAACCTGCCACATCCTTCCTCACTGTCAACAACTCCTCCGACTTTCGTATCATCCGCAAACTTGCTCACCCAACCTTCTAACCCCTCTTCCAGGTCATTTATAAAAATGACAAACAGCAATGGTCCCAAAACAGATTCTTGCGGAACACCGCTAGTGACGGCACTCCATGAAGAAACTTTGCCATCAACTACTACCCTCTGTCTTCTTCCATCCAGCCAATTCCTAATCCAAACCTCCAACTCACCCTCAGTGCCATATCTCCGTATTTTCTGCAGTAGCCTACCATGGGGAACCTTATCAAACGCCTTACTAAAATCCATATATACCACATCTACCGCTTTCCCCTCATCAACCTCCTTCGTCACTTTTCAAAAAATTCAATAAGGTTTGTGAGGCACGACCTGCCCTTCACAAAACCATGCTGACTATCCTTGATCACATTAATCCTATCCAGATGTGCATAAATACTATCCCTTACAATTCTCTCTAAGACTTTGCCCACAACAGAAGTGAGACTCACCGGCCTATAGTTACTAGGGTTATCCCTACTCCCCTTTTTGAACAAGGGAACCACATTTGCTATCCTCCAGTCTTCTGGCACTACTCCTGTAGACAAAGAGGACATAAAAATCAAGGCCAATGGCTCTGCAATCTCCTCCCTTGCTACCCAGAGAATCCGAGGATAAATGCCATCAGGCCCAGGGGACTTATCTATTTTCACCTTTTCCAGGATTTCCAACACCTCTTCTCTACATACCTCAAAGCCATCCATTCTACTTATTTGTGACTCAGTATTCACATCGACGACAATGCCCTGTTCCTGAGTAAATACTGAAGAAAAGTATTCATTCAGTGTCTCCCCAATCTCTTCCGCCTCCACACGCAACTTCCCACTACTATCCTTGACTGGACCTATTCCTACACTAGTCATTCTTTTATTCCTAACATACCTATAGAAAGCCTGAGGGTTTTCCCTAATCCTACCGACTAAGGACCTTTCATGTCCCCTCCTTGCTGCTCTTAGCTCTCTCTTCAGGTCCTTCCTGGCTACCTTATAACTCTCAATCGCCCCAATTGAACCTTCACGTCTCATCTTGAGATAGGCCGCCCTCTTCCATTTAACAAGGGATTCCAATTCCTTGTTAAACCACGGCTCCCTCGCACGACCCTTTCCTCCCTGCCTGACAGGTACATAATTATCAAGGACACTCAATAGTTGCTCCTTGAACAAGCTCCACATATCATTTACACTCTTGCCTTGGAGTCTACTTTTCCAAGCCACACATCCTAAGTCATGCCTCACCGCATCATAATTTCCCTGACCCCAGCTATAACTCTTGCCCTGTAGTACACACTTATCCCTCTCCATCACGAGAGTAAAAATCACCGAATTATGGTCACTATCCCCAAAGTGCTCACCTACCTCTAATTCTAACACCTGGCCTGGTTCGTTACCCAGAACCAAATCCAGTATGGCCTCACCTCTTGTTGGCCTGTCTACATATTGTGTCAGGAAACTCTCCTGCACACATTGAACAAACACTGACCCATCTAACGAACTTGAGCTATAGCTTTCCCAATCAATATCAGGAAAGTTAAAGTCCCCCATAACAACCACCCTATTACTGTCACTCATCTCCTGAATCACCTTCCCTATCCTTTCTTCAATGATTCTAGGACTATTAGGAGGCCTGTAAAAGACTCCTAACAGGGTGACCTTACCTTTCCTATTCCTAACCTCAGCCCAAACTACCTCAGATGGCAAGTCCTCATCCATCGTCCTTTCCACCACTGTAATACCCCGGTGAGCCTGTCAAACATCTCTTGAAGGCTCCCTCCATCCTCCTCACAATGTACATTCCGATCTAGTTGGTGTCATCAACAAATTTGGAAAAATTACAAGATGTCCAAATGTCCAAATCATGTCTAATGTTTAGGAACAATTTGGGTCAAGCATTGAATCATAGAATCCCTGCAATGCAGTCACTGCAATGAGACCCTCCACTCTCCCTATAATGCTACATTGCGCATGCCTAATCCACCGAGCCTGTACATTCCTAGATATAATGGTCAATTCACTTAAACCGTGAATGTTTGTACTGTGTGCAGAAACAGCAGCATCCGTAGGATTCCCACGCAGACACTTTGAATGTGCACACTTCATGTTGGAAATCGCGTGACGCTAGAATTGAGCCCCGGTCTCTCGCACTGTGAGGCAGCAGTGCTGTCACTGATCCTTGTGTTACTCCACCAGTAACAGAATACCATCCTGAGAAAAGTGCGCTTACTCCGAATCGATGCTTTCTAGTTGGTAAACAGTCCTATATGAATGCTCGCACTTTTTGTCCAACCCCATTGTGTTTTGTGATGTTGTGTGGGACCGGATAAAAAGCCTCCTGAATAAGTAAAACAGTGGGGTTCCAACGTGAATTCCACTCCACGGGAGACTTTGCAGAGATCACATAACTTGAAAGATGACTCCCAGCGCATTCACATTCTCTCATTGTCTTCCTCTTTCTTCAAACTTTTGGGATGAAGCCTGTCTGGTCCAGTTGACTCAAACTTTAGTCCAGTTAACTTTTGAAATACGACCTCTTTACTGTTCTTATTTTTTTGTCCCCTGTTTCATATTGTGGTGCTTTTAATCTCCTGATCAAGTGCCTATGACTGGATGTTGACTGACGGGCTGTGTTTTTCCAGTACCACATTCTTCGACACTGATTGCAAGCATGTGCAATCCTCACTTTCTCCTTTTCCACAATCCTGACATTTGCATAGTATCTCGCTGTGCTGATTCCCTTTGCGTCTTGACAGGGCAGATGATCATCTGAAGCCTCACCCACACACACGTGTTCTGTTTCTACCGACTTTGAACGAAGTTTTCACCTTTCCTGTTCAGAACACCATATTATTCAGGTTTGGATGAATGAAGTGACTCCGTCAGACTCTGCAGTGATCTTTCAACCAAATTTGCTGATTGCAAATCAATCATTCTAATACCGTGTAAAATTGATTTGAAGCATATAATTGAGAGAGAACCCATTCAAACATGCTCGGTCAAGTACCTAAACAATTATTTATGTGGCTCAGTGTCAAGTGTTGCCTTTTCACATTCCTGTGAATCATTCTGGACATTTTGACAGATGGAAGACGGGGTAGAATTATAATCTTATGTTGCTGATTTGGATATCCATTGTAATTCCTTCATCATTTCCAGGTGTTTAACCTGTAACTCCTCACCTGCCAATATTCTGGGACCATGTGCACTACGTGGACTGCAGCAGTTCAAGAAGATAATCCATCGATTTCTACATAGGGAATTGGAGATTGACAAATCTGGCAGACTTGCTCATGAAAGCGCTGGAAAGTGGGGTGAACTAGTCTGCTCAGGGAACCAGCATCGATACGATGCGCCAAATTAACTTCTGTTGGAATCATTCGGTAATTGAGAATAAAATTAAAGGAAAAAAAAAATCTCACACCGGAGTCAATAGATCTGTTTCTGTATCCACCACTCAGTAAGAAAGCAACTAATCGTTGGTGCATCTGTACTTCAGGACTCAGTGCTGTGAGAAACACTTGCAAGAAATTAATAGCAAAATACTGCAGCAGCTGAAATATTTAATAAAAACAGTCTATGCTGAAATAACATAGCTGGTCGGGTTGTATGTGCAGGGAAAGAAGGTAGATGAATGTTTTAGCGTGCGCAGACAGACATTAGGAAATAAAAAAAATGAAGCAGATTTTCTTGATCCTTATGATCTGAGAAGCAGAAGGAAAATGGAGTTGATTTGTGACAGTCAAAGGATCTGGGGGTGGTAATTGGTGGATACATCATAAAGACACAGTCGACAGGAGTTATGGTAAAATAACAAAAAGGGGTATCTAAAATTCATCACTGTCAATCCAGGTAAGAAATTCACAAAGACACAAATATACCTTGGTTTGGGTTTGGTCTGTGTAAATACTCTCCTCTTAATTCACTGTAAATGCAGTATCGTAAACCCATCTCTACCAGTCCAGGAGAGAAATTCACAATCATTGTATGCAGGTCACAGTCTTGCTCCATGTACTCTGCTATCCTGTAAAGTTGGCAGACGTTATCCCAATTCCAAAGGAAACTGTCAGCGCCTCGTAACACCGGATCCATTGCTCACGCCACCTGAACAAGCTTAAGAGAGGATAAAGCAAACATGACTGACAAGAGAAGTCAGGGAGAGCACAGAAACAAAAGAAAAAACTTACCATCTGATGTAGATTAGTGAAACCTAGAGCATTTGGAAGGGTTCAATAATGAGCAGAGAACAACTAAAATGGCAAGATGAGTTATTAAGATTTAGTACGTAAGTGAGTGAACTTGAAATATAAAGAATGTGCCAAAGTTTGTTCACATATTTAAAAGGTTACAGAAAGAATAGTAAGGTAAAACAATGATTGCAGATGCTGGAAACCAGATTCTGGAATAGAGTGTTGCGGGAAAAGCACAGCAGTTCAGGCATCATCCGAGTAGCAGGAAATTCCGACATTTCGGGCAAAAGCCCTGCATCAGGAGTACAGGCAGAGAGAGCCTGAAGGTTGGAGAGATAAATGAGAGGAGGGTGGAGGTGGGGAGAAAGTAGAACAGAGTACAATAGATGAGTGCGGTGGGTATGAAAGTCAGTGAGAAGCGTGGGGGAAGGTAGCTTCAGTGCAGAGGAAATGACCTGGGAGGTGCAGTGGGAGAGGGTCTACCAGAGATTCTTGTCGAGATTGGAGGAACATTTCTTCAAGGTAGGCATCCTTGCAAGAGGATTCGCAGTAGGGTTACGTCAACTAGGTAAAAACAATTACTGCAGATGCTGGAAACCAGATTCTGGAGCAAAGTGGTGCTAGAAAAGCACAGCAGTTCAAGCATCTTCCGAGGAGCAGGAAAATCCGACGTTTCGGGCAAAAGCACTTCATTAGCAATACAGGCAGAGCGCCTGAATGGTGGAGAGACAACAGAGAGAAGAGTGCAAATTGGAGCACTGGAGATGACGTAATGAGAAACAACGAAATGGTGCAGGTATACACGTACTTTGCATCAGGTTTCACAGTGGAAGACAACAACAAAATACGTGAATTAAGAGACACGTGGGAAGAAGTGAATTAAATGCTAACACTAACCAGAAGATGCCAGGGAAGCTGCAAGGTCTGAAAGGACGAAGTCATTGAGACCAGATGGACTGCATTCCCGATTTCTGAAGGAGATTGCTGAGGAGATTGTGGAGGCATTAGTCGTGATCAGTCAGAAGTCATCGGCATCATAGTGGGTCCAGGATGAGTGGAAGTTTTTAATTGCAACACCCCTTCTGAAAGAAAGAAGAGAGGCAGACACAGACTACTGTCGGCCATGCTAACCAGTGTTGCATATTACTTGGAAATGGATGGTAAAATACAGCAAAGTCTGCATGTCTTCATCAAGTGGACGTCATGTCTGACAGCTATTCTAGATCTCTTTGAGGAAGTACCAAACAAGTAAGGCAAAGTAGAGCCAGTGGACGTGATCTCATTCAATACCCATAAGTCCTGTGGTAACGTGCCATAAAGCAGACAGCTAAATAAGGTAAGAAGCATGCTGTTAGTGACAAGGAGGGGATTGGCTGACTGGCTGAGTGAGAACAGAGGGGTCTTTTACAGGATGGCAGCTACTGATTTTTTAAGACTTGCACAGGTTTCGGTATTGAGAGCATAATTATTCACGTTCCACGTTAAACATCTGGACAAAGGGACAGAGTGCATTTTCGTTACATTTGCAGTTGACACAAACGTAGTTGGAGAAACAGGTCGTGTCAAGAAAGCTGGGAAATTTCGTAAGATGCTAGGCAGGCATAGAAAATGGGCAAAGAAGTCACAAATGGAATACAATATGGGATGTGTCAGGTTATGCAGTATGAGAGGAAGAAGGCAGGCTTCGAATAATTTCAGTTCGCGGAAAGCCTTTAGAAATCCGAAGTTCAAAGTGACTTGGGAGGCCTAGATCAGGCAGGTTCAGTTGGAATGAAGGAAGGAAAATTCAATTTTATAATTTATATCAAGGGGCCTCGAATACAAGAGCAGAGATGTCCAGTTGAGCATTTACATCATTGTGGTCAGACCGCATTTGCAATCTTGCAAGTAGTTAGGCCCGATATCTAAGGGTAGGGTCAGAGTCATACAGCAATTTAACAGACCATTCACTGCATATATGCCATGCAGAACTCATTGCCAAATTAAAATAGACCCGTCTGCCTGCCTTTGGCCCATATACCGCCAATACATTCCTAATCAGTTACTTATCCAAACGACTTTTAAATAATTTAACTGTAGTTGCTTCCATCATTTCCTCTAGCGGTTTATTGCACACAGTGACCAAAGTGTGTAAAACAAAAGCTGCCCCTCATGTCCTTTATAAATCTTCCTTCTCATACTTTAAAAATATGCCCCAGGATTCGAACTCTCTCACCTTTGATAGCAATCTTATTTATGCTCCTCGTGATTTACAAATCTCTAGAAGGCCAAACGTCGAAGTCCTCTGCTGCAGTGAAAAAAAACGCAGCCCATTTTTATAACAGAAGACTTCCATTCATGACATAATTCTGGTAAATACTTTCTTAACCCTCTCCAGTATGATAAAATCCTTCTCGTAACGAGGAAACAAGAACTGTACACAATATTCGAGAAGATATGGTGACATTGGATAGGGACCGAAGAAGGTTTAAAAGAATGATCCTGGGGGAAAGAAATGTTTGTCATAAAATGTTGAAAACTCGGGAGCTGGACTTGATGCAGTTTAGAAGTTTGAGTAGGATCGGATTGAAACTTAAACAATACAGAGAGGGGCAAATAAAGTGGCTGTGGAGAAGTTTTTCAACTAGCACGAGAGACCAGGAGTTTACTGCGCAGTATAGAGAAAAAGAATGACCATTTTGAAGTGAGATGCTGAGGAATTTCTTCAGCACGAGGCTCGTAATTCTTTAGAACTCTTTGCCGTAGAGGGCTCAGTGGTCAAGTCATTGCAATTATTCAAGACAGACGTATATAGGTCCCTGATTGATGAGAGGATCAACAGTTAAAGGAGATGGCAGAAAGCAGAAGAATGAGGTTGAGAAACATATCAGCCATAACCAAATAATGGAGAGGGCTCGATGGGTTGAATGGCCTAATAATGCTCCTTTATCTTGTGGCCTTATCGCTATTGCGTGTGACTTCAATCTGCCCATAGACTGAGCAAGTCAGATCAGTAACAATCCCATGGAGGCGACATATGTGGTGTATGTATGAGATGGTTTTCTGAGTCGCTACATTAAGAACACAAATGGAGGGCAGAGAATCCTTGATTACGGACTGTTCAATGGCCATTAGTGAGCTAGCTTAGTTGGCTGGTCGACGAGATTGCGATGAAGAATGACAGCAGCAGCATGTGCACAGTTCTCGTATTGGCTTTATGAAGTACCCACATTTTCAATCCTGCACCTTGCCTGAGGCACAACGACTCTCAGGTTAAATCACCATCAGTCAAATCGCGCGATCTCTCTCTCTCTCTCTCTCTCTCTCTCTCTCTCTCTCTCTCTCTCTCTCTGATTGGAAAGCTTTATTTGTATATATGTCAAGGAATAATTGACAATCCATATCTATGCTGCCCCTAAGGAAGAGTGAAGAAGTCAGTGAGAGAATTCTTCATTAAGTTCGGGAGTGATAGAGCTGACTTAGATTATGAGCCGAAATCTATATAGAAGAAATGATACTCATATGAAGCATGAGCACGGTACAACGAATTGTGGAACAGAACTTAACAAAACAAGCGTTTCAAAAACATTTCCAGGAACTGCAACTGCTTCTCACTCCTGTCTGACACAAAGAAAACGGGAAACGTGGCCATGTCATGCATAACAAGCGATATTAGGCATAATATTGCACTCAAGGATTGGCTGAAATTGGCTGAAAATAGCAGCAGACATTAAGAATGGGACCAGTTCAGATATCAGCAGAACATGAAGAAAGAATTAATGCAGAACGAAAATTTTGTTTCACAGTAAGCTTGAGAGAAACCGAAAACGATTTCTTAAAGTTCCTGAAGGTATATGAATTGAGAGAAAAAAAACGATTATTGAAAACAAATCCCTTACAATGAGACACAGAGGATGTTATAATGTGGGATAAATATATAGCATACCAAATAAATATGTATATTGGTTCTGTCATCACAGATGATAAAAGTAATATTCCTAAAGTGCTGGGAAGAAAAAAAGAGGGAGGAACTGAAGGAAATCAGTATTATCACGGAGATGGTGTTGTGGAAATTGGTGAGATTAAAAGACAGTAAATTCCACCAACTGCAAATCAAACAGCAGTGTACTTCAAGCTACCCTAAATGCAGTGAATGCGTTCTGTAACTGGAGCGTGGAGACTAAATAGAGTAAATTAATTGTCATATTTCAATACTCTATCGACTCTGAAACAATATCTAAGGCTTGGAGGTCAGTTAATGTGACCCCACTATTTATAAAAGGAAGTAGCGAGAAAACATGGAATGACAGAAAAGTTAGCCTCACACTGGAAAACAGTAACTGGATTAGACAGAGTCAGCATAAATTTACGAAACTAAATTAGGAAAGGAGATTTCGTCTTCTTGTACACAAATCGCTGAACGTAAGCATGCAGGCGCAGCAGCAAGTGTGGAAGGCAAGCGGTGTGTTAGCCTTTGTACTGAGAGGATATAAACACAGGAGCAGGGAAGACTTGCTGAAATTGTGCAGAGTCTTGTTGACAGCACAACCGAGAGTGTTGTGTGCAGTTTTGGAATCCTTATCTGATAAAGGATATTCTCTATACGGAGACTGCACAATAAAAGTTTACCAGGCTGATTCATGGGATGGCAGAACTGACGTATGAGGATTCGTCAGGATGAAAATCACTCAAGTTTAGAATGATGAAATTCTAAAAGGTACGAACAAGGTAAATGCAGGAAGGATGCTTTCAATGGCCAGGGCATCCAAACCATAGAGGATGGGGAGGTGGCGTCACTTCGAAAAATATAGGGTAGTCCATTTAAGACTGAGATGATGATTTTATTTATTAATCAAAAGCTGGTTACTCAGTGAAATTTGATGCCACAGAACGTAATTAAAGCCAGAACGTGGAATGTTGACAAGATCTAGATATTTATCGTTTTGAGGACAACAGTTATCCTAAGATTGGAAAACAGTAACTGGATTGGACTTAGCCAGCAGAAATTTACGAAACTAAATTAGGAAAGGAGATTTCGTCTCCTTGTACATAAATCGCTTGGCCTAAAGAAATAGCAAGTTACGGTGTGGAATAATCAGATAAGATCATACTGAATAACAGAGAAAGATTAAACATCACAACAAGCCAGTCCTGTTCGAAATTTTCATATTTCCATTCTGTTAAAGGAGGGAGATGAAAACCAATTGTTTTTAACTGACACAGATATCAGTAACACATTGTCTAGATTTAAAGAATATTCCTGTAAATATTTACCAAACAATAATCGGTGAGCAATTTTAGCATACGAACTTCAGCAATTCGAGGAGGTGCAAAGTAACTTTTGAGGTTCGTACACTGGCTGTTCTGTATCTCAATTTAAATTCAGTTCTCAAATTACTGAATATTCTGACAAAAACGACATAATATATATGAAATAAGTAAACGTCTTTAAAATGTTGCTGATACTGGGTGGAGGAAGTGGTAGGAAAGGGTGGCGAAGGGGAGCAGTGAGAAAAACAATCGGTCGGATGTATGTTGAGGGATTGGCCACGAATGAACTCAAATTCCAAAACCCCCGTGAACCACTATCCTGCTCAGGAGTCCTCCACTTCCTGCTCCATTCTTTCCTTCTCTGACACATTTACAGTAAGGTAAGGGACAGAGGTGTTCATGGGGTACATTTTCCCATCAATTCCAGTCACTAATACACTCCCAAGCATCTCCGAAATACACTACAACCTCATGGACCACAGCAATGATTTCAAACAATATCATTTATTTTCAACTCTATTAACGCTAAAGTTAGATCAACCAACCGTGACCTGATAAATTTTTTAAAAACTGAATCAGGAATAGCGGTCACTGACAGGGGCCTGTTTCTGAGAAGAAGACTCATGCTCTCTGTGGTTTAATTGGCGATCCCAGATAAACTATGTTTGGTTCCAGAATCATTTCATGACCAAACCTGTGACCTCTAACTGGGCTATAGCATCTGGCCCTTCCCTCCCCTTTCGTCCTCACTCACCGACTGTCGATTGGAGACAACTACATTTCGTTCCCATGAGCACTCGCCACGAGCATGCTCACAGTTCATGTTAAACCTATGCATGCTGCAGGATCCATCCCAAGTGATGATGTATAATGTTCAACAGCGAAGAAGAGGCGGTCCTACAGGACCAAGCTGGAGGCATTGGTCCTTCAACCAATCATAGAATTTCATGGGCGCGCTGGGCGCTCTGATAAATCAGAGAATGCTGTCTGGCTAAAATAATCTAAACAGAACTTCCACACACCAACGCTCAATCAAAGTTCGATTGAAAAGTTCTTCCAATTCAAAACACAATTGTTAATGATGACTCTGTTCCCTTTGCCACAGACGAAAGTAAGGAAAGCAGATGCTGGAGATCAGAGTCAGCATTAGAGTGGTGCTCAAAAATCACAGCATGTCTCGCAGCATCCGACGAACATGAAAATCGAAGTTTCAGGCAGGCACCCTTCATCAGTAACCTTTCACGCTGCCTATTTATGATCAATATTGCTATTATCCCTTATATTCCATCATCCCCAGATTTCATGCACAGCAGTCTCACAGAACTTTTGTCTTTTGTTTTGCCAATCTACATTTATCTGATCGCTTTAGATTAGCATAATATAGACTTGTTCTTACCTCATAAAAAAATCGGCAGGAAGTTCACCACAATTTTCTATGAACAATTCTATTTTAACTTTCCTGAATGAAACACATATTTCTTCAGGTGCACCTCATTTTGTCTGATATGACCGTTTGCAACATGTTTCATACAGTTTTAAACGGTTATCCTGTCAGTACTGAATTAATTGACAAAACGTTTCTCATGGCAAACTTTGAAAGCGTGCATACATTTTAAAGATGAGGAAATGTGTCTGAATGAGTTGTGACTTGGACATTAGTTATCGTGAATACAAAGTAAAGACAATCAGGTTGTGATGGCGTTGACCTCTACCACATTTTCAGAAACTGCCAGACAAGCTGAATACTTCTAGCATTTCCTGATTTTAAAAAAAATATATATCAGATTGCCAGTATTTGGCTTCTGCACTTGTTCTTGGGACAAAAGGGATGAAAAGTGGATCGGAAGCAGGAGCAGTCCCACTCCTTCAGTCGTGCAACTCCCAGCTCTTCCTCTGGTTTTGTAGTTTTTTGAAAACACTAACTGGCTTTAATATTGGGTTTTAATGATAATCTAAGTGTTTACATGTTGCTCTTTAGCCTAAATATGGAATAAAAAAAACATCAATTAATACCAATTTCACTATTTACGTGTGCATGTCCAGGTCATAATTTTACTTTTAAGGGGAAGGCAGCATTTCATATTGGTAACAATAAACGCTAATGATTCGCATGCGATGGCTGTGAGAGCACGGAATACAAATGACTGGACTTCCAGGGACAGTCGCTCTTTCTATGAACATGGACACTGTCTGATTCAACATTACAGACTCCCATCCTTCTGCACATGATGCCTTCAGTTCTGTCTTGGTTTTGTTCCGACTGGTTTCTAATGCATGAGCTATCCAATCATCTATTATGTTGCTTTTTCTAAAGAGTGAGAATCCTTCTCTCAGAGCACACTGCCTCTGTAGCTCAATGCTTAGTTAGGGGACGAACACGGACAGGGGAATCGCTGAATGCTTCCTTTCTTTGCTGCAACCAAACTCTGGTGTTTAAATTTGAAATGGGACAAAATAAGCCAATTGGGTGCAATCATCTTTTCTGGCAGATCTCTCCTGAGGCCACAGTCACTTCGCCAGCAGGTGTCTTTGTGTTTGCCTCTGTAAGTGAAATGGGGTTCAGATCACCGAGGGGGTGTGAACATATCTTAAACTTCAGTCGCATACATTGTAAAACGTGACTGGATGATACCATTGCGACGAGTGCTTGAAACATTTGAGAACACAAGGGGAGAGGCCAAGAGCTGAAAACTTGGATGATGGGCCTCTTTCCATTCTGTAAACAGTCGACGACTAGCTCAAACTTATGTACTGATAAATTAAATGCCATATGTGTTGGCATTAAGAAGCAGTTCAACAGCTTGGAAGGCAGCACTGGTGGTGTATTGGTTAAGAGTCAGTGTTTTCTTCACTGCGGCCAGAGTTGGGTGCCTGGTCAGGGAATCAGGTTATATTGTTGCTGACAGTGACAACAGCGAGAGTGGAGCAGCTCTGATGGGAATGCTTTCAATATCTCAGATCAGTTCATGCCTCGAGAACATCAGAGTTGATGTCCCTGCTCCTTCAAGAAGGGGAAGGTACCTTGACAGTCTCTGCTCATTCGGTGAGTTCATCTTTCATTCCCCTAAAGATTCACAGAGTTGAAACGGGCTCTTTTTAATTGTTTCCTTTACACTCCCACGGGTTGCAGGTATTGGATTGGTTTGAAATTGATAACGTGCACAAGAGCAGCGTGCGAGACGCTCCTATCTTCCCCTCCTCTGACAGCGGTCTGAGGTTGAAACTGATATTCTCGGTTTCATTCATCGATGGGAGACATTAATCGGTATATTAAGAAGTGCCACAAATAATTCAAACAGAATGAAATTCTTTCAAATGTTCTGGCTACAAAGTACTCAGAAACAGCTCATGTTTGAGAGATATTTAGTAAAACCAAGTTTAAGAAGATAAACAACTTGCTTTGCGAGATGCTTTCAATGAAGACATCAATTGTTTTGAATGATTCAGTGGAATTTTAGTTCTTTCTATTACCACAGACACATCTTTCGAGAGTGACAAATGCCTCAGGAGGGACCGACTTTCAGAAAATTAGTAATTTAATCATTTGGCTACTTCTTCCTTCACTTGAGACTTGAAAACCAGAGCCTGTTTACGTAAGCAAAGAGGCTGCCATTCGAGGACAGGCCCAGCTATTAAGAATTGGCACACGCTCAACTTATACCACCTGAGGCAGCCTGGCTTCCTGTAATCTCCCATCCTCCTGCCTGTTTACTTTGGATTCCTCTAGTTTGTTGTTGTTACACAGGAAGAGAAGTATTAAGCCGATTCCCGTACGTCTCCTCCCCAACTATTTCCCCGTTACTCTATGGCTTCTACTCTCTCATGTTGCTATTCCTGCCAAACTGGAGCATTCTTCGCGTCAGCTGCTTGTTATCCACATGTTCTTCGAAAGAGAAACACAGAAGTGGAATTCCAAACTCAAACAGCTTAGCCCTGGAGAAAACTACTTCACGCTTTTTCATCAGAAAGAATTACCACATTATCTAACCCTATGATTATCTTATATGAGTCTATTAAGTCATCTTTCAACCTTCTTCTCTCCCACGAAAACAGCGTCAAGCCGCTCAGCCTTTCCTCGTAAGATCTTCCCTTCATTCCAGGCAACATCCTAGGAAATTGGCACGCTTTCCAAAGTTTCCACATTCTTCTTATAATGTGTTGAACAGAACTGTACGCGATACTCCAAGTGCGGCCGCACAGGAGTTTTGTACAGCTGTTGCATAACCTCATGGTTCCGAAACTCGGTCCCTCTATTAATGAAAGCTAAAACACTGTATGCCTTCTGAACAACCCTGTCAACCTGGGTGGAAAATTTCAAGGATCTCTGTTCCTTATCACCGAGATCTCTCTGCACATCTCCACTTCCAAGAAACGTACCATGAGCACAATAATTTGCATTCCGGTTACTCCGACCAAAAATTAAAACCTCACACTTGTCCACATTATATTTCATTTGCCACCTCTCAGCCCAGTTCTGTAACTTATCTATGTCTCTCTGTAAACTGCAACACCCGTCGTCACTATCCACAACTCCACCGACCTTAGTGTTGTTTGCAATTTTACTAACCCACCCTTATACGCCCTCATCCAGGTCGTTTATTAAAATGAAGAGCAGCAGTGTACCCAATACCGACCCTGGCGGTACACCACTGGGAACTGATGTCCAGGACGAACAATTCCCATCGCCCACCTCCCTCTGTTTTCTTTCAGCAAGCCAATTACTGATCCAAACCGCTATATCTCCCATAATCCCATTCCTCCACATTTTGTACAACAGGCTATTCTGGGGAACCTTCTCGAACGCCTTGCTGAAAACCATATACACTATATCAACCGGTTTACTCTCAAATAACTGAATAAGGGTTCTGAGGCACGACGTACCCTTCACAAAAGCGTGCAGACTATCCCTAATCAAGTTATCCCTATCAACTCCTGTCTCTTATAACATTTTCCAATACTTTACAAAAAACTGAAGTAAGGCTCACTGGTCTGTAATTACTAGGGTTGTCTCTACTCCCCTTCTTGAACAGGTGACCACATTTGCTCTCCTCCAGTTTCTGACACTCTTCCTGTGGACAATGACGATTTAAAGATCAATGTCAAAGGCTAGGCAATCTCCTCTCTGGCTCCCCAGTGGATCCTCGGTTAGATCCCGTCCGGCCAAGGGGACTTACTTCCTTTCACATTCTGTAGGAATTCTAATACCTCTTCCTTGTGAACTTCATTAGTCTAACCTAGTAAAGTAGCCTGTATCTCAATATTCTCCTCGACAACATGGTCGTTTTCTAGAGAGAATACTGTTGAAAGATCTGCATTTTGTGCTTCCCATTAGCCCTCTTCTCCACACACAACTTCCTACTATTATCATTGATTGGCGCTAATCTTACTCTTGTCATTCTTTTATTCTTTACATACCTGTAGAAAGCTTTACGGTTTACGCTTACCCTATTCACCAACACCGTCTCATGTCTCCTCCTGGCTCTTCTGAGCTCACACTTTAGGTCTTTCCTGGTTGTCTTGTAATCCTGAAGCGGCCTAACTGAGTCTTCATATCTCATCCGAACATATGCTTTTTTCTTCCTCTTGACCAGAGATTCCACTTCCTTTGTAAACTACAGCTCCCACTCTACAGCTTACTCCATGCCTGAAAGGTTCATACTTATGTTTGACACTCAGGAGCTTTTCCTTGATTAAGTTCCACATTTCTAATGTGCCCGAAACCTGCAGTTTCCTTCCCCATATAATGCTTCCTAAATCTTGCCTAATTGTATCGTAATTGCCTTTTCCCCAGCTTCGATCTTGACCAGTGGTATGCATCTGTCCGTTTCTATCACTAAAGTAAACATAAGAAAATTGTGATCGCTATCACCAAAGTGCTCACCTATTTCCAAGTCTAACTCCTGGCCGGGCTCATTACACAGTACCAAGTCTAATGTGGCTTCACCCCTTGTTCGCCTGTCTACATACTGTGTCAGGATGCCCTCCTGCACACATTGGACAAAAACGGATCCATCTATAGTACTCGTACTATAATGTTTCCAGTCAATATTTGGAAAGTTGAAATCCCCATGACAACTACCTTGTCTGTCTCATTCCTTTCTTATCGAGAATCATCTTTGCTATCCTTTCCCCAATATCTCTGGAAGTATTCGGTGGCCAATAGAAAACTCCCAACAGGGTGACTTCCCCTTAACTGTTTATCACCGCAGACTATACTACCTCAGTTGACGAGTCCCCTAACATCCTTTCTGCAACTGCAATACTGTCCTTGACCAAGAATGCCTCTTTTACCATCTTCTCTGTTCTCACTGAAACATCTAAATCCTCGGACCTGCAACAACCATTCCTGTGCCTGCTCTTTTCATGTCTCCGAAATGGCCACAACATCGACGTCCCAGGTACCAACCCATGCTGCAAGTTCATCCACCTTATTCCGGATGCTCCTGGAGTTGAAGTAGACACACTTCAAACCACCATCTTGCTTGCCGGTGCCATCTTGCGACCATGATACTTGATTTCGGATCCCCATACTCTCAACCTTTTCTATACTTGAACTACAATTTTGGGTCCCATCCCCCTGCTGGATTAGTTTAAACCCACCCACAATAGCCTTTGCGAATATCCCCCCAGGATATTGGTACCCTTCTGGTTCAGACCAAGAACATCCTGCTTGTGCAGGTCCCACCCATCCCAGAAAGAGCCCCAATTATCCAAGAATCCAAAACCTTCCCGCATGCACCATCCCTGTAGCCACGTGTTCAACTCCAATCTCTCCCTATTCCTCACCTCACTAGCACATGGCACGGGCAACAAGCTTCCATCCTAGCTCCCTGAATTTCTGCATTAAATCCCCATCTCTCTTCCTACCTATATTGTTGGTGCTCGATGGACCATGACCTGGGGCTGCTCCCGTTCCCCCTTAAGGATCCCAAAACACGATCAGAGAATTACAATCCGTGGCACCTGGGAGGCGACACACCAACCGTGAGTCTCTTTCGTCCCCACAGAACCTGATATCTGTCCCCTAACTATGGAGTCCCCAATGACTATTGCTCTGCTCCTCTCCACCCTTCCCTTCTAAGCAGCAGGGACAGACACTGTGCCATAGCCCTGCGCCCCACTGCTTTCCCCTGGTAAGCCGTCCCCCAGAATAGTATCCAAAACGGTATACTTATTGTTCAGGGGAATGGCCACAAGGGATCCTTGCAGTGCCTGCCAGCTCCCCTTCCGTCCCCTGACTGTAACCCATCTGCCTTTTTCTTGCACCTGAGGGGTGACTACCACCCTGTAACTCCCCTCAATAACCCTCTCTGCCTCTCGAATGATCCGAAGTTCATAGAGTTCTCGCTCCAGTTCCCTAACGCGGTTTTCGTGGAGCTGGAGTTGGGTGCACTTCCCGCAGATGTAGTCAGCAGGGACAATAGTCATGACCCTTACCTCTCACATTCGGCAGGAGTAACATTCAAATGCCCTCACCTCCATTCCCACGATTCTAAATGCCCAAAGAGACTGTTGAAAAATCAAAGAATAAAAAAAAGAACTCGTTATCTTACCAATCTTACATTACCCGCACCTCAACCCACCTACCACACTCTCAGATACCTTGCCTCCTCCTATTTGTCTCTATACCGCCTCGGCTCACAAGCCTCATTTCAAATGAAGAGTTCTTGCCTGAAACGTCGATTATCCTGCTTCTTGGGTGCTGCCTGCCCTGCTGTGCCTTTCCAAGTCCACATTCTCTCCTCAGTGGCGAGGCAGTGGATTTGTGTTGGGGACTGAAGATAGAGGCCACACTTTTGCACGATTTAATTGTAGGAAATGTCTGCTCCAACAGGACAGGATATTAGAGAAGTCTGGAGAGTGTTTGACCTCGAGCGAACAGGGATTTGATGGTGATCGCATTCACCTGTTGACCTGCTCCTTCTCAGAAGTGGAGGCTGTGTGTCTGAAAGATTCTGGCAAATTTCCTGTCAAATTGTTTGTGCCTAAATCCCTTAACTACAATCCTAGCTTCAGGCACAATCCAGAATCTGTGAGAGACTCTTTCTCATTCTATTGATTTAAAAAAATATATAACATCAATTTCACAGCATATTAGAAGGGAACGTTTTAATAAACAATCACTCCACCATGATAAGATGAAGTCACGCATTTTTATCCGAAGTAGAACTTGTTCAGAGTTTGAACATGGAAGGAAAAGGCTTCGGTTACGATGGGAGAGAATCGTTCACTTGTGTGTGTGGACAAGGCTTCTGCTTGCATCAGAGCTCACAAACTACAATTGTAGTCATATTTAAGTGAGACTGCAGATAAGTGATGATTCATTTCTCCATCTGAGCAGAAACCCCACGAAAGCAATGATACCAGGAACAAGCTCAATGTGTGGGAAGGGATAAACTCCTTCGCTGACCTACTGCGACACCTGCTCGATCACAATGACGAGAAATCATTCCAATGTCTGGATTGCGTAAAATGCGATAAAACGTCCAGCGATTGGATTATCCAACACCATGTTCATACTAATGAGAAAACTTTCATCTGTCCAGACTTTGGAAAATATTATCAGACCTTTGTGTAGTTGATGCATGGGAAATATGTGGACACGAATGAAAGTCCTTTCGAACTTCTGTGGTCCTGGCGTCCGATCCACGTGCTCACACAGAGGGCAGACATCTTCAATTCCACAACTGTGGGACGTGCTGCAAATGTCCGATCGACGTGAAGTCCCATCAACATTGCTGCCAGATCTTTTCAACGCCCAGACCGTGACAAGTGTAGCAAATGTTCCTGGACTGACATGACATCAACGTGTTAACAAAGAAGAGACCCTTTACATGCTGAGGTTCTGGTAATCACTATACAAGTTCCTTGGGATCGTTTAATCATGAACGTCTTCACATTGTGGAGAGACCGATCAAATATCCAGTGTGTGGGATGTGCTCTCCAGTCTCTGCAGGTCTGATGTTCCATCGACATTCTCACAAGTTGAGAGACATTTCAATTGTTTTCATTGTGGGACTCGGTTCGGGCGATCATCTCAACTCTCAGTACACCAGCGAGTTTGCAGTGGGCAGAACGTATTTACCTGCTACATTTGAGGAAAACAGTTAGCTCACTCATCGACCCTGCAGAGACCGCAGAGAGATCCACTGGGGGAAGGCATTCACTCACTCATCGAGCCTGCGGAGACAGCGAAGTTGTTACATCTTTCAAATGCGATTGGACTTCGTTGTTCGTGACATTCAGGACTGAAAGCAAAGTTTTAATATATTAGATAAATGTCAAGCAAATCAATTCTGTATTCAATACCGTAGGAGAGGTCAATATTAGGATGGGATTCCGTAGTACTTGAAGAATCAACACAGGTTCTTAAGGACAAATGTAATAGAATTCTGTGAGGAAGTCATGAGCAAGTGAGAAACATTATATTCTGAGAATTTGATCAGCTTGAATTCGCAGCAGGCATTTGTCAAGGTGCAGGATTGGAAACTGCGAAAAAAGAGTCCTTGGTTTGAGGGGCAAAGTACTGGCATGGCTTGAGTTTGGGCTGACTGGCTGAAAACAGTTGGGTGAAGGGGTCTTTTCCAGGATGGCAGCGCATGACGTGTGGGGTTCAGCAAGGGTCAGTTTTGGCACCACGACTATTCCCGTTATGCGTGAATGATCAGGTCAAAGGACCTGAGAGTGTTGTTGATATTTTGAAGAATACACAACAAAAGGTAGAAGGACAGATCGTTTTGAGGAAGCGGGCAGGCTGCAGAATTACGTGGACTTGCTGGATGCTTGGATAAAAAAAGGTTGCAGTTAGAACACTGTGGAAAAGAGTGAGGTCATAAAGTAATGGCATTATAAGAGGCATAGACCATTTTGTGACGCGGAAAGGCTTCAGAGATCTCTCGGTTAAAGGCACTTGAGAAATCTAGTTGAGGTTCCTCTGATGTTTAACATGCAAGTTATGTTGGCTGTTAGGAGGGTAAATGCAATGTTTGCATTCATTAAAGCAAGTTAAGAACCAACTGCAGAGGTTTGCAAATGAAGCGATAAGAGGCTCTCGTCAGACGCATTTGGATTATCTAGAATAGCTTTTGCCCTCATGTCTAAGGGGAGATATATTATGAGTGGTGGATAAGAGGTTGACAATGGCTGACACAGTGGTGAGCCCTGCTGTCTCCAGCCTCAGCAACGCTGGTTCAATTTCTTCGTCGGGCGACGGTCTGCAGTTTGCACGTTATTTCCGTGTCTGCGTCAGTTTCCTCCACAGAAGAAAAATACCTTGTTAACGTCATTTTGCCATGGGAAATGCAGAGTTACAGGAATCGGGTAGAGTTGTGAGCTTAAGTGCAATGATCTTCGTATGTTTCGTTGGTTCTTCTTGGGCTGATTTGCCTTTTCGCACATTTTCAGGATTCTATTAGAACAACGTTGATCGCAGGAATGAGGGACTTGTCGTATAAGAATTATTATTTTTTAAAACATCACAGTTTCCATGTAAACATGCGATCTCAAGTCAATCTCTTGAACAATATGAGGAGTGGAGGGGCATTCTTCAAAGGAAATCATGAAGGCAAAACGACCATATTCGATAGCATTAGCACATAAATTTAAGGATAAAGTAAAGATATTTTATAAGTACTTTCAGAACTAAAGACCAAATAGGATCCCCGAAAGGTGCAATAGCAAACATTTGTCTTGCACCTCAGCAGATGGGAGAGATATTAAATATTCATTTCACATTAGTGAACGAAATGGATGTTTTGAAAGTGGTTCACATTGAAAAGAGGAATTCCGGAAGACTTGGAAAATATAAAGTTGGATATTTCTCTGGGATCTGATGTCGTGCAGCAAGGGCTTTTTGGGAAAACAGGGAAATACACTGTTGGGTCGTTGGTAGAAATATTTATATCATCTATTACTGCGAGTGATGTGCCCAATAAATAGGGTGTGGTTTTGTTGAGGAAGGGATGAATGGAGAAAACTGAAAATGATAGACCTGTGAGGCTTGCTCAGGTCGTTGTTAAGTTGTTGGAAGCAATACTGAACAATCGGATTTATAAGTATTTTGAGAGACGAGTAATGAATACGGCTAAACAGTTTAGTTTTGTGCGAGAGAATTTCTGTCTCACAAACATGGTTGGGTTTTTTGAGGACGTAACCAAGAATATTGATGAGGACTAAGTTGTAGGCATTGTTCAGATGGAATCTAATAAATCCTTTTAATAGGTTCCACAAGGTTGATTAATTTTTAAAGTTCGATAACATAGAATGGAACGTAACCTTTACAATAAGATATAAAATTAATTTCATGGTAGAAGGCATGAACGGTGGTGGAAGGCAGTGTTCTGACTGGAGGACTGTTACCAGCTGTCTTCCACAGGGTTTAATGCTGAGCCCACTTTCGTTTTTCATTCATGCAAATGATTTAGATAAAAATGTATAAAGCATGGTCAGTGAGTTTGCAGATGAGAACAAGATTGGTATGAAAGTGGACAGTACAAAAGGTTATGTCAGGTTGTAACAGTAGATTATTATTAAAAACAAACTGAAGTAATTAATTTGATTTATTTGATTTCATGTTGGTAATCAAATGCTGCACCCAGCAGCTCGAACGAAATCAGAAGCACTGTGGTCAGAGCAAACGCTCAGAGTTGACGAAATACCCAGGAATCAGGGTGATGTTACTGAGCAATTGCCTGTGTGTGATGACATCACCCACATGAGTACACAGCATTTGGGTTTGCGCAAACAGGTGATCTCGACAAAGAATGTGAATGTCTGTGGATAAATCGAAAAGGAGATTTATCAGAACAGTCAAATAAATGCGGAATATTACATCTAAGATCAGGGTGGAGAAGTTGAAGTTGTTCTACAGAGATCAAAAACGATTCAGGTGTGATTTGTTCAACATACCGAGGTTTTAATACGTTTAGGAAGTTAGAGAAAGAGCAGCTATTCCCGTTTCATAGGAAACAAATTTATGATATTGTGCAAGAATTACTGCGAGTCAGTAAAACTTCCATGTTGCATTTTTCTTAGCAAATAAAGTGGCATGACTTAATCTTGATACATAATTTGGTTTCCGTGTTCGAATCTGTAACTCCTCCTCTGACATGGTGTAAAATAATTTTGCAAAGGTCATCTTAGTCAGTTCGGGACTGATGTTCAGAAAAGAAGAAATATTTATGTTTTTTTGGATCTTGCTGTGTTTACTTTCTCCCTGCCTCACTCTGGTAGAAGGACTTAAAAGCTCCATTCCTGTCAGCGCAGGTGAGACATTCGCAAAACCAGCAAATATTATCACCCACATTGCTTGACCTCAATAGTCACCACTTTGTGACACGGTAAGTTTCATTGGCAAAGAAAGCACATTTATCACCATGAAGCTTTCTTTCACTATCTGTCTGCCCGTCCATTCATTTTGATCACTGCTGTTCTGATAGATTTCACGTCTACTCTCCTGTTGTTCTTCTGTAATTCGACGGAACCTCGAACCGAATCCTAGCATCATATTGATTTCGATTGTTTACATTACATCAATAACCAGACCAGAACAAGCTTGCAGGAAATTGAATAACACACAAAAAAAGATTTTTAAAATATCCTTCCAGAACATTAATCGGCTGCAGAGTCAGAATATGAGAAATGTCAGAGTGCAATGATAATTAGTCCATTTCACAGTCCTGAACGAGCTCTGTCTTTGCAAAATGTTTATTTATAATTGTGACAATTCCCTGGGGCAGATTCCCCCCCCCCTCAATCCACAAAAATGTATGCTGCCAAACACTAGTTTAGTTCTGATTAAAATCGCTCAGCATACTTTCCATCAACCCAAAGTTTCCTGCGCCATGTCAATTGAAGTGTATCCAGATGAGGTTAGACTTCCCAGCCTCTGCTCCCACTGCTCCCTATTCCATGTCAACAGAATTTGTCCAGCCGAGTTTGGAGCTCCCAGCCTGGGCGTTTCAGGCGCCTCTCTGCCTTCATAAAAGTTTGCTTGCTCACGGACTTGGTCACTGGCAGAAAGAGTAGAGATCCACGCGCTCATTCCACTCCCAATTTCCGATCGGATCTTCGCCACTGCACCACTAAATCTCTCTGATTCCAGACCTGGGAACCGATGTGATGTGAGTGTTCAACAGTCGTTACTACGTTGTCCCGCGGCACTGATAACGTAATAATGTGAAACTTCGTTGTTATTTAAACCTACATTTCAAAAAATTGTGCACTAGCGCCTATACATTTCATCTGTGCAAGAAATCTATTGAACTCAGTCTTCAACATTCTCAATGATGGAATCTCCACAGCCACTGAGCACATCTAAGATGACGATTCATTCCAATCTCAGTGGGTTGTCCTCTTGTGCATGAGGTGCTGTTCCTCGCCAATCTCAGCCATTGCATTTATTGCTTTTACTGTTGGTTATTATTTCATGTGATCGTATAGTGGCTCATCCTCTGCATTGTGGCCGAAGCAACGTCCATTCAAATCCGAGTATCAGTAATGCGCATTTGTTCCATGTTACTCCATATAACCTGTGCGAAACAGACGCAGAAAGGGAACATTCAAATTTAAAGTTAAAATACTCTATACGGTGATGATTTTATTGCTTCAATCTTTATCTCCACCCAATCTCGGAGATGTTTTCCCTTTCTAAATCACTATTCTTCCTTTTCATCCCTCCTCCCATGTCACTGGGGCATTGCACAAATTAACATTCGCTTTCACATTGACACCGTGAAGTTAGTGTTGCAGCTGTAACTCTTGTTCGGTGAACGTGCCCCAATGCCACAATGAGGACCTTTAAGACACTCAATGCAATCAGATAATGTTGTTGGGTTATCATTCCTCATGTATAGTGTTTGATTTGCATGGACCAGAGATCATTGGAGCACTGGGTTCATGAAAAGGACACAGAAGAGTTTCGAGGGAAAGAGACTTTATTGGAATAGACCAATATTTGTGAATTCCCCACATTTATTTCAAGTTTTGATTTTTCTCTCGCTAGATTATTATGTACAATTCTGCAATCCACAAAACAAAAGCGAGATGACAACTGTGGAAACGGTGCAGAAGTGATTTGCCAATATATTGTCTGGATTGAAGAACTTCAGCTATGATAGAGTTCAGATAGGCTGGCGTTATTTTTGTGAGAGCAGGAGAGATTGAGAGGAGACAGTATTGAGATGTAGGAAATAATGAGGGGCATGGATTGGCTAAACTTAACGAAAAATGTCTCTATGTTGGAGGGATCCATCGAAAGGTAGCCATAGATTTAAGGTAAGAGTCATAAAAGTTCGAGTAGCTGCAAATAAAATAACTTTATCAGCCTGCGAGTGGTTGGAATATGGACATCACTGTCTCTATGCGTCAGAGAGGCAGAAATTCGAATAACCTTCAGAGATATTTAAATGTGAATTTGTAATGCTTAAGGCATACAACGTTAAATGATGGAAAATGGGATGAGGATAATCAAGCAGGTGTTATTGACAAGAGCATGCACAAGTAGCTTGCAGCCTCAGTTAGCTCTGACATTCACCGGGTGGCGTTTCGTCTCCTCAGTTGTCACGTGGGAGGCCAGGGCTCATATTCCCGCTGGGGCGGCTCTGACTTTTTCTGGGGTTCAAGGTTTCTGTAAAGATCTGTATTTCCGGTGAAGGGTGCAGATGGTGTGGGGATGTTCGGTGGTTTTGGGAAGTTGGTTTGCAGCCGTTTCCTCCGCTTTCTTTGTGATATCTTCAAGGCAGATGAAATTCGTGTGAGGCGCCGCTGTCCTGCAGCATTTTGAATTGGTTTGATTTCCTTCCCACTGCTTTCAGTTGCTGGTTCTTGTCGTTTCTTTGCATGTCCCAGTATGTTGTGTCCAGGTCATCCTGTTTTTTTTGATGGAGTCATTGGATGATTCTCGTCATTCTAGAAATTCTCTGGCTGCACTCTGATTAGCTTGTCCTATTATGTTTGTGTTGTACAAATCGAATTTGTTGTCCTCGACATCACTCTGCATTGCTAATCGGACCAGCTAGTTGTGTTGTTTACAGGATCCTCCAGTAATATTTTGCAACAATAGATATTTCCGCAGATTCATTGCCGAAATCAACACAAGGAGGACATGCCATTACCTAACACACCTAGTACGTATCATTATAGGTAAAAAAAATGTTACAACACGTAAAGCCAGACTCCTCTGACCACTTGGACTTATTAGACAGCATAAACCGAAAGCCCCGTTTGACAACAACTCACCAAAAAAGGACCAAATATCCACCATATGCAGTACAAATCTGAACAAACAATGGTGCACGTCGTGACTGTAGGAAACATTATAGAGGACAGACAACTCACGATATGCATTGATGAAGATCATCTTGACACGACTCACCACTGCCAGGTGTCCTGAGTAGTTTGAAAATATGTTGCTGGAAAAGCGCAGCAGGTCAGGCAGCATCCAAAGTGCTCCAAACAAAACATTCCCAGAGTCTGGAATCTCTTGACAAAGAAGGTTTATATATCTCTGTACATGGTGCAAAACAGAGGATTGTGAAAAGTTTCTGGGAAAATGTTGTCACTTTAAAAGTTTAGAAATCTTTCCATTCTTTTGGAGGCCGTTACTTTGACTCTGATGTTCTCCAGATATGAATTGATCTGTGGTATTGATGGATTCACGTTCCTGCAAGTCAGGATATCAAATCTCATCTCAGCTCCCGGGCAATTAGAAAACGCGGGAACAGATAGGACACTGAAAGGCTGGAAGTGAGACGATCCCCGTAGGAGGATAACTGGTTTGCGGTGTGATGGGTGTGTCTGTAGAGTGTGGGATCAGACTATTCCCATGTGTTCACCGTGAACTTAACAGTATTTATTTCGGAAATGTAACGCTAATTAAGGACGATTGTCAATATGGGAGGAACAGGATGCAGCTTGCATTCGGGGATCATTGACGTCATTGACGCTCTGTGGCGACGTTCGTCAGTGCGTTCATCTCATCACTGAGAGGTTGCTGTTCTCCCACGACTCAGGAACAGAGGAACAGCTGTTCCCACACCATCTGTTTTTTTATTGGCCGAAGTTTTCCGAGTTTTTACCGAGGTCAGGAAAATGTTCCTTACAAGGCTCGAAGGGAGAAACTCCCAGTTTTAGGAGAGTTGTATCCTGGTGACATGTATGTGTCTGCAAAGCGTGAGATCAGACTGTCCCATGGTCCACAATGAATGCCCAAGAATTCATTTTGGAAACGTCAAATTAATTGAGGGCAATTTTCATTCTGCGAAGGGCAGTAGAAAGCTTGAGTTTACTGACAGTCTGCTTTTGGATATCCTGAGAGGGGCCTGCAACAAGGGAACTCCCCAGTCACTGTGGAGCAATTAGTCCTCTCGTTTGGTTGTTAACCTAAAAGAGGGTGTACCCACGCATGGAGCGATCGCTGTTCTTATCCACCGAGTAGCAATGCAGAGTGATGTCGAGGACAACAAATTCGACTTGTACAACACAAAAATAATAGGACAAGCTAATCAGAGTGCATCCAGATAATTTCTTTTAATAGGATCAGGGATATGTATCCAAACGGAAACCAAATCCAATGAGGAACCACAAATGCGTTTCTGTATTGTTGAATGGCAAGTGAAGGATTGGACACTCGGAATTTAAAACAAAAACAGAAACTGCTCAAGGAACTCGGCAGGTTTGTCAGTACCTCTGAGAGAAGATAGCGTTCTGAGAAACTCCTGAAGAAGCTCTGAATCGTTGTCTCTATTTGTCTCTCCCCAGATGCTGCCAGATCTGTTTAGTTTCTCCTGCAATCTCTCCATTTCTTTTTAACGGAATAACCATTTCAACCATCGAGATTGTTTACACAGACCACACATGTCCTGACATTTAACATTGTCGAAACTGTGGTGATTGAATTCAAACAAACCGAACAGTGATTGCCTATCCCTCAACTCCACAGGTAGGGAGAATTTGAAACCAGTTTATTAGCGCGCTTCAGCAGTTGTGGCCACGTGGTTGAGGCAATTAGAATTAAATCCACTGTGGATTCCTCACGCAGTTCAACATTTTGCGAACTGTGACTGAGAGCCGAGCGGGAACTTGAAGAGTGCTTGTTCTCTGCATTTGTTTGAAATTCAAATCGCAGGATTAGGTGAAATGCGTATAACTCCGATAAGGAACGTTAGGAACCTGCAACCAACCGCCTGTCAGGATGGAAAAGGCAGAAAACTCGAGAGCAGGTAAGACCCATTTAGTTGTACACTTCCATTACTGAATATGTTTGCCCCTCTGAATCAAGTGACGCCAGATGGAATAAGAACAGTTCAGGGTATTGTGTAGGACTGGTGCTGACTTAGTGGGCTAAAAGGGTATTGTTGCGCAAGACAATTCCCTGGCCAGCTGTGAGGAGGTCAGTTTGTGAAGTAAAAGGATAATCTTTGAAATATGTCCCTCGGCGAGGAAGTGGTCGAAGCTACTCTCCCCTGATCTTACTGTCAGTCATGGTATTCATTGGGACATCTCAATTGGTAATAACTGTTATGGTGCATATTTGTGGAATCGGTCTATATGATAATCAGGACGATAAGACCTGATATCTCATTACCCAGGCGAGAGCAAGCCCGTGCAGCTGACATTCCCTGGCTCTGCTTTTGAGATAAAGATTATTTTCTCAATGTGTCTGTGTTTAGATCAAACAGTTCATTGACATCGGGACTAGACGTTCAGAGAAAGCTGGAGGTGTCACAGGAATAGAAACAGAACAAGACGAGACGTGAAAGTGTTTAGATTTTGCCGTGTGTCCGTTATTTTTGGTGAAGAATGTCTGCCGGGAGCTATCCTGTCAGGTCCCAGGAGCCAGGGGGCTTGTTTGGTGGGATTTGTGTTATTGGAAGTTACACATGAGAAGCGTGTTCGACTATTTCAGCTCAGTATCCATTTCATATCCCGGCTCACCACAACGGTGCACATTTTCTAGCGAAGTGCCTTGTATTCCACTTAAAGCCGCCTTTCTCCAGGGAAACTTGCAGTCATAAAGCACATGGAGTGGGTATAATCCTGAGGACTCTGTCACTGTCATGGAATGTGCCTGTGTGATTGCCTCTGTCTGTGAACATGAGAATACGTTCCACAAAGGAGTTACAACAGTGTGGCCAGGTCAACTTTAAGTACTATTGTTATGTCATTTAAGATCACAGAGAGAATCTCATTGCTGCAAACTGGGACGAGAATAGATGGATGTCTGATAATGTGCCCTTCACGATGGAAGAACGGCCCTTCACTACTCCCCCCCACCCCCCGCCCCTCTCACGCTTTTTAAACTTGCGGCCAGAGAGCAGCTGACCTGATGAGAAAATCGCTTCACACCCTTACATAACCTTTTTATTGTCCATTCTACTGGCAATTTTGCAAACTTACTTACCATACTTTCTATCTTCCCACCTACATCATTTATTTAAATGAAACAAATGAATGTGCGTTCAGCCAATGGGACACCATTGGTACCAGTCTTCCAGTCTGAAAACTACCCTTCACCACCATTCTCAGCAGCCTGCTAATAAACTAATTATATATCTAATTAGAAACCTTACATTGATCTCTTTGTGATCTAACTTTATGAATTAGTGAACCGTGTGGAAACGTGTAAAAGCATTTATTAAAGTCCAAGTGAGCAAAGTCTACCACTATGTCCTCATTGATCTTCTTGGTTACGCCCTCAAAAAACTCAATCAATTTTGTGCAAAACCATGCTGAATATCCCGATTCATTCCTTGAATCTAAAAATTCAAATAAAACCTATCGTTTAGAATTGCATCCAACAACTTACCCACGACCATAACCAGACACACAGGTCTATCGATCCCAGGCTTCTTAATTAATTCCTTTCTAAATAAAGGCATAACATTAGCCATCCTCCAGTCATTCGGCACCTCGCTCGTAATAATAGATGATAAAAATATTTTTACGAAGGGCCAACAGTTTCTTTCCCTATCATCCCACAATGTTCCTGGATTCTGGAGAACAAATCCCAGAGAAATATCCAACTTCATATTTTCCATGTCCTCCACCACATTCCCTTTTCAATGTGAACTTCTTTCAAACCGTCAATATTCAGTTGTACCCGCCATTCTGTTCTCCAAGGTGTAAACTGACGCGAAGTTAACATTATATGTCTCTCCATCTGCTGAGATTCAAGACAAAGGTGAGCTTTTTTCATATTAAAGTGGTCCTCTTTGTTCTGAAGTTCTTGATGTACTTGTAGAATCTCTTCAGATTATATTTAACTTTATGTTCTGAGGCTATCTCATATTCTCGATTGACTTTTATGATGTCCTCCTTAAGAATGCCTCTCCACTCCCTATACTGTTCAAGACATTCACTTGAAACCATGTGTTTATATGCAAGCTGTCACCTCCTTTAAAAAAATTCTTATGACAAGGCCTAAATCCCTGCGATCAACGTTGTTCTTATGGAATACCGACAATGTGGAAACAGGCCATTTGGAACAAGACATCCCCACTAATCCTGCGAAGAGAATCGCACCCAAACTCACACCTCCACCCAATTCCTTTACACTGTATTTCCCATGACCAAAGAACGTCAGCCACACATCTTTAGTCTGTGGAGGAAACCCAGGCTGAAAAGGAGAGTATGCACCAACTCCAAATTCACAGTCGCCCAAAGTAGATATTGAACCAACATTACTGAGGCTGCAAGGCATTAGTACTCACCACTGAGTCAGCCATTATAAGCCTCCTCTCCATCACTCAAAACATATCATCACTTAGATATGGGCCAAAATCTACTCCCAATGTTCCAAATGCATCTGTCCAGAGCCTCCTATTGACTGAGGTAAACCTCTGCCCGGTCATTCTCATTAGCTTGAACAGAAGCCGACATTGTATTTGCCTTCCTCATCACAAACTGAAATTGCATGCTGAACATAAGAGAAAATTGAACTTTGAAATCTTTCTGCTTTCAGGAAATTGTCTATGCCTCTACTCTTTCCACCAAACATATGACCACATATTTTCCACAAAGTATGCCAATTGCAACTATTTTTTTCGAAGCACTCAGTCCGTTCACGTCATTCTGCAGCATGCCCGCTTCATCAATAAGATCTGCCCTTCCACCTAACATTGTGTCTTCTTCAAATGGAGCAACAACACCCTCAGTTCCTTTGAATGGATCATCCATACATAATGTGAATAGCTGTGGTGCAAACACTGACTCCTCTAAACTCCACTAGTCACGGGCTGCCATCCTGGAAGAGACCCCTTTGCCCAACTGTCTGCCTTCTGCCAGTCAGCCAAGCCTCATTCCAGGGCCTCTTATTCAGCCGTTTGCCGTACTGCACCCTGATATATGTCTGTGTAAATTCAAGATGGTCACTTCCACAGGCTTGACTTCGTCTCACTTGCTCATGACATCCAGTCCTGTTGGAGCAGACATTTCTTACAATTGAATTATTGCAAAACTGAAACCTCTGACTTCAGTCCCAAACTCAAAATCCACTGCCTCGCCACTGAGTCGAAAGTGTGATACTAGGAAGGCACAGAAGGACAGGCAGCAACGAATGAGCAGTACAATCGACGTTTCGGGCACGAGCCCTTATCAGAAAGAGGCTTGTGAACCGAGTGATAGAGAGACAAATGGGTGCGGGTGTGGCTGGGACAAGGTAGCTGTGAGTGTGTTAGGTGGATGGAGGTGGGGGTGATGATGATAGGTCGCAGCGCAGAGTGGAGCAGATAGGTGGGAAGGAAGATAGGACAGTTCATGAGAGCGGCGGAAGCCCTGGACCTGAATGAATTTGGATGTGTGGGAGGGAGAGTTGACGTATTCGACAAGGAGCCAGTGGTGTTGTTTGGTGCGGGTGTCCCGGAGATGTTTTCCAAAGTGGTCTGTACTTAGGCATCCAATTTCCTCAATGTCGAGGAGACTGCAAAAAGAGCAATGGATACAGTAAATGACATGCTGGAAATGCAGGTGAAACACTGATGGACATGGAAGGGTCCTTTGGGGCCTTGGAAAGAGTTGAGGTGCGGAGGTGTGGGTGGATGTTTTTGAAATCCCGTGTTGTAATGAGAAGGTTGCTGGGAGGGGATGGCGGTTTGGTGGGGGCGTGCACTTGACAAGGGAGTCAAAGAAGGAAAGATCTTTGGAGAAAAAGGATAGTGGTGGGGAGGGAAACACATCTTAGTTGGTGGGGTTCATTTGCAGCTGACGGACATACGGGAGGATGATTTAATGTCGATAGACGTTGCTGGGTTTTAAAGTGATTTAGAAGGGAGTTCCGTCCTCGTCATAGTTTGAGGGAAGGGTTTTGGGAGCGGAATTGAGGAAAGTGGATGAGCTCAGTTGGAAGGCATCATCGACCACGTGCTGGGAGCAAATGCCTCGCCACTGATTCAATTTCATCCCTGGCAATTGTCTAAGTCTGAAAAGACACGTCATAACTATGGTGACATTATTCACCTCGTGATGTGTTATTAACCACATATCACCATAATCACCATGTCAGCCTACTTGCACTTCACGAACATCACTAACTCTTCCACGTCTCTGCTCTTCTTCAGCTCAATCTGAAATCCATTCGTTTGGACGACACGGTCGTAATACACATCCATGCGTCCTTTCAAATTCCCACCCTGCTGTGGTGCTAGTGTGGCAAGGAATAGGGAGAGAGAGCAGTTGAACATGTGGCCACAGGGATGGTGCAGGAGGGAGGGTTTTGGATTCTTGGATAATTGGGGCTGTTTCTGGGGTAGGTGGGACCTCTAAAAGCTGGATGATCTTCATCTGAATCAGAGGGTTACCAATATCCTGGGGGGATATTCGCTAAGGCTATTGGGGTGTGTTTAAACTAGTCCAGCAGGGGGATGGGAACCAAAATTGTCGTTCACGTAAACAAAAGGTTGAGTGTAGGGAGGTACAAAATCAAGTTTCATGAACGCAAGATGACACCGGCAAGAAATAAGTTGGTTTGGAGTGTATCTACTTCAACGCCAGGAGCATCCGGAATAAGGTGGTTGAACTTGAAGCATGGGTTGGTACCTGGGAATTGATTTTTATGGCCATTCCGTAGACCCGAATAGAACAGGGTCAGAAATGGGTGTTGCAGGATCCAGGATTTAAATGTTTCAGTAAGAACAGAGAAGAATGTAAAAGAGCGGGGGTGTAGCATTGTTGGTCAAGGACAGTATTACAGTTGTAGAAAGTTTCCGGGTAGTGTAGATGTGCAGAGAGATCTCGGTGTTCAGGTACAGAGATCCTTGAACTTTGCCACCCAGGTGGACAGGGTTGTTAAGAAGGCATACAGTGTTTTAGCTTTTATTAACAGAGGAATCGACTTCTGGAACCATGAGGTTATGCTACAGCTGTACAAAACTCTAGTGCGGCCGCACTTGGAATATTGTGTACCGTTCTGGTCACCGCATTATTAGAAGGATGTTCAAGCTTTGGAAAAGGTGCAGAGGAGATTTACTCGGATGTTGCCTGGTAAGGAGGAAAGTCTTACGAGGAAAGGCTGAGGGACTTGTGGTTGTTTTCTTTAGAGAGAAGAAGGTTGAGAAGTGACTTAATAGAAACATATAACATAATCAGAGGGTGAGATACGGTGAACAGGGAGATCCTTCTTCCAAGAATGGTGACGACCAGCACGAGGGCGCAGTGCATCAAATTGAAGGGTGATAGATATAGGACAGATGTCAGACGTAGTTTCTTTACTCAGAGAGTAGTAACGGTATGGAATGCTTTGCCTGCAGTGGTAGTTGATTCGCCAACTTTAAGTACATTTAAGTCGTCATTGGACAAGCATATGGACGAACATGGAATAGCGTCGGTCAGATGGGCTTCAGATTTGTATGACAGGTCGGCGCAACATCGAGTGCCGAAGGGTCTGTACTGCGCTGTAATGTTCTATGTTCTATGTTCTATGGTCTAACTCCCTCTGCTTCTATTCAAGGGCGTTTGTGCGTTCTGTTCACTGTTTCATTGTGCATTAGCTGAATGGCAATTTTACAAACGCATATTTTCCCAAACGTGCACTGCGGCCTTCGCAGCTTTGTCTTTCCACAAAGGCTCACACATGGTGGAAGGGAAGGAGTTGCAGGTTATTCACCCAATGATGTAATCATGAGGTCTTACAAAACCTCTCCTGCATGTGGGAATACTCTCAACAAGGGTTACTCACCGTTCACCGGGCAGCTAAATTTCAAAGTTTTCATCATTGTCTACAAATCTCTTGACTGTCTTCCCTCTATCTATCACTGTCATGCCTACCAGGCCACTCAAGAGCAAATAGAGATTGTCAATAGTATACCAACCCAGCCAGCGGACACAGCACCCAAGATTATGTTTTAAAGTGCTCGCTCAGATATCTGCATTCCCTCGAATTCCAAACTCCGGAGTATGTTCGATTTGAACTGTTTCACGTTTGGTGCCGAAACGACAGCTGCCAAGGTAAGAAATTATGAAAACTTGAAGCGACGTAAATCACACCAGGCTATAGGAAAGGAATTACTCACCAAGTAGTTAAGAAAAAAAAACTGTTATACATGCTAAAATCAGGGCAATTTATTGATATCAATACTACATCGTGTCTTTTATATAAAAAAATAATTCAAAGCTTTTACTCTGATGGAGTTTAAACAAATGTTGATCCCTGTCTCATTATGAGACATTGGGAAGCTGACAAACTGTTATATCCAACAAGTGATCAAAGAAGTGGGTTTCAAGTCGTATTTTGTCACTCAAAACGAAGCTTGTAAAACAAAATTGAGATCACCAAAGTTTTTCTGCTAGAGGTCATCGTCTTTTGTCAGTCGCAAAACGGCGCCTGTGTTAGTGCTTCCATAGCTCAGTGATTCAAGCACTGGTTATGTAAACCCGGGGTTGTAACCTTGAATTTCACTGCAGCCTTACTGAATTTTCTTGCAACTATTGCAGCAGGCATCGGAAGGTGCGTTCTCTATGTTGTTAGGAATTATTTTTGAAGTAACAGCAGGAAGTTAGTTTTACGCAGACCAGGCCGCATCTGTTTCAGTTTAGAAGTCCACATCCGTATTTTTCCTTCGAGAAACATGAGGATGACAAGCTTCTGATGCGAAGAATGCCTTCGTTTGGCAGGAAGAACAACATGACTCATTAGAAGCAGTAACGTGACGGTGAAACAGTGGAGGACGAATACGTACAGGGATGCGGCTGAATGCTTCTATTCCGTATGTAGAGACAGGAATCTGCTGGAATTCAAATTAAACAGGTAGTAGGCTTGAAGAGCACAGCTAGCCAGGCTGCCTCAAAGGTGGAGAAGTCAACAATTAGCGGGTACCAATTATTCACGACTGGGGCAGTCCTCGAAGGACAGCCTCCTGCCTGTTTACCCCTCTGATAATGTAAACACAATCGGATTTAAAGCTTGTAGTGAAGAAAAAAGAGGCCAAACGGGTCAATTCCACATTTTATGGAAGTTGGGCTCTCTTGAGGCCTTTGTCACTTTCAAAAGATGTGTCTGTATTGTTCCCTCTATGGGTAAAATGAGGTTCAGTTCTCCCACAGTTCATGAACAAATTTGACGGTATCTGACATCAGTCTCATTCGCTGGTGCATTTGAGATTAAAACTTTGCAGGAAAGTCACATTCAGATGAATACTTCAGATGTCAGGCTATGGGCCAATTAGTGGAAACTGGAAACGAGAATATTTGGATTTTTGACGACTTGCACTGACATAATGTATTAATCTGTGCTGTAAAAGCACGGTTTCACGAATACTCTTTCTTGGAAGGAATTTCTCATCGCAGGAAAAGAAACCGATGCTGTTAAGAGAAGACGCAATTGCACATGCCGTCCTTCCTGGTGCCTAGTGTTTACAATGCAGCGTTTTCACCGCTGTGGTTTGAGTTAATTTCTTGGTCAGGGAATCAGGATTTATTGTTCCTGATACGGGCAATATCAAAAGTAGAGCATCTTTGACAGGAATCGCATTTCAAACGCGTCCACATGTGCCTTGCAATTTTGTACAGTGCCGCAAGGTGGCTAACTGGTTATCACTGCTGCCTCACAGCGCCAGAGACATGATTTGCCTACAACTGGGTCGACTGACAGTAAGGTGCTTTATTCAGGAGAAAATGAAGAGAAAAAGAGTAAGGAATTGTTCTGTGAGGGTTAATACCTGAAGGAAAGGTGTTCATTTGTTGCATCGATTTGTCAGTTTCTGAACTGTAGGTATTCCATGTTCCCTTATTGTGTTGCTTTAGCAAATGTTCAGACAGAGGAGAAAAGTGAGGAAAAACAGTCATGACCCAATCAGTGATTGATCCATTCTGCAACAACCAACGGATTCACTTTTGACTGAAATAGCTCCCATTTTCTCTACATTGGTAATGGTCGTACACAGCATTCGAGCGGGTTTTCATGTGTTGTTCTGACCGCAGCATCCTTTCTTAACATGGACTATACTGGGACATAAAGAGATGATAAAAGACATGGATGGCGATGACTGGAATGAAAAGACGTCAGGAAGAATGGACAGCGTTTAGTTGGAAACAGAATAATGGAAAGGAAGCCAACGATGTAGTGGGGGACAATGCCATTTGAAAAGACAAAGCGGGGTTTCATGGAATGGTGCAAAAGATGAATAGATCATGAGGCGTGACACCAGGAAAAACTGAGTTGTATCCGTATAGAAGGTTTCTAGGCGATGTGAATTTAGCGAGAGTAAATAGGGGGGAAATTTCCTCATTCAGATGGATCTATTTCAAGATTATAGAATTTCAAAACCAGCGATGAATGATAAAGAGAAGTTTGGAGCTCGCAATCTTTTTCCTTCTACAGCTATTGAACTCAAAATGTTTACGTTTTCTCAGGAAAAAAATACTCAGAAGCTGATTCTAATATATTTGTGAAGACACGTGCAGACACTCAAGGAATGAATTTCACGGGCACAGGGAATCTGGGCGGCCATCATGGTTACGCGTTCGGTGCACACTCTCTAATTGGTTGACGTTTATTGGAAATACATCTCATACCACCTGCAACTGAGCATGACTAAGTATAGAATGAGTGGATAGTGAGGAAAGGTTTAGCAGCTTGTTCCACATGAACTTCTATAAATTGTAAAAGAACTGAGCTCTGTGTGTTAGCTCAGCATTAAATGGAAGCCAGTTAGCTCAGTCCGCTGCATTACTGGTTTATGATATAAAGTGATGCCAACAGTGTGGGATAAATTCTCGCAATGTCTCAGCATACCTTCAGGATCCTGATCTCCCCACTCAGCTAATACTTTAGAAGATGGCGAACATCAAAGTGAAACTACACTATCGTGAGTTGGAACTGACCTGCCGGTGTAATGCACCTTTGTTCTTTCATCTGTTGCATTGGAAAATTTGGCTGCAATCACAGAGAAGGGAGTGAGTTTATTTGCTGCTCACTCATCTTCCCCAAAAATATACAGTCACAAGACACGAAAAATATTCCTGTTTGAATTCTGTAATCTTCATAGCAGTACTTAAATACATATTTGTCATTTCTATTCCAGTTTGTCTGTTAACAGGCAAAATGTCCAATGAAATAAACCTAATAATTTTTGGATTGTTTTTATGGACTGTGCTAGTTTGCAGCAAAATTAATAATATGAAGCGAGCTAAACCTCCCTTCCACAATTTAACACAGCGCAGGCTCAGCGACATGAGAAACGTCATCGACTTCAAAAATCACCTCTGTATCTCTCGTGAGTAATAGATATTCACTCAGTGGTCTTTATGGCTGGTTTTAAGTAACTGAGGTATTTTCCAAGGAGAGAACACTCCACAAAATCAGATCTTTTGAATAAATGCTGATTTACTCAATGTTCTTTGGCAACTTTTAAATATATATGTACACACACACACATACATGCATGCGGACACACATTTATATATATGTGCATACATATAGCTCGCACATTCGACGGGAAGAACATTCAAATGGCCGACCATCCATTCCAAATATTCTGAATTCACACACACACACACACGTGTGTGTGTGTGTGTGTGTGTGTGTGTGTGTGTGTGTTTGTATGGGATGAGCTACGAGGGGTAAACCATGGGGTACAGATCTCTGGCACAGTGTCCCTGTGATCAGAAGGGTAGGGGAAAGTGAAGGAGAGCAATAGTTATTGAGGACTACATAGCGAGGGGGACAGATTGCAGTTTCTGTGGGTACAGGGCAGGCTCATGATTGATGTGATACCTCCAAGTTACCAGGGTTTGTGATGTCTCGCAGCGTGTTTTCAAGATACGTCAGGGGGAGGGGGAGCAGCCCAAGGTCATGTTTCACAAGCACACTAACAACATATATAATAAAAGTGATGTGGATGCATGGCAGAAACTGAGGGATCCGGGGTGACATCTTAGATCGAGATCAAACAGAGTTGTTCTCTCTGATTGTTTACACATGCCACGTGAGAGTGAGGGAAAGAATAGAAAGAGAGCAAATGAACACGTGGTTTTAAGGACGGCGCAGATGATAGGGAATTGGATAGTTGGGGCATATTTTGGAGTCGGTTGGACCTCAACAAACAGGATGGTCTTTACCTGAACCGGAAGGGTATCAATATCCTGAGTGGGTAATTTTCTAAAGCTCCTCAGGAGGGTTTAAACGAATTCAGCAGCAGAGTGCGAACCTAAATTTTAGCTGCAGTTTGCAGGAAGTTTTGAGTGGTTAGGACATAAATAGATTTTCGGGTTTGCAACTGAATGTTGGCAAGGATGAAGTTGGTTTGAAGTGTATCTACTTCACCACTAGGAGCACCTGATATAACGTAGGTGTCATGGGTTGTTGACTGGGGCTTCAATATTTTGGCCATTTCAGAGACATAATGGAGCACTGAAAGGAATCGTTGTTCCTGGCACCTCAGTTTCGTCTTTTCAGTAAGAACAGGAACGTCTTTACAGAGGGGGAGATGTGGCATTTTTAGTCAAAGACAGTACTATGATAGCAGAAAGGATATTTGGTGAGGATCCGACTCAATCTGCTGAACTAGAATATTCTGAGATTAAAATCAGGCAGTCGAAACAGCAGAGCATGAGGTTCCGCTGGAAGAAAGGTCAGTATGATGCGATCAGGCAAGAGTTAGAATGCACCAGATGGGAAAGCAAACGCAGGGGTTTTGCACACTTGAAATATGGAGCTTGTTCAGGGAAGCGCTCATGCATGTCCTTGACAAATATGTGTGCATCATGCAGGGAATATGAGGTTGAGACAGGGAGCAATTTTTACTCAAAAAGTTGAATTTCTTGTCAAGAGGGAGAAGGCAGTGCGTCTAAGCATGAAATATGTAGGCTGAGTTATGGCACTTGAAAATTAAAAGCTAGCAAGGAAGGGCCAAAAGTGAGAGCAACTCAGAGCGAAGAGGGGACATAAAAAGTCTTTAGCTGGCAGGGTCATTTAAAACCCTGAAGCTTTCTCTTGTCATTTCAAGAATAAAAGAATACCTAGGATATTATTCGGGCCTGTCAAGAGCCTAGGATATGATTCGGGCCTGTACGAAATCGTCAACGGAGTCCGAGGATAGGAGAGGCGCTGAATGTATATTTTTCATTATATCTCAAATGGAAAAGACAATGTTGTCGAAGAGAATTTTGAGATGCAATCTGTTAGAATAAATGAAATTGACATTCATAAATACGAGTTGTTAACAATTCTTGAAAGCCTGAAAATAGATTTGTCCCATTGGCTTGATGGGATGTATGCTAGGATTCTCTGGGAATCGTGGGAGGAGATTGCAGAACTTCTGACTTCCAACTTTATTTCGTCAGTGTCTATGTGATTAGTGCGAGAAGAATCGAGTTCAGCAAATATTGTCTCCTTCTTCACGAAGGGGAGTAGGGAGAACGCTGGTAATTATAGAACAGTCGTCATACTTCCTTGTAGGTGAACTTTTCGGAAAGATTATTAGAGATATGATTTATGATCACCGAAGAAGGAACAAGTTGATTCGCAACAGTCAACACGATTTTGTGAATAACAGGTTGTGCCTCACAAACTTTATTGAGCTTTTTGAAAAGGTCAGCAAACAGGTGGATGAGAGTAAAGTGGTTAACATGGTGGATATGATTTTCACGAAGGCACGGTCGGCTGTTGCATAAAATACAGAGACATGGGATTGACGGTGATTTAGCGGTTAAGATCAGTAATTGGCTCGCTGAAAGAACACAGAGTGTGGTAGTTAATGGAAAATATTCATCCTGGAGTTCAGTTACTCATGGTGTACCACAAGGTTCCTTTTTGGGTCCACTGCTGTTTGTCACCTTTATAAGTGACCTGGGTTCGGGCATGGGATGATGGATGAGTAAATTCGCAGAACACACTTAATCGATGGAGTTGTCAACAGTGCCGAAGTCTGCTGCAGGTTACAGAGGGATATGAATAATCTGAAGATCGGGGCTCAGAGTTGGCATATGGAGGTTATTGTGGAAAAGTGTGAGGTGTTTTACTTTGGAATGAGCAACAAGAATATAACGTTCTCGGCTTATTGTAATATTCTTGGAAGCTTAGATGACCAAAGTGATCTCGGCGTCCATATACATAAAACTCTGAAAGTTAACACACACGTAGATGGATTTGTTTGCAATGAGCACAGTGTGTTAGTTTTTATTGGGAGAAGGATTTAGTTTCAGGGGCAAACGATCACTTTGCAGCTCCTGACATTTGTCTGGCATGGCCAAACTTGTCGATTTGCTTGCGGTTCTGGTCGCCACGTTATAGGACAGATGTGAAAGCATTGGAAAGGTTGCAGACGATTTTTCCAAGGATGTTGCCTTCTGTGAAGGGAAGGTCTTACGAGGAAAGGTTGAGGGACTTCAGGCTGTTTTTGATAGAGATAAGAAGATTGAGAAGTGAATTAATAGATACATAAAAGATTATCAGAGTTTGCCGTAAGGTGGACAGTGAAGGCATTTTCTTCAAATGGTGATGGTTGGCAAAAGGGCATATCGATGTAATTTGAGGGTGATAGATGCCGAGGTAGATGCCTTTCTCAGAGAGTCGTAAGGGTGCAGAATGCCCAGTCTTCAACAGTCGTAGACTCACCAACCTTCAGGGCAATTAAATGATCATTGGATAAACTTACGGCTTATAATGTCAAAATGCTGGTCAGATGGACTTCAGATTGGTCTTACAGGTCGGTGCAACATTAGTGCCAAAAGCACTTTATGTCAATGTAATATTCCGTGTTTAAACTGTTCTTCAACTTGAAGTTGCAATCATCTCTGGTCAGTATCAGTAAAACAAACACCTGGCGAGAATCCAATGCACAACTTTGGCAGTTCATGTGCTGCCATTCTGTCATGCAAGTACAGCAAGCTAACTAACTGCACCACTGGATCTGCCGTCTAATGGTGACGAACGGCTCCTGATCTTACCACTGGGCCCCTCAACCCAATTACTCATTCTTTTTCTGTGTATCTGAAAGGACACGCAGTGCAGAGGTGGTTATACTGATAATGGATCATCGATTATGAAGCGTCAGCTTCAGGAAAATGGCACAGATAAATGTGGTGAAAATCGGTTTTATTGAATACTGCATACATTTACCATGGCTTCCTGCGTTGGTCACAGGGAATGTTATGTGGCCATTGTACTGAGATTTTCCTTCTATCGGCTTCAATTCGTCAGTGAACTCGATTCACTGACATTTCACCAACTTCCTTTGGCATGTTCATCTGAGACATCAACCCACACTGCACACAATATCAACAATGTTCAGCATACTACGTGCACGAGCATGTGGCATGGTTTTTATGCACAGTGAAGATTGAATAATGTTCTGCAAGGGCAAATTATATTCAGTTTAATTCGTAAAGTCGCAAGAATCCAGAGTAAGATTCAAAATGTCAGAAATTCACGTTCATTACCTTGGCCAGAATTCCAGCCCAGCAAAGGGGAAATCTGCCCCTGAATCCCCAGCATCCATGCAATTGCTTGCTCCATGTGTCCACTTGGAAAACTATGTGAAGGAACATTCAGCCTGAAGGAGAACTTGTGAGAATCCTCCGCTGTATAATCTAAAGCTGAAACAAGAGCTGTCTATTCCAGCCGGGAGGGAAGCGAAGTGGAGATGAGACCAAAATATTATTTGGCGTTTAATTCATATTGTCCTCATTGTGATTATTTAAAAACCTTGGCCAGAAATGGCACAGACACAAAGGAGCAGAAGGAGGTCATTCTTCACACCAATCCTGTCCTGCCACGTAATTTGATATCATCATGGCTCACAGAACAATTTTATGTCTTTTCCCAGCCCATCCACAACATCGTACTGGCTAACAGGTATTTATCGATCTCTACCATAAATAGACATCGATAATGTAAATCTGTGGGAGGAAAATGTTCCGTTTCGAGACAGTGAGGTTTATGCACGATTATTACTGGTTTTGCAGATGAGCAGCCGAGTCTGGTCTGACCACTTTGCAAAACATAAATTAAAACCCGACTCTGATGGGATTCGAACCCACAACCTTTGAATAGCAACCTGAACAGAGATGTAGAAGTCCAACGCGCTTTCCATTGCGCCACAGAGCCGCGCCAGCCGTAACCCGTAAGCACACTAGTTTGCCTATGACGCATTGCATTCAGGACACCCATCTCGCGCCTGTCTGTCCTCGTCACACTTTCTGATACCTGGTCCTGATCCACTAGTGCTCTGGCTCATCAAGTGTTCGGCGACAGACTGCTGAAACGTTCTCATGACACTTACCTTTACCACATGTTCAGATAAGTATTCTTCCTAAATCTCCTCCTTGTCTCCTGTCTTCCAGTTATGTTACTCTATTCCTTCCCAATGCAGGCTTATCTCTGTCACACATATCGATCCACTTCATAAAATGAGCACGTTAATCGGTTTCTTATTCAGCCTTCTCTGCGCTTAGAGCAACATCCCCAGTCTAGCTCGTGTACCTTCACAATGGGAGTGGTCAAAACCTTTCCATTCTTTTCATCTCCTGTGAAATTCTCCTCCTGCATTCAGACACTTCCAGTATCTGGTGATTACAACAGAAAAACAAAGTTCTCAGAAGAAAAGCCAAAAGGTCTGAACAAAATCAGCAGCTCTTGTCTATCTCTGATGAGGAAGGAAAGTTAACGCTTCGAGTCCAACGATCCGTCTTCAGAACTAATGGGAAGGGAGTGTGGGTGAAGAATGTGTAAGACGGCGGACGGTTTCTAAAATGATTGAACTTGATGTTGGGTCCTAAAGTTTTCATGGTCTGTCGGTAGAAAATGAGTTGCGTGTCTTCCAGCTTGTGTTGTGTCTTGAAGGAGCACTGCAGCAGAACAGAGACTGAAATGATGGCCTGGGAACACAGTGTCTAGATTTGAGTGATGCTGGAAAAGCACAGCAGTTCAAGCAGCATCCGAGGAGCAGTGAAATCGACGTTTCGGGCAACAGCCCTTCATCAGGAATACAAGCAGAGAGCCTGAAGGGTGGGAACACAGTGTAATGTTGAAGTTATAGGAGACTGGAAGATCGGGATAGTTTTTGTTGATTCTGGACAGATCGTAAGTGATCACAGCTTTGTCACCGACTTTATTTTCCTCTCTCCATTGGAGAGAGATCACATTCTGAGCAGGAAATACAGTTGCCTAGATTAACTGAAGTGCAGACAAATCTTTGGAACATGCGACCGGGAGCTTCCAGAGTGAGGAGAGATATCTGAAACCAGCAGGAAATGTAACTGACAACATCGAACGTTCCAATGCAGTACAGGCACTTCGACCCTCGCTGGACCGCAACCTGTAAAATAATGTGATGTCCATTGTAATGGTAAATTAACATTTATTTTGAATCCAATAAAAGCACAGGGAAACAAATAAGTAATTACCTGACTTTGCAGAGGCATGTGTTGCAGATAGACAGAAAAAAATGTAAAGTTAATAGCAAACATACAATGCCAGTAAACTACTATATCAGGGACAAACAGTCAAGGAATGAGAAAAAAAAATCCTTTTGATGTGGAAGGCACCTTTCCTCACGTACCATTGGCGAAGGCATCCAGCGAGAGGTGGCAGAATTTGAGACGATGCATACTGCAGGCACAAAAAAACGAAAGATTGTGTTTTCAGCGACGATGTGCGTACCTGATTCAATGCACACATAAGGACAGATATGAAGAAACTAAATTGGCTAACTCAGGCAGATAGAGCAGTCCAGGTAACCCCCGCAAAGAGGGTAGCCTGGCGATTAGGTATGGTAGATGTCTCGGACCCAAGATTAAGAAGGGTCACTACTGAGTGCAGGGCAAAAGGCAAACGTGATGTGGGGTTCATAGGAAGCTATGAACCCATAAGAATAGCCCGGAAGTCTGAGTATCGTCCATGCAGAGCACGAGACCCGTTAAAACACGAGGCTGCCAAAGGATACTACTTTGCATCCCTCCTGAAAGCTTTAGTGATAATTCCCTGTGGATAATCACCGGTGAGAGACTCATTTTTCTGGTCAAAAAGGCAAACATTCCAGGTGAATCGGGGAAGCGGAGCTTTGTTCAAGAACTGCAGGTAGTCAATTATGCTGTTGTTCCGCCCGCCCCAAATGTTCCTAATCCTTTTACCATATGAGTTCAAACTCCACCTGACAGTAAATGGTTCTCTGCTATGGATTTATCAAATGTCTTCCTTAGTGTACCGGTACACCCAGAAAGTCAATTCCGGTTCATTTTTCCACTCAAAGGCAAATCATATACATTCAAGCGACTTTGTCAAGATGACTGTGAGTCCCCCACCATAATTAATGAGGCTCGATGCTGGAGTCTGGAGATTCTTGTTTTAACCCCGGGGTCAGCGCTTCTGCAGTATGTAGACGAATGCTTAATAGCAGCACCAACAGAGGAACAATGTGAGAAAGATACGCTTGTGTTGCTCTGCCATCTCGCCAGGAATGGGCACAAAGCTTGTTTCGCAAATCTACAATTTGTGCAACAACAGGTGAAGTTCTTTGGTCATTTCCTGTCTGAACAAGGGAAGGGCATTGGTCAAGACAAAGTTCAAGCAATCCAGCAAATTCCAAAGCCTCACACGAAGTAACAATTGCTATTCTTTTTGGTCATGCACTCCTACTGTCGATTTTTATCCCACATTACACAACACTTGAGGCGCCACTAAATGAAATTTCCAATGGCTTAGAGTTTCAGGACCAGAGACCGTTGCAGTTGAATTAAAAAGGCGCTCCAAACCACACCTACACTGGGGGTCCGAATCCAAACAAGCCTTTTGTACAAACGGTAGATGCATGACATCTGAGCTGATGCAGGAGAATGTGGGAAAATGGAGGCTTACATTTTGGCTCTAGGATTGCCTATATGCTTGCAAGCCGTGGCTGCAGCTGAAAAAGTTTGTTGTAGCGTCCAGGGACACAGTCGGCTTTGGAGAATTAACCCTCCTGGTCCCACATGCATCCTTACTGTTTTCCGAGAAAAACACAGCACACAAGTCTGCAGCACGTTGGCTCAGAAACAATACTGTACTATTGGAGATGCCTAACATTACAATAACGAGATGTAACGTCCGTAATGCTGCTAGCCTTCTCGCCACAACAGGAGACAGAGACCCACATAACTGTGTCGCTGTAACTCACCAAGACCAGACGTGCAGGATTCACAAACTCAGAATCAGGATATTGCGTTTTTTTTGTGAATGGGTCCGCCTTCAGGGGCAAACGGACAGGCCAGAATTGTGTTTGGTATGCTGTAGTAACTACCCACGAGGTAGTCAAAGCAGAATCACTCCCTTGTCATCTGTCAGCTCAAGCAGCAGAGCTGATTGCCTTGACTGAGGTATATCAATTGCCTGAGTGAATGATAGTGAATATTTACACAGGCAGCAGATAAGCATTCGGGGTTGTACATAATTGTGGAACTCTGTGGAAACACAGGGGCTTCTTGACCTACACTGGAAAGTCCAAAATACACCATGGCCTGACTTCTGACCTCCTGGAAGTGGTCCTACTGCCTAAATCATTCGTTGTCTGTCAATATGAAGCCCACACGAAAAAGTACGATTCCCTTTCTCAAGGCAATGCGAATGCAAACTCACCGGGAAGGACAGCAGACCAGCAGCCACCAAGTGATCAGTTGAAATGTGTATGTCAAATATTTGTAATCCAAAGCAGACATATAGGAGGTCGAGTCGCTGGCCACGCCGAAGGACAAGCGTGAATGTACAATGGCAGAGTGCAGAATGAGGGAATGGGTGTGGTGTGGCCCCATTGGTAAACCCTGTCAACGCGATCATTATTCCCAATCTATGCCAATTAACACACAGTGAGGACCATGTGTCAAAAGAGGGGATGTAGCGAATAAAGTGGTATGATTTTATTTTGATATTTAATATGATTTTCGTGGTCGAATCTGTAAGTCCTCTTCGGATATTGTGCAAAATAATTTTCCAAAGGTCATCTTAGTCAGTCCGGGACTGAGCTTTAGAAAAGAACAAATGTTTCTGTTTTTTTTTGGAGCTTGCTGTGTTTACATTCTCCCCGCCTCACTCAATGTAGAAGGACTTATACACTTCATTTCTGTCAGTCCAGGTGAGACACTTTGTGACGCGGGTAGTTTCATTGGCAAAGAAAAGACATTTATCCCCATGAAGCTTCCTATCATCCTCTGTCTGCCCATTCATTCAATTTGATCATTGCTATTCTGATAAATTTCACCTCTGCTCTCCTGTTGTTCTTCCGTAATTCGAGGGAACGTCGAACCGAATCCCAAAATCATATTAATGTTCGGTTGTTCATGTTACATCAATGATCAGACCAGAACAAGCTAGCAGGAAATTGAATAAAACAAAAAGTATTTTTAAAATTCCTTCCAGAAAATTAACCGACTGCAAAGTCAGAACATGACTAATGTCAGAGTGCACTGATATTTAGCCCATTTCACAACGCACAGATACACCTAGACGAGTTCAGTCTTTGCGAAATGTTTATTTATAATTGTGACAATTCCCTGGGGCAGACCCTCCCTCAATCCACAAAAATGTATGCTGCCAAAAACTATTTCAGTTCAGATTAAAATGGCTCAGGATACTTTCCATCAACCCAAAGGTTACTGCGCCATGTCAATTGAAGTGTATCCAGATAAGGTTATAACTACCAGCCTTTTCTCCTACAGCTCCCTATTCCAGTCGCTCCAGCCTAGTTTTGAGCTCCCATCCTGGGCGTTTCACGCGCCTCTCTGCCTTCATCGAAGAACTGCATGCTCACGGACTTGGTCACTGGCAGAAAGAGTAGAGATTCATGCGTTCATTCCGCCCTCAATTTCCGATCGGATCTTCACAACTGCGTCGCTAAATTTCTGTGATTCCAGACCTGGAAACCGGTGTGATTGAAGTGTGCAACGTAGTTACAACCTTGTCCCGAGGCACTGGTAAAATAAAGATGAGAAACATCGTTGTTATTTAAACCAACATTTCAACAATTTGTTTGCTAAGCCTGTACATTTCATCTTTTCTCGCAATCAATCGAAATCAGGATTCAACATTCTCAATGATGGACTCACCACAGCCACTGAGGACATCGAAGATGACGATACAACCCAATCTCAGTAGGTTATTCTCTTGTGCATGTGGTGCTGTTCCTCGCCAATCTTAGCCATTGCATTTATTGTTTTTACTGTTGAGTTTTTCATGTGATCGTATAGTGGCTCATCCTCTGCATTGTGGCCGAAGCAACCTCCATTCAAATCCGAGTATCAGTAATGCGAATTTGTTCCATGTTACTCCATATAACCCTTTCAAAACAAACGCATAAAGGAAGAAGTCAATTTTTAAGGTTATAATGCTCTCGAAGGTGATGATTCTTTTGCTTCAAACTTTATCTGCACCTAATCTCGGAGACGTTCCTCCCTTTCCCAATCACTATTCTTCCATTCTATCCTTCCTCACATGCCACTGGGGCATTGCACAAAGTAACATTCACTTTCACATTGACACCGTTAAGTTCGTGCTGCAGCTGTTACTCTTGTTAGGTGAACTTGCAACAATACCACCATGAGGAGCTTTAAGCCACTTAATGAAATCAGATAATGTGGTTGGGTTATCAATCCTCATGTAAAGTGTTTGATTTGCATGGACCAGATATCATTGGAGCACTGGGTTCATGAAAAGGACGCAGAACAGTATCGAGGAAAAGAGACTTAATTGGAAAAGACCAATGTTTGCGAATTCCCCACATTTATTTCAAGTCTTTATTCGTCTCTCGCTAGAGTGTTATGTATAATTCTGCAATTATACATAAAAGAAGCGATATGACAGCTGTGGAAATGGTGCAGAAGTAATTTGCCAATATATTGTCTGGATTGAAGAACTTCAGAAATGAAAGAGTTTAGACAGACTGACCTTGCTTTTGTGAGAGCAGGAGAGATTGAGAGGAGACAGCATTGAAATGTAGGAAATAATGAGGGGCATGGATTGGGTACACTTAACGAAAGATTTCTCGATGATGGATGGATCAATCGATCATAGATTTAAGATAAGAGTCATAAACGTTCGAGTACCTCTACACAAAAAAAAACTTTATCAGCTTGCGAGTCATTGGAATCTGGACATCACTGTCCCTATGAGTCAGAGCGGCAGAAATTCTAATAATCTTCAGAGATACTTAACTGTGAATTTGTAATGCTTAAGGCACACAACGTTAAATGATGGAAAATGGGATAAGGATAATTAAGCAGGTGTTATTGACAAGAGCATGCACAAGTAGCTTGCAGCCTCAGTTAGCTCGGACATCCACCGAGTGGCGTTTGGTAACCTCAGTTGTCACGTGGGATGCCAGTGTTCATTTTCCCGCTGGGGCGGCTCTGACTTTTTCTGGGGTTCAAGGTTTCTGTAAAGATCTGTAGTTCCGGTGAAGGGTGCAGATGGTGTGGGGATGTTCGGTGGTTTTTTGAAGTTGGTTTGAAGCCGTTTCCTCAACTTTCTTTGTGATATCTTCAAGGCAAATGAAATTCGTCTGAAGCGCTGCTGTCTGCAGCATTTCGTTTGGTAACCTCAGTTGTCACGTGGGATGCCAGTGTTCATTTTCCCGCTGGGGCGGCTCTGACTGTTTCAGGGTTTCAAGGTTTGTGTAAAGATCTGTTGTTCTGGTGAAGGATGCAGATGGTGTGGGGAAATTCGGTGGTTTTGGGAAGTTGGTTTGCGGCCGTTTCCTCCCCTTTCTCGGTGATATCTTCAAGGCAGATGAAACTCATGTGAAGCTCTGCTGTCCTGCAGCGTTTCGAATTGATTTGATTTATTTCCCACTGCTTTCAGTTGCTGTTTTTTGTCGTTACTTTGCATGTCCCAGTATGTTGAGTCCAAATCAACTTGTTTTTTATTGGAGTCATTGGATGAGTCTTGTCATTCTCGATATTCTCTGGCTTCACTCTGTTTAGCTGGCCCCAATGTATTTGTGTTGTCACAGTCGAATTTGTTGTCCTCGTCATCGCTGTGCATTGCTACTCGGGACAGCTGGTTGTGTTGTTTAGTGGATCTTCCAGAAATATTTTGCAACAACAGATATTTCCGCAGATTCTTTGTCAATACCAACGCCAGCGGGACATGCCATTACCCAACAAACCAAGCTCTCTACATTATAGGCAAAAGTATGTCTCGGCACGTACAGCCAAACTCCTCTGACCACTCGGAGTTATGAGACAGCATAAACCGAAAGACATACTTGACAACAACTCACCAAAAAATCGACCAAATACCTATCATAGGCAAGACAAATTTATAAAAAAATTATTGCATGTCGTGACTGCAGGAAACATTATACAGGACAGACAACTCATGATACGCATTCTTGAAGATCAACTTGACATGAAACACCACTGCCAGGTGTCCGCAGTAGGTTGACTCATGACACTGAGTGTCGCTGATTCCGTGGCTGGAATCTCGCAATGTGTGACAGTCTGCAGCAATGGAGAATGTGTTGCTGGAAAAGTACAGCCGGTTAGGCAGCATCCAAGATGCAGGAGAATGGATGTTCTGACATGGATACTTCATCAGATATTCGGCCAAAACGTCGATTTTGCTACTCCTCAGATGCTGCCTGATCTACTGTGTTTTCCAGCACCACACTCTTGACTCTGATCTCCAGTATCTACATTCCGCACTTTATCCTCCGTCTGCAGCATTAGTTAGTTCCTTGTGTGCGGGAACTGTTGCTATGACCAATGTAAAATTCGATTGCTGATTGAGAAATACAACCAGGTCCGCAGCCGAAAAGAGTGTTCTATTGTTTTGAGTTTCCTGGCTGTACAATGTGTGCTTCTGAGATCGCACAGTTTGCAGTGCTCTGGGGAGCGGTTGCAGTTATCTGCGTTTACATCCTAGATGCTATTGGTGCTGTTTGATTTGTTATTGATTTGTGCAACAGTAACACAGTGACGGATCAATTAATATTTCAAGAAGGCAGACCGACGTGGAAAATATCGAGGTGCTGGTGACATTTGATCAGAGATTACCGAGATTCAGGAGAAACTAATGTTGATTTCTTTCGGGTCGTGATGAAGAACAACCAGGGAAATAAGTCATCAGCGGGTACAGTTTACAAGGGCACTCATAGGAAGCAAAATGCGAAATAAAACGTATAAAATGACGAAGACAGATGAAGGATGAGAGTAATCATGGGTAATCAGACTTCCACTCCGCAGCTCCCCTAATTCCCACACCCAGCCCCATTGTAAACAAATGTTAGAGAACCATAAACATTAACGTCGTCCATTGGAACGATCCAAGTCTTTTCTAAATTTTCGATTCGGCTATAAGTTTCAATTATTATTTTTCTTTCCTGGGAAATCATCTCTTTCATTGTTAGCAATCGTAAAGGGAGCCATCCTTTTTGTCATGGAAATAATATGATACTAAACTTTGTTTGTGCCGTGTATAAGACTCCACTTTGTCACACGTTTCTTCTACTTTCTCTCGATTTTAATGGTACTCTGTCTTTGGAATCTTCCGACCAACGTGCATGACCTCATAATCCGGACATGTAACTGCATCTGACAAGTTTTTGCCCACTCACCCAATCTATCTATATGCCTATTCATATTGCCACGATCTCATCATAACATGCTCTCCCACGCGTGTGTATTGTCAGCAAATTTGGACACATTTCACACTGCCTCTTTCTCCATGCTATTAACAGAGAGATAATTGAAGCCTTGAATATACTCAGTCTTGAAAGGCCTCTGCTGTAAATATTTCTACATACTTGCTACCCTCTGAATATGAGAGCATCCTCCTCATTTATTTCTTATGTGGGTAACCCCTTCCCCTGAGATTGGGATCTCCAGTCCTTCACTATTCTGGATATAAAGTAGAACAGAACAAACTTTTAAAGTAAAACACAATCTCACTGCTGTCTCCAGTGCCAGTTCTGAGATTTCTTCTTTAACCTCTGTTTGAACAAACTGCCCCGATGAGCACATTATTGCTCACAATGACACATCTGCTTGACAGGTGCTTCAGTGCCTGTGATTGGAGTGGAGCTGAAAGGCGCGATAAAAGTGCATCTTTTTTCACTCGACCATTGCTATATTATGAATCTCTCTGCTCATGAAAATGGATCCTTTATATGCATTCAATCTCTCATCAATACCGAGCATGTTTCACTCACAGTTGATTTTAAATGATTTCTTGTTGGATGAGTTATCTCTGGAACTCCAGAAAAACCGTCTCAACAACTCGATATGTTCTCGGGTCTGCTCATTTCTTGACGTACAGTAATCATGCTCCAAAGAAAACATTTCAAGAGACGTGAATCTCTCCACAAAAGGAGGTTTATTTATCTCTCTACATGGTGCAAAGCAGAGGATTGTGAAAAGATTCTGGGAAAATGTGGCCAATTGTCAAGTGGGAAAGCTTTCAACAAGCAAAACAGAAATCCCAGCGTCGAGCTTTGTGAATCTTCAGATATTCCTTGGGGCGCGGATTCAGTGGAAAATGAGGGGTGAACTGGCCGGCTGGGCAGAGACAGTTTAGAAATCTTTCTGTTCTTTCGGAGGCCGGTATTTTGACACTGATGTACTCCGGACTTGAATTGATCTGTGATATTGAAGGATTCTGTTCCTGCACATCAGGAAGTCAAATCTCATCTCAGCTCTGGGGCAATTAGAAAATGCGGGAACAGATAGGACACTGAAAGGCTGGAAATGAGGCGATCTCTGTAGGAGAATAACTGATTTCCGCTGTCATGCATGTGACTTTAAAGGGTGGGATCAGACTATTCCCATGTCTTCACCGTGAATTGCCCAGGATTTATTTCGGAAACGACATACTAATAAAAGATGATTGTCAATATGGGAGGAGCAGGCTGCAGCTTGCATTCGGGGATCATTGAAGCCATTGACTCAACAGTCTCTGTGGCGATGTTAGTCAGTGCGTTCGGCTCTTCACTGACAGGTTGCTGTTCTCCCACGACCCAGGAACAGAGCGACAGCTGTTCTCACACAATCTGTTGTTTTTCTTGTCCGCACAGTTCCGGGATTTTACCGAGTTCAGAACAGAAACCGTTGTCTCTGTTTATCTCTCCCCAGATGCTGCCAGATCTGTTTAGTTTCTCCTGCAATCTCTCCCTTTCTTTTTAACTGAATGACCATTTCAACCATCGAGATTGTTTACACAGTCCAAACATGTCCTGACATTTAACCCTATCGAAACTGTGGTGATTGAATTCAAACAAATAAACTTGAAGCAAGTTTAGTAGCGCGCTTCTGCAGTTGTGGCCAAGTGGTTGACGCAATGGGCGTTAATTCCACTATGGATTCTTCATTGCAGTTAAGTACTTTCTGACTGTAATTGAGAGCCGAGAGTGAACTTGAAGAGTGCTTGTTCTCTGCTTTCTTGTTTCAAATTTAAATCGCAGGATAAGGTGAAATGCGTATAATTCAGGCAAGGAACGTTAGTAATCTGCAACCAACCGCCTGTCAGGATGGTAAAGGCAGAAAACTCCAAAGCAGGTAAGATCCATTTAGTTGCACACTTCCATTACTGAATACGTTTGCCCCTCTGCCAAAAGTGACGCCAAATGAGATAAGAACCGTTCAGTGGATTGTGTTGGACTGGTGCAGACTTAGTGGGCCAAAGGGCATTTTTGTGCTCGACACTTCCATGGCCAGCTGCGAGGTGGTCAGTTTGTGAAGTAACAGGACATCCTTTGCAAAATATCTCTCGGCGAGGAAGAGGTCGAAGCTACTCTCCCCGATAGTTCGACAGTCACGGTATTCATTGGCACATTTCAATTGGTAATAACTATTACGGTGCATATTTGTGGAATCAGTCTATCTGATAATCAGGACGATGAGACCGTGATGTCTCATTAACCAGCCGAGAGCAAGCCCTTGCAGCTTACATTCCCTGGCTCTGCTTTTGAGATAAAGATTACTTTCTCGATGTGCCTGTGTTTATATCAAACAGCTCATTGACATCGGGACTGGACGTTCAGGGGAAAGTGGAGGTGTGACAGAGGCAGAAATAGAACAAGATGAGACGTGAAAGTGTTTAGATTTTGCCGTGGGTCCGTTGATTTTTGTGAGGGATGTCTGCTGGGCGCTATGCTGTCAGGTCGCAGGAGCCAGATGGCTTGTATTGGTGGGATTTGTGTTATTGAAAGTTACACATGAGAAGCGTGTTCGATTATTTCAGCTCAGTATCCATTTCGTATCGCGGCTGATCGCAACGGTGCACATTTTCTGGCGAAGTGTCTTGTATTCCACTTAAAGCTGCCTTTCTCTGGAGAAATTTACAGACGTAAAGCACATGGAGTGGGGAGAATCCTGAGGACACTGTCACTGTTGGGGAATGTGCCGGTGTGACTGCCTCTGTGTGTGAACATGAGAATACGCTCCTCAAAGGGGTTACAACAGTGTGACCAGGTCAACCTTCAGTACCATTGTTATGTCATTGAAGATCACAGGGAGAATGTAACTGCTGCAAACTGGGACGAGAATAGATGTATACCTGATATCGTGCGCTTCAAGATGGACGAATGACCCTTCTCCACTCCTTTCCCACACGCTTTTTAAACTCGAGGCCAGAGAGAAACTGACCTGATGAGAAAATCGCTTCACAACCTTCTACTACCAATCTAGCAAATTTACTTCTATCTTACCACCTAAATCATTCATTTAAATGTAAAAGAAATGAATGTGCGCTCAGCCAATGGGATACCTTTGGTAACAGTCCTTCAGTTTGAAAACTACCCTACACCACCATTCTCAGCATACTGCTGTTAAACTAATTTTATATCTAAGTGGAAAACTTACATTTAACTCCATTCGATCGAACTTTATGAATTAGTCAACCATGTGGAACCGTGTAAAATGTTTTATTAAAGTCCAAGTGAGCAAAGTCTGTTACTTTGTCCTCATTGATCTTCTTGCTTCCGCGCTCAAAAAACTCAAGCAATTCTGTGCAAAACCATGCTGATTATCCCGATTCATTCCTTGTATCTAAACATTCATATAAATCCTATCATTTAGAATTGCACCAAACAGCTTACCCACGACCATTACCAGACACAATCATCTATCGCTCCCAGGCTTCTCCGTGAATTCCTTTCTAAACAAAGGCACAATAGCCATCCCCTGGTCATTCGGCGCCCCACTCGTCATAATAGATGATAAAAATATTTCTACATAAGTTCCAAAGGTTTCTTTCCCGAACTTCCCACAAGTTTCCGGGATACAGGAGATCAGATCCCAGAGAAATATCAACTTTATATTTTCCAGGTTCTCCAGCCCTTCCCCTTTTCAATGTGAACGACTTTCAAAACATCAATATTTAATTGTACCCGTTATATCGTTCACCATGGTGTAAACTGACGCGAAGTGAACATTATATGTCTCTCCATCTGCTGAGATTCAAGACAAAGGTGAGCTCTTTCATCTTAAAGTCCTATTTGGTCTCAAGTTCTTAATTATTGTAGATTATCTTTAGAATATACTTAGCTTTATGTTCTGATGACATCTCATATCCTCGATTGACCTTTATAATATTCTCCATAAGAATGCCCCTCGACTCCTTATATCGTTCAAGAGATTCACTTGAAACCATGTGTTAATATGGAAGCTGTCCCCTTTTTAAAAAAAAGTCTTATGACAAGGCGTAAATCTCAGCAATCAACGTTGTTCTAACGGAGTACCTACAATGTGGAACCCGGCCATTCGGACCAACAATCCCTCAGTAATCCTGCGAAGGGAATCACACCCAAACTCACACCTCTACTCAATTCCTGTAACTCTGCATTTCCCATGACCAAAGAACGTCAGCCGCACATCTTTTGTCTGGGGAGGAATGTGCAAACTCCAAATACACAGTCATCCAAAGTAGATATCGAACCAACATCGCTGAGGCCACAAGACATGGGTACTCGCCACTGAGTCAGCCATTATAAACCTCCTATCCACCACTCAAAACATATCATCATTTCGATATGGGGTCTAGACCTGCTCCTAATGTTCCAAATGTATCTGTCCAGAGCCTCCTATTGACTGAGGTGTAAACCTCTGCCCGTGCTTTCCTATTCGCTTGAACTGAACACCTGCATTGTATTTCCCTTCCTAAACACCAACTGAAACTGCATGTGAAACATAAAAGAAAATTGAACTTTGAATTATTTCTGCTTTCATGAAATTGTTTGTGCCTCTACTCTTACCACCAAACATATGACCGCACACTTTTCCACAAAGTACCGCAACTGCAACTATTTTTTCAAAGCACTCAGTTTGTTCAAGTCATTCTGCCGCATGCCCGCTTCAACAATAAGATCTGCCCTGACGCCTATCATTGTGTCTTCTTCAAATGAAGCAACAACACCCTCAATTCCTTTGAATGGATCCTTCATACATAATGTGAATAGATGTGTTGCCAACACTGACTCCTGCTGAACTCCAGTAGTCACGGGCTGCCATCCTGGAGAAGACCCAACTGTCTGCCTTCTGCCTATCAGCCAAGCCTCAATCCATGTCCTCTTCCTTAGCAGTTTGCCGTACTGCACTTTGACATATGCCTGGGGAAATTCAAGCTGGTCACCTCCACAGGCTTGACTCCGTCTAACTTGCTCATTAACTACTCAAAGCATTTAACACAAAGCTGATTTATTTGATTGTTATCTAGAATATTCCAACTTTGATTCTAGGCCTGAATGTGAAGAACAACAATGTTCAATTGCTGTTGCGATATGTAAACACTACGCTGCCTTAGTAGGGTCGATGAGTGAGTGAATTCCTTCCTTCAGTGGGATCCTCTATTCTCTCAACAGGGTCGATGAGTGACCTAACTGTTTTGCTCACATGGAGCAGGTAAATGCTTGCGGCAAAATGCAAACCAGATGGTGTACTGAGAGTTGAGATGATCGCTTGAACCTATTCCTGGAATAGGTTCCTTGAAACTTCTCTCACAATTCGAAAATATCGATGGGAAATCAGTTCTACAGAGACTAGAGAGCACATCCCACAGGCTACATATTTGATAGGTCTCTCCACAATGTGATGACGCTCATGATGAACTGTCCCCAGGAACGTTTATAATGATTAATGTCTTTATTCAGTGTGAACAAATTGAACACACGCAAGTATTCAGCACCTTCTGCAGCACTTCTCGCAGTCATGGCATTTAGAAAGACCTGTTAATATGGCGAGAAAGGTGATGATCCATCCGGTCGCTCGGACTTTGCAGCACGGTTCCACAGATTTGGAATTGGAAAGGTCTCTATTCCGGGTGAACACGTGGGTCAGACGTCAGGTCTCTATATATCTTAATGGACTCTTATTTATGTGGGCATATTTCTCAGAGATGAAACACATAGAAGTTTGATAACATTTTCCAAAGTTCGGAGAGAGAAAAGGATTCTCATTAGTATGAGCGTCGTGTTCAGTTCTCCAATCGCTGGACGTTTCAAAGCATTTTCCGCAGTTCAGACACTGAAATCGTTTCTCATCATTTTGAACGAGTAGGTGTCGCAGCAGGTCAGAGACAGAGTGAATCCCTTCCCACACTCTGAGCAGGTGAATGACTTGTTCCTGGTATCATTGCGTCTATGGGAATTCAGCTCAGACAGGGAAATGAATCCCTACATTTCCACAGTCATTCCTCACTATGACTGCAATTGAGGTGTGTAAGTCTGATGACAGGTAAAAACATGGTCCACATGCACAATAAGTGAACAACTTATCTCACACTATTACCAGAGCTTTTTCCTTTCATGTTCAAAATCTGATCAAGTTGTATTTGGGATAAAATTCGTGGCTTCATCGGATTATGGTGGAGAGGTTGACTTCTCAATCTTCCCCTTCTCATATCCTGCGAAATTGATGTGATCCCAAAATGAAAGTGTGAAACCGTCTTTCAAAAGACTCTAGAATCTGTCTGAAGATATAGTCTGAAGGTAAGGGATTTTCGACACTAAGAATTTGACCAGAATTTTGTCAGAATCTTTCATGCACACAACTTTCACCACAGAGAACGAGCAGGTCAGCAGGTGTATATGAACACGATCGTCTCCGTGTTCCCTCCAGGTCAAACACTGTCCAGACATGTCTGACATATAGTCCTGTTGGAGCAGACATTTCTTACAATTCAATCATTGCAAAATTGACCTCAGTCCCAAACTCAAAATTTACTGCCTCGCCACTGAGTCGAACGTGTGATGCTGGAAAAGCGCAGCAGGGCAGGCAGCAACGAGTGAGCTGGACAATCGATATTTGGACTTCATCAGGAAAGAGGCTTGTGAACCGAGGGGGTACAGAGACAAATGAACGCGGGTGGGGTGGGACAAGGTAGCGGAGAGTGTGATAGATTGAAAAAGGTGGGGACAATGATGAAAGGTCGCAGCGCAGGCTGGAGCAGATAGGTGGGATGGAAGATGTACAGATAGGACAGTTCGTGAGAGCGGCGGAGGCTCTGAACCTGAATGAACTTGGCTGTGTGGGAGGGAGATTTGACTGTTCAGCCAGAGGCCAGTGGTGTTGTTTGGTGCGGGTGTCCCGGAGATGTTTTCCGAAGCGGTCTGTAATTAGGCATCCAATTTCCTCAATGTCGAGGAGACAGCAAAGGGAGCAATTGTTACAGTAAATGACATGCGTGGAAATGCAGGTAAAACTCTGATGGACATGCAAGTGTCTTTTGGGCCTTTGACAGAGTTGAGGACGGATGTGTGCGTGTATATTTTGCAAATCCCGTGTAGGAATGAGAAGATGCTGGGAGGGGAGGGTGGTTTTGTGGAAGCGTGCACTTTGTAAGGGAGTGGAAGAGGGAATGATCTTTATAGAAAATGGATAGGGGTGGGGAGGAAGCACATCTTAATTGTTGGGGTTCATTTGCAGCTGACGGAAATACCGGAGGATGACATGATGTCTACAGAGGCTGCTAGATTTTAAAGTATTGAAGAAGGAAGTTCTGTCCTCGTCATATTTGCAGGGATGGGTTTTGGGAGTGGGGTTGAGGGATGAGATGAGCTGGAAGGCATCATCGACGACGTGACAAGAGAAAATGCCTTGCCACTGATTCAAATTTCTCCCTGGCATTGGTTTGAGTCTGAACAGACACGTCATTACCATGGTGACATCCTTCAACTCGTGATGTGTTTTTAACCACATATCCCCATCATGACCATGTCAGCCGACTTGCACCTCATGAACATCATTAACTCTTCCACGTCTCTGTCCTCCTGCAGCTCAAACGCTAAACCATTTGTTTGGACGACACGGTCATAATACACTTCGATCCGTTCTTTCAAATTCTCTCCATGCTCTGGTGTTAGTGGAGCAATGGATAGAGAGAGAGAGGGGTTGAGCACGTGGCTACACGGATGGTGCAGGAGGGAGGGTTTTGGATTCTTGGATAATTGGGACTCTTTCTGGGGTCGGTGGGACCCATACAAGCAGAATGATCTTCATCTGAACCAGAGGGGTACCAATATCTTTCGGTGGGGCGGGAAATTCGCTAAGGCTATTGGGGTGGGTTTAAACTAATCCAGCAGGGGGATGTGAACCAAAATTGTAGTTCAAGTATAGAAACCTTTGAGAGTAGGGAGGTCCAGAATCAAGCTTCAGGGGCGCAAGATGGCACCAGAAAGCAAGAATTTGGTTTCGAGTGTGTCTGCTTCAATGCCAGGAGCATCCAGAATAAGGTGGATGAACTTGCAGCTTGCATTGGTACCTGGGAATTCGATGTTGTGGTCATTTTGTAGACATGAACAGAGCAGGGACAGGAATGGTTGTTGCAGATTCCAGGATTACAATAAGTACAGAGAAGAAGGTAAAAGAGGGAGACGTGTGGCTGTGTTGGTCAAGGACAGTATTACAGTTGCAGAAAGGGTGTTTGGGTCTCGTCAACTGACGTAATATGGGCTGAAGTTAGAAACAGGAAAGGAGAGGTTACGCTTTTGGGAGTTTTCTACAGGCCTCCGAATAGTTCCAGAGATGTAGACGAAAGGATAGCAAATATGATTTTCGATAGGAGTGAGGGTGAGAGGGTAGTTGTCATGGCGGACTACAACTTTCCAAATATTGGCAGAAAACACTATAGTAGGATTACTATAGATGGGTCAGTTTTGGTCCACTGTGTGCAGGAGGGGTTCCTGACACATTATGTAGACAGGCCAACAAGGGGCGTGGTCACATTAGATTCGGTAATGGGTAATGAGCCCGGCCAAGTGTTAGACTGGGAAGTAGGTGAGCACTTTGGTGATAGAGATCACCGTTCTGTTGAGTTTACTATTGTGATAATATAGATAGGTGTTTACCACTGGGCAAGAGTTATAGCTGGGGAAACGTCATTTATGATGCGATTAGGCAGGATTTCGGAAGCAACGGATGGAGAAGGAAACTGTAGTGTAGGCACGTTAGAAATGTGGAGCTAATTCAAGGAAATGCTACTGTGTGTCCATGATAAGTATGAATCTGTCAGGCAGGGAGAAAGCTGTAGAGCGGGCAAGTCGTGGTTTACGAAGGAAGTAGATTCTCTGGTCAAGAGGAAGAAGAAGGCTTATGTTAGGATGAGATGCAAAGGCTCATTTAGGGCGCTTAATGGTTACAAGGTAGCCAGGAAATACCTAAAGAGAGAGCTCAGATGAGCCAGGAGGGCAATCAGGGACATTAGTGGGAAGTTGTGTGCAGAGTCAGTGGAGATAGGGGAAGCACCAACTGAATACTTTTCAACAGTATTCAGTCTAGAAAACGGCAATGTTGTCTAGGAGAATACTTAGACACAGGCAACTGGACGAGGTGTGATTGAGGTTCACAAGGAGGAGGTATTAGAATCCTGAAGAGTGTGAAAGTAGATATGTCCCCTGGGCCGGATGGGATTTATCCTAGGATCCTTTGGGAAGCAATTGGGATGATTGCCGAGCCTTTGGCATTGATCTTTAAATCGTCATTGTCTACACGAATAGTGCCAGAAGACTGGAGGATAGCAAATGTGGTTCCCATGTTCAAGAATGGGAGTAGAGACAATCCTGTTTATTATAGACCAGTAAGCTTCACTTCAGTTGTTGGTAAAGTGTTGGAAAAGGTTATAAGAGATAGGATTTATAATCATCTAGAAAAGAATAATTTGATTAGGGATAGTCAGCATAGTTTTGTGAAGATCACGTCGTGCCACAAAAACCTTATGGAGTTCTTTGAGAAGGTGACCAAGCAGGTAGATGAGATGATGTTGTGTATATGGATTTCAGCAAGGCGTTCGATAAGGTTCCCCACAGTAGGCTATTGTAAAAAATCCGGAGGAATGGGATTGTTGGAGATAAAGCAGTTTGTGTCAGTAATTGGCTTGCTGAAAGAAGACACAGGGTGGTAGTTGTTGGGAAATGTTGCTCCTGGAGTCCACTTAACAGTGCTGAGCCGCAAGGATCGCTGTTAGGTCCACTGCTGTTCGTTTTATAAACAACGTGGATGAGGGTGTAGAAGGGTGTGTTAGTACGTTTGCAGATGACACTGAGGTTGGTGGAGTTGTGGATAGTGACGAGTTACGTAGAAGGTTGCAGCGAGATAAAGCTAAGGTGCAGAGCTGGGCTGAGAGGTGGAAAATGGAATTTAATGTGGGCAAGTGTGAGGTGATTCACTTTGGTCAGAGTAAGAGGAATGCAAAGTACTAGATTAATGGTAAGATTCCTGGTACTGTAGATGAGCAGAAAGATCTCGGTGTCCAGGTACACAGATCCTAGAAAGTTGCCAGCCAGATTGACAGAGTTGTTAAGAAGGCACACAGTGTTTTAGCTTTTATTAATAGAGGGATCGTGTTCTGGAACCATGAGGTTATGCTACAGATGCACAAAATTCTAGTGCGGCCACACTTGGAGTATTGTGTACAGTTCTGGTCACCGCATTATAAGAAGGACATGGAAGATTTGGAAAGGGTGCAGAGGAGATTTACTCGGATGTAGCCTGGTATGGAGGGAAAGTCTTACGAGGAAAGGCTGCGGGACTTGTAATTTTCTCGATAGAGAGAAGAAGGTTGAGAAGTGACTTAACAGAGGGTGAGGCAGGGTGGATAGAGAGAGCCTTCTTCCAAGAATGGCGACAACCAGCACGAGATTGGTACACAGGTCGGCGCAACATCGAGGGCCGAAGGGACGGTACTGCGCTGTAATGTTCTATGTTCTATGTTCTATGCTCTAACTCCCTCAGCTTCTGTTCAACGGTGCACTTGCGTTCTGTTCACTGTTTCATTGTTCATTATCTGAATGACATTTTTACCAACGCCCATTTTCCCAAACGTGCAATGCGGCCTTCACAGCTTTATCTTTCCACACGGGCTCCCTCATGGTGGAAGGGAAGGAGTTGCAGGTTATTCACCCAATGATGTAATCCTGATGTCTTCCAATACCTTCTCTGCATGTGGGTGCATTAAAACAAGGGTTGCTCAGCCTCCACTGGGCAGCTAAATTTCAAAGGTTTCATCATTTTCCACAAATCTCTTGACTGTCTTCCCTCTATGTATCACTGTCATGTCGTCCAGCCCACTCAAGAGCAAACAGAGCTGGTCAATAGTATGCCAACCCAGCCAGTGGACACGACACCCGAGATTGTGTTTTAAAGTGCTCTCTCAGATATCTGCATTCCCTCGAATTCCAACCTCCAGAGCATGTTCGATTTGATCTGTTTCACGTTTGGTGCCTAAACGTCATCTGCCAAAGCCATAAATTATGAAATCCCATCACTATCTAAATCGCACAGGGCTATAGGAAAGGAATTACTCACCAAGTGATGAAGAAAAACTGCAATACATGCTGAAATCAATGACAATTAATTGGTATTAACACTACAACGTGCCTTTTTCATAATAGAAACTTCAAAACTTTTCCTCTGTGTGAGTTTAAACAAATGTTGATCCCTGTCACATTATGAGATATTGGGAAGCTGATAAAGTGTTATAACAAACAAGTGATCAAAGAAGTGGGTTTCAAGTCGTATTTTGTCACACAAAACGAAGCTTGTATCACAAAACTGATTTGACAGAATTTGTTCTGCTCGAGGTCATCATCTTTTGTCAGTCTCAAGACGTTAGTGCTTCCTTAACTCAGTGGTTCGAGCCCTAGTTTTGTAAACCAGGAGTTGTAGGCTCCATTCTAACGGCAGTCTTGCTGAATTTTCTTACAACTATTGCAGCAAGCATCCGAAGGTGCGTTCTATATGTTGTTAGGAAATATTTTTGAAGGAACAGCTGGAAGTCATTTTTTTTATGCAGACCAGGCCTCATCTGTTTCAGTTTGGAAGTCCACATCCGTGTTTTTCTTTCGAGGAATATGAGAATGACAAGCTTCTGATGCGAAGAATGCCTTTGTTTGGCAGGAAGAACAACGTGACTCAGTAGAAGCAGTAAAGTAATGGTGAAACAGTGCAGGACGAATACGAACAGGGATGCGGCTGTGTGCTTCCGTTCCTTATGTCGAAACAGGAATGTGCTGGAATCCAAATGAAACAGATAGGAGGCTGGAAGAGCATAGCTAGCCAGGCTGCCCCAGAGGTGGAGAAATTAACGTTTAGCAGGCTCCAAATATTCACGATTGGGACAGTCTTAGAAGGACAGCCTCCTGCCAGTTTACCTATGTAAACAGAAACGGGTTTTAAAGCTAATAGTGAACAAAGAAGAGGCCAGACTGTTCAATTCTTCATTTTATGGAAATTGGGCTCTCCTGAGTCCTTCGTCGCTAGCAAAAGATGTGTCTGTATAGTTCCCTCTATGGGTCAAAATGAGGTTCAGTTCTCCCACAGGTCAGGAACAAATGTGACGGTATCTGACTTCAGTCTCTATCGCTGGTTCATTTGAGATTAAAACTTTGCATGGAAAGTCTCATTGAAATGAACACTTCAGACGTCAGGCTGTGGGCCAAGTATTGGTACCTGGAAACGAGAATGGATGGATGTTTAATGACTGGCACTGACATAATGTATGATTCTGTGCTGTAAAAGAACGGTGTCACGAACATTCTTTTTTGATAGAAATTTCTCATCGCTGGAAAAGAAAGCTGTGCTGCTGAGAGAAGATACAACTGCACATGCCGTCCTTCCTTGTCGGCTAATGGTTACGATGCAGCGCTTTCACCGCTGTGGTTTGGGTTCATTTCTTGGTCAGGGAATCTGGATTTATTGTTCCTAATAAGGGCAACAACGAAAGTAGAGCATCTTTGACAGGAATCGCATTTCAAACCCGTCCGCATGTGCCTTGCAATATTGTACAGGGCCGCAAGTTGGCTCACTGATTATCACTGCTGCCTCACTGCGCCAGAGATATGATTTGCCTACAACTGGGTCGACTGTCAGTAAGGTGCCTTATTCAGGAGCAAATGAATAGAAAAAGGGTAAAGTATTGCTCTGTGAGGGTTAATCCCTGGAGGATTGGTGTGCATTTCTTGCAGCGAATAGTCAGTTTCTGAACTTTAGGCATTCTATGTTCCCTTACTGTGTTGCTTTAGCAAATGTTCAGAAAGGAGAGACAAGTGAGGAAAAACGGTCACTTCCCAGTCAGGGATTGATACATAATGCGACAACTAACGGATTCACTTTTGAAAGAATTAGCTTCCATTTTCACTACGTTGGTCATGGCAGTATACAGCATTAGAGCGGGCTTTAATTTGTTGCATTGGACCCAGCATCCTTTCTCAACATGAACAATACTGGAATATAAAGAGATAATAAAAGACATGGATAGCGATGACTGGAATGAAAAGTCGTCAGGAAGAATGGACAGTGTTTACTTGGAAAGAAAAAAATGGAAAGGAATCCATCGATGTAGTGAGTGATAATGACACTTGAAAAGACAAGGCGGGGTTTCATGGCGTGGTGGAAAAGACGAATAGATCATGTGGTGTGACACCAGGTAAAACTGAGTTGTGGCCATATGGAAGAGTTCCAGGCGATGTGAGTTTGGTGGGAGTTAACAGGAGGTAAATTCGCTCATTCGTATGGATCTATATCTAGAGTTTAGAACTTGAAAACCAGGGATGAATGATAAAGGGAAGTTTGGAGCACGTTTTATTTTTCCTTCTACAGCTATTGCATTTGGCAGACAGACAAGTTCGGGAATTAGTGGTGCGCTGTGACACCAGAGCATCAGCTTCTTCCCTGTCTTTGAATCGGGCCGCCTGCGCAAGGAATACAAATGCGGTCCTTCTTTTCGTGGAAGGATCAGAAGGCGGGAACTACACTCTCAAATAGAATGGCATATGATCAGAACAAGGTTGGAGAAAAACTTTACAATGCTTTGCTCAGTCATGAAATGGAATTGCGTTACATTTCACTACGAGAGCAGATTTGTTCAAGCAAATTCGAAGGCAGCTTTGCAGTTGGGAAAGCAAGTAAGAAAGACACGTACTTGCCCATGTGAAAGGCTGCAGTTTGGGCCCAGTTTCGAACTGGGGACCTCTCGTATGTGAGACGAACGTGATGACCACTGCTCTACCGAAACAAGCCGCAAACACTGCGGCGACGGCTCTGTGGCATCCAGCACTGAAAGTTGAAGCCATTCGTCATTTCACCTTTCTGTTTCCAAGCGCTTGTTGTTGTCCAGCGTAATTGACATCTTGAAAACCTAAAAAAAAAAGACACGTGAAATTGATAACAAAATGCAGACAAGGATGTCGTCAATGTTTGCACCGGAGGGCGAGGTGGAGGAGGCTGGGTGGAATAGCTAGCGTAACGGCTGCGACATGATCTTGTGGAAGGGTGGTAAACTGAGTATTTACGTGTTTTACCCAAGTTGGGGTGAGTTGAAAACTCGAGAGCATAGGTTTAAGGGTGAGTGGGCTGAAATTGACAAAGGACCTGAGGCACATTTCCCACACAGAAGGTTGTGCGTGTTTGGAATGATCTACCAGAGGAAGTGGAGGAGGCTATTACACTCAGAAAATTGCAAAGATAATCGGGTGAGTTTCTGGATAGGATGCGTTTATAGGGATTGGGGCCAAATGGTAGGGAACGGGACTTGTTTAATTTTGGCTATGTGGTGAGCATGGACGAGATACCCCGCAGTATCTGTTTCCACGTTGTGTACCCCAATAACGTTGTGTTGCTGACACCGGCTTTAAAGGATTACTTTTTAGCGGAGCTTGCCGTCGCAGTCTGTGGCACAATCATTGAGTCTGTTCGACTGCTCACGGGAAAGGTAGCATTGTAAAACACTGCAGAAACGAACGACTTCCTCACTTTAGCACCGACTAACCATACTCTGTGAAATTTTCCCAGATCCTCAGTTGAGGATATTTGCTGCTGGAAGTGACCTCAGAAACCCGGTTAACTCGAAATGCATTGAGCGAATCGCAAAACAGAAAGCATTTAACACGGAAAACAAACAAAACTGGCAAACCAAATGCATTTTAAGACACAGGGATGCATGAATACTAAATGTGAGACAGTCCGAGGGCATGAGTCATAAAGTAATCTCACAACTAACAACAGGGCAATTCCAAACTCCTCTTTCAAACATACTGCAACCTTAATGCACTACCACTTCCCAGACAATGCTGAAAAGAAAGAAAGAAAGAACATAATAAGAATTGGCCATAAAAAGTGAATTTCACTATTCACAGTCTCGATTAGGTTACCTTTCCCTTCCGATGTCTCCAGGACGGAAATGAAGGAAATGGGAGAAATTCAATAACATACCACTTCGAAATTCATTGGAACGATTTTCCCATTAGCCAGAAAGCCAAATAACGACGAGTAGAGTGACCGTAGGACTTTGTTTCACAACAGCGATGAAATAACAGTCTCCATTCGGTTCCAGTAAAAGCTCGACTTGCCTGGAACGGCAGAAATGTTTGCGATTTTCCGCGCGAGAGGCGAACACGCTCATGACCGCACAGACACTTTGAAATATTTGGCACTATCCCACACCACAGTTAATTCCCTGGGAAGCAAACCCACTTTACTTTCGTTTTCAACATCAATATACAATGGGGACGGAAACAGCATTTTAACGAGCTGCAGCGTCGGAGTTGATCAGCAGAAATGACAGTGGTGGGATTCGATCCCTCGACCTTTTCGAGACTGGAACCTGGATCCAGCGACTTCGACCTCTCGGCCACACGACCAGCGGGCCGTGCCCTCCCATTTTCTTGCCTTTCCAATTGTGCTGCTGCATAACAACAGATGCAAAGTCACATGAAAAGGGTTCCAAGGGATCCCTCTCCGACTCGCACAGCTGCTGGGATGTGCCCGGCTGCAATGTCATTTTCGCAGCAGATAATGATAGCCCATCAATCCAGACAAAAAATCAATGGTAAGCTGAGTCTATCTTCTCAGACTCTTTTCAGCTACAAATGTATCTGTGAGGGCGTGAGAATATATATTCGCTTATGATTTGGTCAAGTAAACATGATCTGCTTGACCTTACTGCAATTTCGACTCTTGCTTTGCTCAATGATTTCACCCATTGCTCGAAACAGGGCGACTTTCACGTTTACACGGAACATGAAACAAACCGGACTACAGGGAAAATGCACAAAGCTGAACAGGTCGTGTTCTACATCATACCGTGCAGCATAGTTTCAGTCACTGTGTCTGTTTTTGCAGAAAAAGTGTCCCAAAGAATGTTCTCCACTCTTAAACCGGCGGTAGCATTACAATCCGAGAACGACAGATCACATTGTGAGGATACTCTGACCTCGGAGCCAGTTCGAGATGCCACTTTCCTTGCCTTTTACCTTAACCGTGCAATTTGCTGCAGAGATGTTCACTCCTGGACATGAGCCACATGGATACCAACTGAGTTGGAAACCTGTGTGGGAATCGACGAGAAGCGACTCAATAAATTTTGCTAAATTCCATGGTGCTTTTTATAAATGTTTTTTTCTGTTCACCTCGATCTAAAATGCAGTTTCTGAACACAGTCACAGAAGTCAAAAGGTAATTACCTCACCCCACCCCCACTCCGGAAGAGGTGCTAACTGCACTTGAGTGCTTTTTGTTCTCGATGTTAAAAGCTCTCACGCCTGAGTCACTTTCACGTCTCTGGTTGCTGAGTGAATCACAAAGAAGGAATTTCACCAGAGCTGCAACTGCCTCACTTTCCCACTCGCCTTCCCCGTTTACATTTTCCTGCTCGTCAGTGTTTTAAAGAAACCAAATGGATGCGATGTCATTCTGTCGCCTCTCTGTCGATTCCTCTGTTTCAGTTCCAACATGACTTAGATCTCGGGACGGACCTTAATACTAGCGACGCTATGAAAGCACAGGTCCGGAGGTTCCTCTGAGAGTGTAATTTCTTTCATTGCTGTTGCTAATTGAATGAGTCACTCACGTGCGAACTGCTCCAAAACATGATTCAGGACCTCTGGTGGCAATTCTCGCACGTTGAATAAGGACAGACAGCTTCCAAATGAGGTCTTTCAGAGACGACCTTGGGGTATATTTGACAGGCAGACAAGTTCAGGAATTCGTGGTGCGCTGTGACACCTGAGCATCAGTTTCTTCCCTGTCTTTGAACCGAGCCGCCTGCGCAAGGAATGCAAATGCGGTACTGCTTTTCGTGGAAGGATCAGAAAGCGGTAACTACACTCTCAAACAGAATGGCATATGATCAGAACCAGGTTGCAGAAAAGCTTTACAATGCTCTGCACAGTCATGAAATGGAATTGCATTACATTTCACTACGAGAACAGATTTGTTCCAGCAAATTCGAAGGCAGGTTTGCAGATGAGAAAGCAAGCAAGTAAGCTCTGTTCTTGTCCATGGAAAAGGCAGCAGTTGAAGAACAAAGCAGTTTCTGCCCAGTTTCGAACTGGGGACCTTTCGCGTGTGAGGCGAACGTGATGACCACGTTCTGTTTCCAATCGTTCGTTGTTTAATGGGACTTCTTTAATTTTGGCTATGTGATGAGCATGGACGAGATACACCGAAGTATCTGTTTCCACGCGGTGTGCGCCAATAACATTGTGTTGCTGACACCGGCTGTAAAGGATTACTTTTTAGCGGAGCTTGCCGTCGCTGTCTGTGGCACAATCATTTAGTCTGTTCGACTGCTCACGGGAAAGGTAGCGTTGTAAGACACTGCAGAAACGAACGACTTCCTTACTTTCGCTCCGACTGACCATACTCCGGGAAATTTTCCCAGATTCTCAGTTGAGGATTTTTGCAGCTGGAAGTTACCTCAGAAACCCTGTCAATTCGTAATGTATTGAGCGAATCGCAAAACAGAAAGCATTTAACACGGAACACAAACAAAACTGGCAAACCAAATGCATTTTCAGACACAGCAAGCATGAATGCAAAATGTGAGACAGGCCGGGGGCATGAGTCACAACTAACAACAGGGCAATTCCAAACTGCTCTTTCAAACATACTGGAGCCTGAGTGCACCACCGCTTCCCAGACAATGCTGAAAAGAGAGAAAGAAAGAACACAATAAGAATGGGCCATAAAAAAGTGAATTTCACCAATCACAGTCTCGATTAGATTACCTTTCCCTTCCGATGTCCCCAGGACGGAAATGAAGGAAATGGGAGAAATTCAATAACATGTGACATCGCAATTGATTGGAACGATTTTCCCATTGGCCATAAAACAAAATAACGACGAGTCGTGCCACCGCAGGACTTTGTTTCACAACAGCAATGAAATAACAGTCGCCATTCGGTTCCAGTAAACGCTCATCTTGCCTGGGACAGCAGAGCTGTTTGCGATTTTCCACGCGGGAGGCGAGCACGATCATGACAGCACAGACACAGGAAAAGTCGGCACTTTCCCACACCACAGTTCATTGCCCGGGAAGCAAACCCATTTTTCTTCGGTTTTAAACAGAAATGCAGCAGGAGTCGAAACAGCATTTTAACAAGCTGCATCGTTGGAAACGATCAGCAGAAATGGCAGCGGTGGGATTCGAACTCACGCCTCTGTCGATTCCCTTTCCCTTCCGATGTCTCCAGAACGGAAATGATGGAAATGGGAGAAATTAAATATCATCTGTCAACGAAATTCATTGGAACGATTTTCTCATTGGCCAGAAAACCAAATAACGACGAGTCGAGTCACCGAAGGACTTTGTTTCACAACCGCGATGAAATAACAGTCTCCATTCTGTTCCAGTAACAACTCAACTTGCCTGGAACGGAAAGCAACACTGGAGCTGCTTGCGACTTTCCGCGCGGGAGGCGAACACGATCATGACAGCACAGAACTTCCCCACACCACAGTTAATTCCCCGGGAAGCAATACCATTTTCCTTCTGTCTTAAACAGAAATGCACCAGGGGTAGAAACTGCATTATAACAAGGCTGCGCCGTTGGAGTTGATCAGCGAAAACGGTAGCGGAGGGATTGGGACCCCGCCCTTGACGAGAGCACTGTCAAGGTTGAAGCATTAATCGAGCGCCTTCGACCGCTCGGCCACACTACCAACCGACCGAGCTGCCCATTTTCTTGCGCTTCCAATTGTGCTCCTGCATAACAACAGATGCAAAGTCACGTGAAAAGGGTTCCATGATCTCTCTCCGACTCGCACTTCTGCCTGGATGTGCCCGTCTGCAATATCAATTTTGCAGCAGCTAATGATCACCCATCATTGGGAGACGTTGCGGTACATTTGACAGACAGACTAGTTCAGGAATCCGTGGTGCACTGTGACACCAGCGCATCAGCTTCTACCCTGCATTGGAAACCGGCCGCCTGCGCAAGGAATGCAAATACGGTACTGCTTTTCGTGGAATGATCAGAACGCGGGAACTGCACTCTCAAACAGAATGGCGTATGTTCAGAACCAGGTTGGAGAAAACCTTCACAACGTTTCGCCCAATAATTAAACGGAGTTGCTTTACTTTTCACCCCGAGAGCAGGCTTGCGTGAGCAAACTCAAAGCCAGGTTTGCGAATGGCAAAGCAAGCAAGCAAGCTCCATTCCCGCTCGTCTAAAAGGCTCCTGTTGAGAACAGGGCTGTTTCTTCCCAGTTTCATACTGGGGAACCTTTCCTGTGAAAGGCGTACGTGATAACCATGACACTTCAGAAACAAGTCCCGCCGGGAGCTGATGCTGTTCTGCGGTGTCCAGCACTAACACTTGCTGCCGTTCTACGCTTCATCTTTCTGTCTCCAATCGCTCGTTGTTGTCCAGCGTTATTGGCATCATCGAAAAGGTTAGAATATCACGTAAAATTGCTTACAGAATTTTGACAAGGATGTTGTCATGGTTACAATGTTTGGACTGCAGGGTGAGGCAGTATGGAAAGTTTGTAAACTGAGTGTTTAAGTTGTTTACCCAAGGTCGGGCGAGTTGAAAACTAGAGAGCATAGGTTTAAGATGAGAATGCTAAAATTTTAAGAGAGACCTGAGGCACCTTTCCCACAGAAGGCTGTGCGTGTTTGGAATGAGCTGCCGGAGGAACTGGAGGAGGCTAGTACACTCAGAAGATTTCAAAGGCAACCGGATGGATTTCTGGATAGGAAGGGTCTAGAGGGATATGAGCCACAATTAGACACACAGGACTTGAACAATTATTAAATTTTACATATTAGCAACAATTGTTCTTGTAAACAGTTCATAGCAAACTTGGAAATGATTAAAAATCTCATATTGCTATCCATAATGTGTAGAACTGAGCAGTAATTATTGGAATGCAAAACATTCAGCAGTGTCTTAACTTATAAGGCCCAATATTAATCCAACGATTACTGTGAACATTCAAATGCTGTTAGTGCATGATGGGAAATGATTAGTTGGTTTGTGGATGTGTTGACCTGAAATAAAAGATACATCTTTCATTGTAATACTGGCACTAATAAATAATGGAGTCAGCTGTTATGTGAATCTCGCGATGCATGTTACAAAACATCAACTAAATTTCTGTATGACTGTTGGAATGACAATGAATTGACAATTAATTTTAGGATTCTGACAAAGTAAATTGTACAATATTTCCCAACGAGTTTGCTCTGATGTCGATTAGATATTTAGTAAAGTCAGTGAACTGAGAATTAAAATACTGGTATGATGAGTTCGATAAAAACTGACACGTAGCAAGTATTGATCAGAATTGTGCTGTCATTTAAAACTCTCAGTTATCGAAGAATTCTAAGCTTCGTGTTGCTGCTATTCTTGTAGAATTACCATATGTAATTGTTGCAATTTTTGTGTCATTAATGTTTTGACATTTATGACAGAATAACAAAGAAAATAAGTGGATAAAGAACATAGGTATCAGAAAAATACAGGCAACGGCATTTATAGAGAAATTGCTTTGAATATTGTCTCTGGAAAACAAAACAGCTGATTAAGTTTAATGGGGATCTGATCAAAATGTACTGAGTCACAATTACACTTTTGTATGGGTGATTGAACTGGATTGCCCATACCGTGAACTTGTGTCATGTCAATACATGCTTTGAATTTTTTTAGATTAGATTTCCCACAGTGTGGAAACTGGGCTTTCGGGCCAACAAATCCACACCGACCCTCCGAAGAGTAACCCACCCAGTCCCAGTTCCCTCTGACTAATGCACCTAACACTATGGGCAATTTAGCACAGCCAATTCACCTGAGCTGCACATCTTCAGACTGTGGGAAGAATCCAGGGCAAACCCAGACAGATACGGAGAGAATGTGCAAACTCCATAAAGACAGTTGCCCGAAGCTGGAATTGATTACTATGAGCATTCTCAGCTGTAAGTATTTTAGTTTGATTATTGCCCTAGGAAAGATGTAGCACGTAAATAATACAAAGATATCTCTTGCTTATCTTACTGTGGGGCGATAGCATTATTTTAATAGCATTTTGCTGTGACCTTGGTTGGATATTAATTAAGACTGGTAACACTCTGTGGATTAAAATATAGTAGCTGGCTTTAAGGATAGATGAAAAATAAGAACCATTCACCGAATGTTGAACAGAATTTTGTTTTGCTCAAAAATGCAGGGAATACATGAAAAAAATGTATTGGTTTCTATGTAGAGCATTGTTATTTACAATTATGTCATTATTCTTATCAATGTTGATATATTTGTGTCAGAATTAGGAAGAAAAATGCATAGAATCAAAGTGAACATTACACTGAACAAAAGCTACATTAAATGACATTTGACTGAAAAAGGAATTTTCATAAATACGTCATCAATGTACATTGACATATAACATTAAAATAAGAATGACAAGACTGGAACAAGTTCAAAACAAGTTTCTACTTATGAAACGAAAACAATAAACAGTTTGCAGCACGCATGAATTAAAGAAGCAGTCTTTAATGTGACATGTCAGCTGAAGACCACTTCCCATTTTCCAGAAATGCAGGACTGCCAAAAATTCAAAATTTAGTGTTGTTGAGTAATACAGTAAAATGTTTGCAACATGAGCTTTCTCTTGCACACAGGAAAGAACAAGAAAATGTAAAAGATTTTCAGCATGAAATAGATTTCTTTCTTAGTATTACAGTCAATATTCATTCAAAAGTGTAATTGTTGGTTTAAGCAGCAGACATTGTGTTTAATTACTGAGCTGAAATGTAAGATATAGATTGTATTCATTGGATGGACTGAGGGCCAAACGTATCCCGTGGTAATTGCTCTCAGGAACAATAAAATACTTTGGTTACTCTGCTGAACAGTAATTAGATGCTCATGAAGATCTGTGTTCCCCAATGTGCTGTGTTTTGTGTGAGCACTGATTTCAATAATGCAGATGGAATAATTTGGTGTCAATGATCTTATTTAAAATTAATGAAATTTTGATGCTAGCATTGCATTGGAAACACACTTAAACCATCATGCAATAAATGAGAGATACGCAAAGTCAACTTTCAAATGAAAATACTCCGATATTTTCGAAACATTCCAATCTGACATTCAGTGTACATAGGTGAGCGATTTTAAAAAAAAAATCAGACAATTCATAACCTAGACAATATTTTAAACATAACTTTTAGTAAAGAATATAAACACATTAGAAAAATTACAACATTTAGTTACAAATGCAGGAAATCAGCTGATTGATGAATAATAGGAAATGGCATTTGTTTATTTTATTGAAGAAGAAATTGATTTTCTTTTCATGGAGAATAAGCTTTTATATGTTTTAGTTGTTTGAGCAAAGCTTGTTGGAAAAAGAATTGATGAATATCCTTACTTCAACTCTTTCTTCTTTAAGACAGCAACATTCTCAAATATTTTCGAAGGAATACCGAACCAGCAGAATTAAATGTATGCTTTTCTATGTGGCCTGAAGAAAATAAATAGCATTGTAATTATTGGAATGAACGACAGATTAAAAACTCATGTTGATTTGAAAGACAATTCAACAGTGTTGCCATCATTAAAATAAAACTTGATGATGCTCACAATGATTGAGAGATTATATACTGCCATAATTTTATATTTGTTCATATACTGAGTTGGAATTCCACATTGATATATCATACTAGATTGAACAATTATTAGATATTAGCAACAGTTGGATTGTCAACATCCTATCAGTCAGTTTAAGAATAATGAGAAATCTCATCTTGCTGTGTGACTGAGCAATGTATACAAACAAACAGGAATTATTCCAATAAAAGGTAATTATAGTTCTCTGAATTTTAAAGTCTGAGATTATTGTGATTATTCAAATGGGTAAATATCAGATATTTACAAAGAGTGTTTGATGGGAAGTCATTGGTTCCATTGTGGGATAGTTGAGCTGAAAAAATGGATTTTATATTGTAGTATTCATGTTAAGATACAAATGATTAACATAAAATGTGAATCTCACAACATTTGATAGAAAGACTAATTGAAATAATTGTGTAATAATTGCAATGATAATGAATGGATAATTAATGTTGTAATGGAAGCAAATAAAGTGATTCAATATCTTAACAGCACTTTGCTGCGATATTGATTGGATAGTCATGAAGGTTGGTAAACAAAGGAATACAATACAGGTTTAAAGACCGAACACACACAAAAAAGATCCATTCAGTAATTATTGGACAAAATTTTCTTTTTGCTCAATAATGGAGGAAATGCAAGAATTTTATTTTGATCCATTGATTTCCTTGTAGAGCTATGCTATTTTAAATTATATAATTATTATTCTGATCAATGTTTAGATATTTTTGTCAGAATTAGGAAGAAAATAAACTGACAGTGAAAGTGAATTTATAGTGAATAAAAGATGCAGTGAATGACATGTGGTTTAAAAATGATTTGTTTATTGTGTAATTATTGCACATTGATAAATAATGTTGAAATAAAAATAAAAAAACAACATATTCAAAGCATCCTTTTTTACAATTAAAATTAAAATAATAATCATTTTGAAGAACATGATTTGAAAAAGGAAACAGGCATTTAATGTGATATTTTACCTGAAGACAACTTTCCTTTTTCAAAAAGTAGGACTTCCAAGAATTCAACATTTATTGTGTTTGTTGAACGAACAAACAAATGGATGTAACTGCACTTTTTCTTGCATGCAACAAACTTCATAAAAATTTTAAAAGAATTTTAGTATGTAAAAGATGTAGGTCTTAGTGGGATCATTTGAAACACAAAACATGTTTGTATTGAATTGAATTCTAATCAAAGCAAGTCAACAGGAATCCACTATTAAAAGAAAAATCAATAGGATTCCATTATTGAACTAAAAATCAACTGGCACTGCAATATTACAGTAAAAAACTGCTTTCGATGAATGGGAAACTACAATGTAATATGGTTGCATCAGTTGATGTACTGTGCCATAATATCATACTTAAAGCTGGATATACAGTATTTGAACAATGTTAAAATATTTTTTGGCTACAATCTGGATGACAAAACGTTCATTGCAACCATGTTAATGATGAGAACTGTCAGGTTGTTATGTAACTACGTAATGTGTAGAGATGAACATTAATTATTGGTGTGAAAAGAAATCAGACATGACTTGATTTATATGTCTGAACGTTAACGTCATGATTCCTGAGCGTATTCAAATAAGAAAGAATAAGGTATTTACTGCGAGTGCTGGAATGCAAGTCATTGTTTGTTTAGTGGGTGTGTTGACCTGGAATAAATAATCTGTTTTTCATTGTAACATGAAACACTAAGAAATAATGGATTTAACTAAAATGCAAATCGCATGATGTTGTTACAAAGACTAAACTGAATTACTGTCTAATTATTGGAATGACAATGAAATGAAAATTAGTGTTAGAAGTCTTACAACTTAAATAACCCAATATTTCTAAACAAGATTGCTCTGATGTTGATTAGATATTCATTAAAATCAGTGCACTGAGAATAAAAATGTTGGAATAATGGTGTGTAAAAAGCACCTCAGATATGCTGTATTCATTGATCAGAATTATTTTGCCATTCAAAATTCTCAGCTTTTCAATATTCTATTTTTCTTATCTCAGGTTTGCTTCTGAAGAAAAATAATTCATAATTGTAGTTACTTTATGTATCATCAATATTTAGACATTTGCACTAAAACATGGAAGAAAATAAGTAGACAAGGGAAATTAATATTACAGAATGAAAGTCAATGTCATTGAGTGGTGAAGGATGGTATTCAATATTTTCTTTTAAGAAACAAATACGTTTAATGTATATGACTCCAAAATGTTTGCAGATATCGATATAACGAGCTTCAATTACACTTTTGTAGTGACGATTAGACTGGACAATGAGAAAACTTAGAAATATTCAGGAATATCAACATCTAGCATCCATTGAATGGTATGATAACGAAATATTTGCTGTGCTTATCGAGCTCAAGGACAATAAGATACTTCAGAAGAGTGTTCTACTCAGCAGTAATTAGATGGCCTTGAACATGGTCATGTCGTCTTTGTGCAGGGTGTGTGTATATTTTGATTTCCCAAACGTCGATCTATTTTACAAAGAAGTCCATACTTCCTTCCTTTGGTTTTCTTGCAGACAACACTCCTTTATAATTCATATAATTTATTATGGTCAGTATTTCGACATTTATATCAGAATTCAGAAGAAAATGAGAAGCAATTAACATGAGTATTTTCATGAATGAAAACAATAAATAAAATTTACAGTGGCAATTTTCAGTGTTTTATCTTAATAAGCAGATGAAGATTTTTTTTAATAGACATGAGTACAAAATATTTGTACGAAGCTAAAATGAAATGTTTTGCCAACTTTGGACTGGGAACCTGTTCTAAAACATGTAACGAATCAGGATCATCAACATCTCGTTATATGTTGGTGCTAGCGTCCTCAACCATCTGTAATACAAAAAATGACTATTGGTTTTAAATGCATATGTCCTGTGTAATTACTGAACTGAAATATAAGGTAACGATTGACTTCATTGGATAGAATGATCAGTAAATGTTTACTGTGGTGCTTGCTCTCAGGAACAAGAAGGAACTTACTCAGGTGATTCTACTCAGCATTAATTATATGATCATCAAGACTTTGTGTGGCTCGATGTGCCATTTTGTGTGAGCATTGATTTCAATAATATTGAGATTTCTTTATGTGATATAGGAATGGATTAACAATTGGGTGTTAAAGATCATAATTAAAGCCACTGTTGTAAGAATTTACTCTAATTCCTTTGTGAATCACATTTAAAAACAACATGTGATCAGTGAGACATTTGCAACTTCGATTTTCAAGTGAACGCACCAATATTTTCAAAGCATTTTAATTTCACACTGAATATAAGTAGGCGAGAGGAAAATAAAATGAGCTCTCAGTACATCAATCGAAGTGGAAGGATAAATTTAATTTGATCAAAAGATGGACCAATAATGAGATGAATTACAACATTTTGTTGTATAATAAAGGTAATCAAGAGACTGAAGGGCAATAGGAAATGACATCTGTTTCATTTACTGAAGGAGAAATCAATTTTTTATCTTGCACAGTACAGAAAAAGGACTCATGTACGTGATTTTCTGAAATGCATATTGTTTATGTGTTAAATGTTTATTGAAACTCTTTTGCAGGATTGAATTCAGAGAATATGTTATATGTGAACATTCCTGAGCTGATTGGCAGTAAAATGCTATTGCTCACCATATGGATCATAATTGGATTCTTTTTTTTAGTTCCCTACAGTGTGGAAACAGGCCCGTTGGCCCAACAAGTCCACAGCGACCCTCCGACGAGTAACCCATTTCCCTTTCACTAGTGCACCTTTCACTACGGGCAATTTAGCATGGCCAATTCACCTAACCTACACATCTTTGGACTGTGGGAGGAAGGTGGAATGCCCAGACGAAACACACACAGGCACGGGGAGAATGTGCAAACTCCTCACAGACAGTCGCCCGAGGCTGGAATCGAATCTGGGACCCTGGTGCTGTGAAGCCACAGTGGTAACCACTGACCCACCGTGCCCCCCCCACCCCAATTTTTGTAGGATATTTTTAACAAAAAAATCATTATTTAGATAGTTTAAGTTTTAAAAACTACAATGTTCTCAAATTTAAAATTTTCAGAATACTATAATGAGACACATAGTTTTTTTAGTGACCTGAAGACAATAAATCGCAGAGTTCTGTGATTATGGAAATGAACAACAGGTAGAAGCAAATCCAATGTTGGATTGAAAAGCAATTCAGTCTCCGCTTCGATATTTTTGAACCAACATTCTTGGCTGCTCTGACACATGTCTGCTCAAGGTAGGAATTCGATCCACGCCTCGTCGTCTTGTAGTAGAGACATTACCAGAGCTCCACAAGAGCCTTTCATTATGTTCTCATCAAGGAATGGTGGGAGTATTGTCACATCCTCACTGTGGTTATGCGAACGAAAACTAAACAAGATTCATTGCGATAATTTGCCTGATTCTGTGTGTAATGGACGAACAATGAAATAGTAATTCACAATAATAATGGTACAAAGCACAAATGGTCATACTTAAAAATTAATATCATGATAATTAAATGAAAGACATGTAGACATAATCGTGTGATATTGTAAATTAATTAAAATAAATAAAACTATTCAATATGTTTAAAGTATTTGTTCTCATAATAAAAAGACAATCAGAATTTTTTGCAACATTCAGAAATCAGAAAAAAAGTGTTATTCAATGTGACTATTCATTTGCAGCCAAATTCCCTTCCTTCCACTACTGTACAACTTTCACTAAATTCAAAATTTACTCTTATTGAAAAAGGAAAGAGCAAACAGCTGTAAATTCTTTTTCTTGTTTACACAAAAAACTCACAAAAAATGAACTATTTTTTCACATTAAAATATTTAACTCAAATTGATCAGAAATTTAAGCATTGAAGAAAAATATAATCAATTCAAAACACACATCGATATTCACAATAATTGGGAGATTGAACACTGCAAATCCTTTTCATCCGTTGATGTACTGAGCCATAATTCAACTGTTATACCCCTTAATGTACTGAGCAACTATTATATATTAGCAATAACTAAATTATTAATATGCTATGAGTAAGCTGAATATTAATGAGAAATCTCACATTGCTAGTTGAACAAGCAATATGTATAAATAAACAGTATTTATTGGATAAAATGTCTTTAGATATCTCATTATGGATGGCGCTGTGATTACTTTGACTGTTAATATGAGTAGCAGTCAGCTATTTCCAATGAGCATTATATGGAAAATTAATGCTTTTGTTTTATGAACATGAATAAAATGCTTTGGTTTATTGTTGTATTGGCACTAAGAAATAATGGATTAAGGTAAGATATGAATTTCAGAAGTTTTCTGACAGGTTTCTAGTCAAACTATCATTGAAAAATTATGGCTCAGTACAAATATTTTAAACACATGCCTCAAAAGATATTTGTTAATTCAGAACAAAAAATGAAAAATTACCTCTGTAAATGTCATTGACCATATCTTTCGATTATACTCAAGTTTGTTGTTTTCCTATTTTATTCCTAATTTTGACAGTCACGGTTAAATATTCATTATATTAAATGTCATGTGAGTTACACGTTATTGCACTTGAAATGAGCATAGAACATTGACCTGTGCAGCACAGGAATGGACACTTTCCCAATGACATCATCCCGAGCATGATGCCAAATGAAACTCCTCCCTTCTGCCTGGCCTTGGCCCATAACCCTCCGTCCTTCTATATTCATGTGCCAATCTAAATGACTGTTAAACGCTCCAATTGTATCTGCCTTCACCACCACCCCAGAAGTCCATTCCAGACACCTAACACTCTCTGTAAAAATATATTTGCCCCTTGCATCTCCTTTGAAGTCCCCACCATCCACTCACCCCACCCCTCCACCTTAAGTGCTTGCCACCTAGTTTTTAACATTTCAATTCTCAGAAAATCATTTTGACTGTTAACCTTATCTAGGCATCTCATAATTTTGCCTGATCTGATCAAGTCTCCCCTCAAAGTCCACTGCTCCAGAGAAAATATCCTGAGCTTTTTTGGCATCTCATTATAGGTCATACCCTCTAAAAAAGGCAGCATCCTACAAAGCACCCTCTGCGTCCTCTCCGAAGCCACTGCATCCTTCCTGTAATGTGGTGAACACAATTGAACACAGTACTCTTAGTATGACCGAACCAAAGTCTTATAAAGCTGCAACATGACAACCTGACTCTGGTAATCAATTTGCTCAGCAATAGTGACAGGCATGCCAAATGCCATCTTTACCACCTTATCTACTTGCATGTTCTCTTTAAGGGAGGCGTGGACTTGAATGACACGATTCCCATGAACAACAAAGCTGTTCAGGGTCCCGTCTTTCACCATATACTTTTCCTTATTATTTAATCTCTCAAAGGGCAGCACCTCACACTTACATGGATTAAACTCCATCTGCTATTTCTCCGCCCATATCTGCAGCTTTTCTATGTCCCACTGTAATATTTCGTAACCCTCCACACATCCACTATTCCCCTAACCTTTGCATTGTCTGCACACTTACTAATACATCATTTATATTTTCATCTAAGTCATTTTTTGTACGCCATAAACAACAGAGTCCCAGTACAGATCCTGTGGAAGAACGAGGGAAAGTAAGGGAAATATAGAATTCTTGAATAAATGAGACTCTTGAATGACAAAACAATTCTGATCAATAATCTCTGAATGTTATTAAAAAGAAACAATATTTTAATCCTCAGTTTACCACTCTTAGTGAACATCTAGCCAAGATCAAAGCAAACCGTTTTGGAAATATTGAATCATTTTAATTGTTGAGTTCTAACATTATATGCCTTTACAGAATGAGGGTGTCGCTGTACAGGCCGGCAGTTATTTCCCATTCCTAACTGCCCAGAGGACAGTTGAGAGCCAGCCACGTTGTTGTGGGTTTGGAGTCAGACCTGTCGTGGTCGGATTCACATTTGGGTCCCCAGAACATCATCTGGATCTCTGGATTAACAGGCTAGCAATAATATTACTAAGCCATTGCCTTCTCTATAAAGATTTTTTTTTTATTTTAACTATCACACCTTAATGAAATTTAGTCTTTCTAACAAGCATCATGAGATTCCCTCTTTATTTTTAATCCATTATTTCTTAATGCCAGTATCATCATGAAATATTAACATTTTTTTCTGGTCAACACACCAGTAATCAACCAAAGAGTTTTCATCCAACACTCATAGTAAATATCTGATACTCTTTCATCTCACTACTCATTTTAATGGAAGGATTATTAATTAGATTTATCAATTATAAGAAGTCTAATGAATTTTCACAACAATATTTCAGTTCTCGCCAACATATCGTACAATCACTTTGCAATACAAATTTTCTCATTATTCTTAAATTTGTTTTCAGCCATTTTAAACCATTTTCTTGCGAATAACGAACAGGTTTAACTCCAATATATCCAGCTGTAGATGTGGAATTATGGCTTAGTACATCAATTTACTCAAAAACACATTGCACTCTACAATCTCCCAAACATAGCTAAATTTAATTTCATGGGTGGAAACTTAGTTAGATTGATTTGATTATATTTCACTTGATTGTTCACATTTATTGTAGTTCTTGCTAAAAATCCATTAAATTTCCAATGATTTAATTAAATACCACATGTTTGGAAAAAGGGAATTTGCTTTTAGCTGATCTGTCATCTTTAATACCTTTTCTTCTGTCCCAATTCATGCACATTGTTTTTAAATTTTTAGTTCAATGTATGAAAAAGTGATTTGAAGATACAGAAATGTTAAAGCTTTTATCCCAAATTATTTGTCAATGTACAATATTTCACAAGTGTGTCACATTTCTTCTTTCTACTAAATGTCATGGATTGTACCTTTCACTAAAAAGGATAATCACATTCATTATCTATTCACGTTCTGTCTAATTCTGTCCCAAAACATCTAACCACTAATTGCGGTTAAAATTTGACAAATTATAAATTACCTTTCTCTCCAAGAAATACAATGGAAAGAAGAGAGAATTCTTGAATCGCCTGCATTTTTGAATGAAAATATAATTCTGTCTGATAATGACCATTAGTTTTCTATCAACCTAGTTACCTTGTTTTAATCCTATTTACTGATCTTAATGAATATTTAATCAACATCAAAGTAAGCTACTTTGAAAGCACTGAAACAGTTTTCTTTTTTAGAATTCTAACATTGATTATAAATAAAAACGGAAAGATCTGTAGATGCTGTAGATCAGAAACAAGAACTTGAAATTTCTGGGAATCAAAAATACATTATTTCCAATTTATGACCTTTGCAATTCAGTTTAAGTTTCATTTAGGTAAATGAATAACTGTTGAATTATATTGAATCATTTGATTTATTGTTAATCTTCATTGATTCTCCCTTCAACTTCCTGCGAATTATCACACGATTTATATTTAATCAAGACCATTGTTGTTTAGCTCCAACATTATTATTTTTGTCAGTCCATTACACACAGAAAGTATCTGATTCCATCCCAGTCCAATTATTTTCATAAATATCTGAGCAGTTTTCATGAGAGTATCTACAGTAAACATGTGATTATAGTCCTCCCATTCCTGAGTCGAACATTATGGAAAACTCTTATGGAGCTCCGGTAATGTCTCTACGAGTAGACCAGGATTCAATTCCCACCTTCCACAGAGGTATATCAAAGCACCTCTGAAATTTGATGAGAAAATATATAAATATCTAACGAATTGCTTTTCACTCTAACATTAAGTTTTGTTCATTTGTATGTTTTGTTCATTTTAATGATCACAATACCTCCAAATTATTTGCTTCGGGTCACGAATTCAGTATGAATGTCATTATGCTGCTTTTAAATTCCTCCAAAATTTTAAGAACTTTGTAGTCGTAAAGAGTTTACAGTCTTTACGACTGTAAAGGTGAGAGGGGAAAGATTTAAAAGGGGCCTGAGGGTCAACTTTTTGCGCCGAGTGTGGTGCGCATATGAAATGATCTGTCAGAGGAAGTGGTAGAGGTTGGTACAATTACGACATTTAAAAGACTCTTGGACAGTTAGGTGGCGAGGAAAGGTCCAGAAGGTTATGGGCCAAATGCAGGTAATGGGATTAGTTCAGTTTACAAAACCTGGTTGGCATGGACAAGTTGGGCTGAATGGCCTGTTTTCGTGCTGTATCCATCTCCGTTTCTTCAATACACAAATTGTTACGATTGATAAAGGAAAGAGCAAATGGGTTTTAAGTTCACTTTGCGACCTTAAAAAGTGACATGAATTATAAAGAAGTTTGTAACATCTAAAATAGTCTGTGATTAGAAATACAAATAACTATGATCATTGACGTGAAATATATTGAAATCAGTTCAACTCTGTTTCCATGATTAAAATATAAATTGATATTCAGAATGATTGTGAGTTTGTACACTGCAATGTCTTCATATTAGTTCGTATGCTGAGATATAATTCCACATTTACACTCATTACTGAACTGAGCAATTATTGGCTATTAGCAACACATAGATTTTCAAAATTCTGTTAGTGCAGTTAGAAGAATCAGAAATGTGATTTTGCAATGTGTAGCGATGAACAGAAATTATTGCAGTGAAAACCTCAATCAACAAAGGTGAGATTACTGTGATCATTCATATGAGCAAAAGCTAGATACCTGTATTTACAATGAGATTTGAATGGTAAGTCGTGGATTCCATTATGGGACAGTTGACCTGAAAGAAAAATGCATTTTCATATTGTAGTATTGTTCCAATGGATTAAGTTAAAGAATAGATTAAATTAATTCATGAATTTCACTATAACCTTCAAAGGACAAACTTAAATTATTTCACAATTATTGTAATGATAATGACTCGATAATTATTTTTGTTGACCTGAACAAATAAATTGACTAAATATTTTGAAAGTACTTTGCTCTGATGTTGATTGGATGTTCATTAAGATCGGTAAACTGAAGAATAAAATATATTAATGGATTGAAGAAAAAATGAGCCATTCAGTAATTTTGCTCAAAAATGCAGATGATACAAGAAGTATGTATTTCGTTCTATTGGTTTACTTGAAGGAACATGTATTTTTAATTGATGTAAGTTTGCAGTGCACATGATCCATAAAAGCAAACATTCATTTAATGTGATTAATCAGCTGAAGGACACATTCCTCTTTTGCATTTTTTTAAAGCAGGACTTTCAAAAATTCAAAAATGATTAAATTTGTTGAACTGAACAGCAAATCTATGTGGCTTCACTTCGCACAAAAAACAGTAGAGGAAATTTAGAACATTTTTATCACGAGCTGGATGTGGCATTCAAAACAAGATAAATGTTTGTACTGAATTGACATCGAAGCAAGTCAAACAGGATTCCACTATTAAAATAAAAATCAATTTACATCCCATTACTGAACTAAAAATCAACTAGGATTGCACTATTACCATAAAATCCAGCATTTGCTATAATTGTACATTGATACCATGCGATATGTGTACATCAGTTGATGTACTGAAACATGATTCCAAACTTAAAGCTGGATCTACTTATTTGAACAATTATTAAATATTGGAAACAAAAAAAAATTGTATTTAAATCAGTGAATGTCAAACTTTAAATTGGCAAGAAATCTCATATTGCTGTGCAACTGTGTGATGTGTAGAAATGCACAGAAATTATTGGAGTGAATACCAATCTAACATGTGTGAAATAATAAGACTGAATATTAATTTCATGATTATTTTGCGCATTCACATCAGAAGGGATAATATGTTTACTATGAGCGGTGGATGGGAAATCATGGGTTCTTTTGCAAATATGTTAACCTGGAAAGAATGATTACAATTTTTCATTTTAATATTCATGCTAATAAACAATGGATTAAACTAAAATGTGAATCTTACGATGCCTGTCACAAAGACTAAACAAAATTACTGTCTGATTATTGGAATGGCAATAAATTGATAATTAATGTTAGAGGTCTGGCAAATTAAATGATTAAATATTTTCAAATTAGTTTGCTCTAATGTTGATTAGACATTCATTAAGATAGTGAATTGAAGATTAAAATGACATGGTGATGATTTGAAAAACAAAAGACATTGAGGGATTATTAATCAGTATTGTCTGGTTCTTAATTCTCAGTTATTTAAGAATTCCTTTCTCTGCTTTTCTTCTCAATGAAAATAGTACATTTCCTGCAATTTTTCATATCATCAACATTTAGATATTCAAGTCACAATTAGGACAAAAATAACTAGATGAGGAATGTGGGTATCCTATAAAAATACAGTCACTGGCATTTACAGAGGATTTTTTCAATATTTGTTCTGAATAAACAAATGAGTAATTTTCATGGAGATTTGTTTTAAAATCTTGCAGGTATTGATGTACTCAGCCACAATGACACATTTATAATTGATGATGCACTGGAAAATTATTGGAAATATTTCAAATATTCAGGAATATCATCACATATATATTTTAATATTAATATCCTCAAGCATTATTATTAAAGAGTGATTATCAATCTGATCAACATGTAGTGTGTCAATTATCTCTTGCAGATGACTTGGATGGGGTGATAACCAGGTGTGTGCTGTGGATATACAACCCAAGCATATGTTACCGACGAAGCATTTTCCACTGAACAGTAATTACATGGCCTTGAAGACAGTCATGTGTTTTTATGTATCACAGTGTTTGTGTGCACATTGATTTCAATAATGTTAAGCGGTTTTAAATGGTTTGGAAATGACTAATAGTCGAGTGATAAAGGTCCTACTATGTCCATGAACTGGATTGAAAGCTTCCAGCAGGGTGACTCCAACACCCTTTAATATTGCCATGGTGGAGAAGTGTAAAGTGCTGAGCCACTGGCAGGAAGTCAAGATGACAGCAACTCTGGATGAAACTCCTCCAATACACAACTATTGAGCTGGTTGTAACTGGATCTCCCTGAAACTTTGTGATCTCTTTGACTTGGGTTTCCACTGTTCTCCGCAGCCAACTGATACTAGCTGCTGTTTCATTGAGTTTAGCGAATTTTCTGCTCAGCCCAGTTAGTCCAGCTTTGGGTGAATTGAGAATGTCCAATTTAGGATCGATGGTCATTTGACCTCTGTAGATAGTTAAAATATAATTCACTTTTGTAATAACAATTAAGTAATAATTATTTTAGTCATTTAACAAATAAAACGATTCAACATTTTCATGCAGTTTACACTGACATTGATTAGATACACATTAAGATCGATAAACTGAGAATTAGAATATTTTGGCAGGATTGATGAATTGTAAAAGTGTATACTAGAAGGAATTGTTTTTCATTCCATTGTATAGGCTGTTCAATAATTCTGTATATCCTTCAATTTGTTTCCTTGTAGAGTATACTCAGTTCTAATACATATAATTTTACTATGAGCAATGTTTTGACATTTGAATTCGAGTTAGAAAGAAAATGAGGAGCAATTAACAGGAATGTTTTACAGAATTAAAGACACAGTAAATTAAAATTACAGTGGCAATATTCAGTATTTGCTCTGAATAGGCAGATATTTTTTTTTAATGGACACGAACTCAAAATATTTACATCTATGACTGTACTCAGGCAAAATTGCACAATTTTTGTGATATTTGAACTGGAAAGCAGTTTGGAAGCTTGCTACAAATTAGAACTATCAACATTTCAATCTTTTTGCTGTTGCATCCTTGATAATTCATGATAAAGTATGACTATTGCTTTCAGCAACAGGAATCATATGCAATTACTGAAATGCAATATAAGATATCAACTGCATTTATTGGATGGAATGACAACCAAATGTTTACTGGGTTTATTGATCTCAGGAACAAGAAGATACTTACTCAGATCGCTCTACTGAACAGTAATTATGGAATTCCCTCAGCGTGGAAGCATATTATTCAGCCCATCAAGTGCACACTACTACACCGAAGATTATCCCACCCAAACTCATCTCCCTTCCATATTCCTGTAACCTTGCATTATAGCCAAGAAGATCTTTGTGTGGCTTTATGTGCAATAGTTTGTGTGAGTATTGATTTCAATAACATTGATATATTTTATATGATGTAACAACAGATTGATAATTGGGTGTTAAGATCTTAGTTAAAGCAACAAATGTTTGGCTTTTACTGGAATTCCACCAGGAAACATTCTTAATCCACAATGCAACAAGCAAGATATGTGAGAGATGTGAAAAGCTTATTTTCAAATGAATGCACTCCAATATTTTCAAAGCATTTTAATTTTACAGTCAAAATGAACAGGTAAATGGAAAAATAAAAACAATTTTCTGACAATTCATAAATTGAACAATAATTTAAAAATCATTTTTATGAAAGGACAGAGTAATATTTAGATGAATCACAATATTTAATTACAAAGTAGTTAATCAGTTGACTGACAAGAAATAGGTAGTGGGATTTGTTAGTTTACTGAAGAAGAAATCAACTTTATTTCAAATTTATAGTATGAAAGAATAATGTTTCATGTGTTTCGATTTTTTCAAAGGCGCAAGTCCAAACAAAAAAGAATGATCAATTGGATTTAGACATTTTAACCTTTAGATTACATTAGATTCCCTCCAGTGTGGAAACAGGCCCTTCGGCCCAACAAGTCCACACCAACTCTCCAAAGAGAAACCCACCCAGACCCATTCTCCTACATTTACCCCTGACTAACCCATCTAACGCTATGGGCAATTTAGAATGGCCAATTCACCTAACCTGCATATCTTTGGACTGTGGGAGGAAACCGGAGCACCTGGAGAAAACCCAAGCAGACACGGGGGGCATGTGCAAACTCGACACAGACAGTTGCCACACAGAATTGAGGCAGCAGTGCTAACCACTGAGCCATCGTGCCACCCAAAGTCTGTGCCATTTCTACAACATTCTCAAATATTCTTCAGGAACTTATAAGCAACGTAATTAGATACAGGTATCCCCCGCTATCCGAAAGTAGAGCATTGCAATGAAACCTTTCATGAGTTGAAATGGTGTAAATCGAAAAAGCATGAATTTGTATGGGAAAAAAATCCCCCAATTTCCTAAAAGCAAAAATCCACTTCGGATTTCTTTCAGCGAGAGAAAACACGTACTAAGGTAATTATATTGGAAAAGCAAAGTGGCGTAAAACAAACTTTTTCAAAGTGGGGGATACCTGCACACATATTTCTTGGTAATGTGAGAAAAATAACAATCAGATTTGGTGATTATTGCAACGAATAATAGATAGAATCAGATCTAATGTTGGATTGAAAAGTCTGTGCTTAGGTATTTTCTAATCAACATTCAGAGTTGTTCTGATACAGCTCAATTGAAGGTGTGATTTGAAACCTTGCCTCCTGGTCTTGTAGTAGAGACACTACCACAGCTCCACAAGCTCCTTTGAAAATGTTCCCACCCAGGACGGACAGGACTGTAATGGCATATTTAATGTGGTTACTCAAATGAAAACTAATCAGCTGTTTATTGTAGTAATTGGAGTGGGAATTAATTAGGTAGTTTGTGTGTGTAATGGACTGGAAATGAAATAGAAATTTACATTAATAATAGAGTAAAGGAATGATGTTCTTAAGTAAATATGAATCTCATGACAATTCTTCAAACGACAAATTGACTGCGTGATCCTTGTATGTTGATTTTTTAAAAGAAAATGCATCAGTCATTCAATGTGAATATTCAGCTGAAGACAATTTCTCTTCCTTCCAAGAATGCACAACTTCTACAAATTCAAAATTAACAGTCTTTGATAAAGAACGGAACAAACAGATGTCAATTCTACTTTCTGTACATAAAAGTGAGATGAATTTTAAGTAAGTTTTACTAATGAGAAAAGGAAACTCTTATTGTTAGCATGAAGTGAAATATAACCAAATCAATTCAAATTTGTTTCCTCAGTTAAAATACAATTTGATAGTCACTGTAATTGAGACGTTATAGACTGCAATATCGTTACATTAATTCAGTACTGAGACATAATTCCACATTTATACCCCTAACAGTGAAGGGAACGTGGGCCACGAGTTGGAAGAGTTATGGGAGGTCCTTAATGGTTGATATGCTCCAACAGGTTGATGTTAGACGGAGGATGTGCTGAAAATATTGCAAAACAAGGGGATAGATAAGTCTCCTGGGCCAGAACGGATGAAACTAAAGTCGTTATGGAAAGCAAGGGAAGGGATTGCTGTGCATTTTGCAAAGATCTTTGCATCCTCACTGTCCTCTGGAGTTCCACCGGATGGTGGAAACCATTATTCTCTTGTTCAAGAAGGGGATTGGGATAATCCTGGAAATTATAGATAAGTTCAGTCTTGCATCAGTTGTGGGCAAGGATTCTGAAAGACAGGATTTATGATTATTTGGAATAGTATAGTCAGCATGGAGCAGGTTATGCCTCACAAACCTTGATGAATTCTTTAAAGATGTGACAAAACACATTGATGGCAGAACAGTGTATGTGATGTATATGGATTTTAGCAAATTGTTTGATATGGATCCTATGGTAGATTCATTCAGAAAGTAAGGAGACATGGGATACAGGAAACCTGTCTGTCCAGATAATAAATTGGCTGGCCCACAGATGACAGAGTGACAGTAGATGGAAACTATTCAGCTTGGAGCATGGTGACGAGTGGTGTTCTGCAAGATTCTGTTCTGGGACCTCTGATCTTTGTGATTTTTATAAATAACTTGGATGAGGAAGTGGAAGTGTGGGTTAGTAAGTTTGCCGATGACACAAAGGTTCGTGGAGTGGTGGATCGTGTGGAAGGCTGTTGAATGTTTTAATAGCACATTGACAGTATGCAGAGTTGGGCTGAGAAATGGCAGATGGAGTGCCACCTGGGAAAGTGTGAGTGATTCATTTTGGAATTTCAAATTTGAATGCAGAATACAGGGTTAAAGGCAGGATTCCTGGCAGTGTGGAGGAACAGAGAGACCTTGGGGACCATATCCATAGTGCCCTCAAAGTTGCCACTCAAGATGATAGGGTTCTCAAGAAGGCGTATGGTGTGTTGGCTTTCATTAGCTGGGGGATTCGGTTTCAGAGCCAGGAGGTTATGCTGCAGATTTATAGGGCCCTGGTTAGACCACACTTGGAATATTGCGTTCATTTCTGCTCGCCTAAGTTTGGGAAGGATGTGGAGGCTTTTGAAGGGGTGCAGAGGAGATTTACCAAGATGCTGCCAGGACTGCAGTGCAGGTCATATGAAGAAAGGTTGAGGGAGCACGGGCTTTTCTCATTGGAGTGAAAGAGGATGAGAGGTAGCTTGATATAGACGTACAAGATAATGAGAGGCATAGATAGAGTGGATAACCAGACACTTTTTCCAAGGATGGATGTGCTGATCACAAAAGATAATTTTTAGGTAAATGGGGAACGTTTTAGGGGGATGTCAGAGATAGTTTCTTTACAGATAATGATGGGTGCGTGGAATGCACTGCCAGTGGTGGTCAGAGAATCAGATCCATCAGGGACTTCTAAGTGACTTTTGTATAGGCACATAGATGATAGTAAAATGAAGGGTATGGAGGTTAGTTTGATCTTAGTGTAGGATAATAGGTCAGCACAATGTCGTGGGCCAAAGGGTCTGTGCTGTGCTGTTTTATTCTACATTCTATGTGCTGAAATGAACAATTATTATATATTAGCAACAAAGAGATTTTCAAACTGCTATTAGGGAACTTCAGAATAATGATAAATCTCATCTTACAATGTGACTGTGCCATGTGCAGAAATGAACAGGAATTGTTGCAGGGAAAATTACGGTTTTCTAAATTTAAAGGGCTGAGATTACAGCGATCATTCAAATGAGCAAAAATCAGGTTTTTACCATGCATGTTTCATCAGAAATGATTGATTCTTTTGGAGGTGTGTTGATCTGAAATAAAATGGATATTTATCTTACTGTATTGGTACAAGGAAACAGTGGATTAAATTCAAATATGAACCCACTGTACTTGTCAGCATGACTAAGTTAAAGCATTGTGTAATAATTGTAATGCCAATGACTTAATCATTGCTGTTAGAATCCTGAAAAAAAGAATATATTGTACTATTTGCCCTACCAGTCAATAAATTAATTTAAAATGTCAATCTTAGTATACTTGTTAGCCAGACTGATTTAAATTATTATGCAATTATTGTGATGGTAATCACTTGATAACTAATGCTGGAGCTTAAACGTCTAGACTGGGTCTGCGGCTGGTGGTGAAGGAAAAACAAGAGAAAAAAGACATACCTGACCACATCCTTACTAATCTGCTTGCTGCAGAAGTATCTGTCCATGAGAATATTGGTAAAAGTGACTACTGCGCTTGTGGACATGAAATCCTGCGTTCACATTGATAATAACCTCCATCGTGCTGTGTGGCACTATCACCGTGCTAAATGGGACAGACTTCAAACCATTCTACCAGCTCAAGACTGGGCATCGGTGAGGCGCTGTGGGCCATCAACAGCAGCAGGACTGTACTCCAGCACCCCCATGACTGGCATATCCTCCACTGAATGATGAACATGAAGCCAGGGTATCAACGCTGGTTCAATGCAGACTGAATGAGGGAATGCAAGAAGCAGCATCAGGCAAACCAAAAAATTAGGTGTCAACCTGGTGAAGCTACCAATCAGGGCTGCTTGCGTGCCAAATGGCATAAACAGCAAGTGGTATACAGAACTAAACAATCCCACAACCAATGCATCTGATCTCAGAGTTGCAGTCCTTTCACATTCAGTTATGAATTGTGGTGGACATGAAAACAGCTCAATGGAGGAGGAGGCTTCACAAATATCCCCATCGTCGATTATGGGGAAGCCCAGCACATCAGTGCAAAAGGTAAGGCTGATGCATTCGGAACAATCTTCAGTCAGAAGTGCCAAGTGAATGATCCATCTCGGGATCCTGCAGTGGTCCCAGCATCACTGATTCCAGTCTCCAGCCAATTCGTTTCACTCCACGTGATATCAAAATGTGGCTGGAGGTACTGGATACTGCAAAGGCTACGGATTCTGACAATATTCCAGCAATAGTACTGAAGAAGTATGCTCCAGAACTTGCTGCTCTCTTAGCTAAGCTCTTCCAGTAAAGTTACAACATTGGCATCCAATCATTCGCCTCTCCATCATCAATGAAATGATGGAAGGGCTCAGCAACAGTGCTATCAAGCAGCATCTCCTCACCAATTACCTGCTCGGTGACGCCCAGTTTGGGTTTCCCCAGCGTCATTCAGCTCCTGATCTCATTACAGTCTTGGTTCAAACATGGACGGAACAGCTGAATTCCAGAGGTGGGGTAAGAGTGACAGCCCTTGACATTAAAGCTGCTTTTGACTGAGTATGGCATCAAGGAACTCTCGCAAAATTGGTAACAATGGGTACCGGGAGCAAACACTCCGCTGGTTAGATTCATACCGGGCATAAAGAAAGATGGTTGTGGTTGTGGAGGGTCAGTCATCTCAGCTCCAGGACATCTCTGCAGGAGTCCCTCAGGGTAGTGTCCTCGGCCCAACAATCTTCAGCTGCTTCATCAATGACCTTGCCACGGTCAGAAGTGGAACGTTTGCCGATGAATGTACAGTGTTCAGCACCATTCGCATTCCTCAAGTATTGAAGAAGTCCATGCTCAAATGAAACAAGATCTGCACAATACGCAGGATTGGGCCGACAAGTGGCAAGTAACATTTACGCCAGACAATGACCATCACCAACGAGAGACATTCTAATCACTGCCCCTTTACATTCAACAGCATTAACATCACTCCATCTCCCACTGTTACCATTGACCAAAAACTCAACGGACTCACCACATAAACACAGTGGCTACATGAACAGGTCAGAGACTCGGGTACTGTGACAAGGAACTCACCTCCTGGTACCTGAAAGTCTATCCTCCATCGACCAGGCACAAGTCAGGAGTGCGATGGAATACTCTCCACTTTCCTGGACGGGTGTAACCCCAATGACACTCAATAAGCTCGACCGAATCCAGGAAAAAGCAACCTGTTTGATTGGCACCACATCTACAAGCATTCAATCCCTCCACCGTCAGCGGTCAGTAGCAGAAGTGTATACTATCTACATGGTGCTCTGCAGAAATTCACTGAAGCATCTTAGGCTGCACCTTCCAAACACACGATCACTTCCATCCAGAAGGACAAGGGCAGCAGGTACTTGGAAACATCACCACCTACAAGTTTCCCTCAAAGCCACTGACCACCTTGCCTTGGCAATATATATTTGTTTCTTCACAGTCATTTGGCCAAAATCCTGGAATTCCCTCCCTAATGGCATTGTGGGTCAAAGACCCACAACAAGTGGACTGCAGCGATTCAAGTAACCAGCTCAGCACCATCTTCTCAAAGGCAAATAGGGATGCCCAAGTCACACAAATGAATTTTAAAAAAGCAATTGAAGGAATCACTGAGGATGGAAAGGACACAAAATGTACTCTGTGTTGAGGATTTCAATGTTCACCATCAAGAGTGGCTCGGTGGCAGTACTACTGATGGAGTTAGTTGGGTCCTAAAGGACATAGCTATGAGCCTGGGTCTGCAGTCGTTGGGGAGGGAATCAACAAGAGGGAAAAAAACATACCTGAGCTCATTCTTACCCATCTGCCAGTTGCAGATGCATCTATCCATGACGGTATCAGTAAGAGCAACCACAGTATAGACATTGTGGAAACAAATCCCACCTTCAAATTGAGAATAACCTCCATCGTGTTGTGTGGCAGTATGACCGTGCTAAATGGGACAGACTTTGAAACGATCTAGCAGCTCAAGACAAGGTGTCCATGAGGCACTATGCCCCCAGTAGCAGCAGAACTGTGCAGTAGCACAATCTGTAACCTCATGGCATGACATATCCCCCACGCAACTATGACCATAAAGCCAGGGGGTCAATCCTGATTCAATGAAGAGTGCAGGAGAGCATGCCAGGAGTAGCACCAGGCATGCCTAAAAATGAGGTGCCAATCAGGTGAAGCGACCAAACAGCAAACTTGCATGTCAAACTGTATAAGCAGCAAGTAATAGAGCTAAGTGATGCAGCAACCAAAAGATCAGATGTAAGTTCTGCATTCCTGCCACATCCAGTCGAGAATGGCTGTGGACAATTTAACAACTCACTGGAAGAAGAGGCTCCACCAGTATTCCCATTGACAATGATAGAAAAGCCTAGCACATCAGTGCAAAAGATAAGGCTGAAGCTTTATCGGAGCTAAATATTCAAAGTTTTGCATCCAAACGAAAAGACAGGCAGGTGGGCAGGGGTTGCCTGATCAGTAAGAAATGAAGTTAAATCAATAGCATAAATGAAGTGGAGTCAGATAATGTAGATTCACGAAGGTAAAAACACCATAATGGGAGTTATCTAGAGACCTCCAAGAAATAGTCAAGATTTGGGGCATAACAAACGTGAGGAAATAGAAAAAATATGTAAGAAAGGCATGGTTACAGTAATCGGCGGGATCTCAAAATGCAGTGGTACTGAGAAAATAGGGCTGACAGCAGATTGCAAGAAAATTAATTTATGGAATTTCTGGAAGATGGCTTTTCAGAGCAGCTTGTGGACCCCAGTAGAGAACAGGCAGTACCGGATTTAGTGTTGTGCAATGAGGCAACCTTCATAAGGGAGTTTAACTTGAATGAACCCTGAGGTGGCAGTGACCCGCATATGATAGAATTTACTTGGCAGTTTGAGAGAGGGAAGGTGGAATCAGATGTAACTCTATTACAGCTAAATAAAGGCAACTACTGAGACATGAGGGAGAAGCTGGAGAGAATTGACTGGGAGAAGAGCCTAATAGGACAGATAATGGAACAGCCATGGCAGGGGTTTCTGGGAGTAATCCAGGTGACACAGCAGACATTCATCCCAAGGAGAAAGACACGCATTAAAGAGAGCATGAGGCAATGATGGCTGACACGGGAAGTCAGGGACAGCATAAAAGCAAAAGAGAAATCACATCATGTGGCAAAGTGCAGTGGGAAACCAGAGGATTGGGAAGCCTAGAAACACCAATGGACGACAATGAAGAAAGAAATAAGGAGGGAGAAGATTAAGAATGAGGGAAAGCTAGTCAGTAATATTAAAAACAAGATTGCCAGAGATTTTCGAGATATACAAAGTTCAAAAGAGGCAAAAGTGGACATTGGGCCGTTGGAAAATAAGGCTGGCAGAGTAGTTACGGCTAACAAAGAAATGGCTGAGGAACTGAATAAGTACTTTGCATCAGTCCTCACGGTGGAAGACACGAGCAATATCCCAAAACTTTAAGGGAGCCAAGGGGACAGAGATAAATACGGTGGCCATCACCAAGGAGAAGATGCTGGAAAACTGAAAGGTCTGCAAGTAGATAAAACAACTGGACCAGATGTACTACTCCCCAGAGTTGTGAAGGCAATAACTGAAGAGATAGTGGTGGCTTTAGTTGTGAGCTTTCAGGTACCATTGGACTCAAGGCGGGTCCCAGAGGACAGGAAAATTGCTAATATAACCCCCCCAGTATAAGAAGGATGTAAGGTAAAAGAAGTTATCAGCTGATAAGCCTGGCCTCAGCCGTTGATAAATTGTTAGTTAATATTACTGACAAAATGTTACCAACTGGTTACTTCAATTCCAATGCAATCTTTACAAACAGACCAAGTACCTTTTAGGTGACAACAACTTTTCTAATGACTTTTCTCAATCTCTCTCTCTCCTTGTTTTTCGTTGGACAATGGAGGGAGGGGTGGAAACACCACAGTGATGTAAGATATATGTAATACAGTGAGGCATTGACTTGTAGACTCCTCGCAGTGAAGCAACACTTTCACTGCATCATAAACATAAAACAACATTTCAACCCCACTCACACCCAGCGTGACAGAAATAAAACGTGGATTGGTTGGACAGGCTTGGTTTGTTTCAGCTGGAGTTTGGGAGAGTGAGAGGTGACATGACTGAAGTGCATAAGATCCTGAACGGTTTGAGAAGGAGGATGTGGTAAGAATGTTTCACTTGTGGGTCATTCCTGAACCAAAGGGAACTGCTTTAAAATTGGGTTTATGCTTTCAGGACAGTGCTGACGAGATTTGTTTCCTCTCAGAAGGCTGTGCAACTTTGGAACTCTCTGCCGCAGAAGGTGGGTGCACTGAGTATTTTAAGACACAGGTTGATAGATTCTCGTTAAGGGGCGTTGGGGGGAGATGGAATGCAAATCACGAACAGATCAGGCCTGGTCTTTTTGAATGGTGGAGCAGGCTCGTGGGGATGAATGGTCACCTTCTGATTCTCTCTCACATGATCATTGGGGATGAATGGTCACCTTCTGATTCTCTCTCACATGATCATAGGACTGAGAGCTTTGTTTAAAATACATTCACTGGATGTAGTTACCACTGGCTAGGGCAGCATTTATTACCCAGACAGCAGGTAAGAGTCAACCACATTGCTGTGGGTCAATAGTCACATGTAGGCTAGACCAGGTAACAATAGCAGCTTCCTTCCCTCAAGGACATCAGTGAACCCAGGTGGGTTTTTCCTGACAATCGACGATAATTCATGGTCATCAAAAGCCTCATATGTCGAGATTTACACTGAATTCAAATTCCACATCTGCCGTGGTAGGATTTGAATCAGGGTCCCCAGAATAATAACGGTTCAGCAATGATACCATGAGGCTGTTACCTATCTACAAAGGGAGAGTTTTAAGTTTGGAAACCAAAATCTTGATCAAACAAGTGGATGTTAAGGAGAGCCTATGGAATGGAAGAGAGTCGAAGGGAATAGGGGAAGAGAATTATCAAGCCTGGATTCAAGGCAGCTGACACTAAAACCACCAACAGGGAGGAGAATAAAATAAGAAACTGTCAAGCAGCTGGAATTGGATAAGTGCAGATACCTCAGGGAGGTGTGGAACTACACGGACGGACAGGGTGAAGGCACGGGTAGGTTTAGAAGCAGCAAACCAAATTTTGAAATTATCTTTCTGAACGCAATGCAGATCAGGTTTGTCTTGTACCTAAGACAAACCTGAGGTAGATGTCTTACGCAACTTGCTGTAAGGACACAGACAGTAGAATCTGAGATGATCATGAGGAAATGGAGGTAGCATTTTGGAGACAAGCTTGGACTGTATTGGAGTAGTCAAGCTGAGAGGGTTCAAATGTTGGATGGAGGGTTTCAGCAGCTGATGGACTGATGCTGAGGAGAGACAGTGAAAACTGAGCAAGTGACCATTGCCTAATAGGACAGAGAAACTGATCATCACCAGAAACTGACTGACCACATGGCTGTCAGTGAATCCAACACAAGTGAATGGAAACATTGTCCAGAGCCTGTTTCTGAAACATTCAACACAACCAGGAAATTGAAAGTGAATAATTAGCTGAAAACAAGGCCACTGCTCTGTTAGAGTCAAAACCATTCAATGTTGAGTTACTTAACATTACTGATTAACAGAATAGTCTAATCTGCAGAAAGTACTCTCCCAGAATCATGGTAAAAGGGGAAGTAAAAAAGCAGTGACATAATGAAACAACTGCTTGTATGAAAACAGCTCAGACCAAAGGGGCGGAATCCTCAACAAACTGACAAACGCAGATACCATCAGATTTGTAGACAGAGATTGGAATTCTTTCGAAAAACCGTTCCCTGCTGATGGTGTGTGCTGGAAACCATTCTCAGTGTGATCTGCCACTTCTTTCCTTTGAAATTAATTTTTGCTTGCCCTAAGAAAAGCAGGCGTATTGCTCACTGGCCCCCTGATTTACAGACAAAGGAAACCTGATAAGGGTCTCTCAGATAAATTAAGCGATTAACGACAGTCCATTGCACACAACAAGAGTTTAGAATACAACAGATTCTAGTAAAACCAACAATGCAACGAAAAAGGCGAATTAATCTTTACACTCATGCAGCTTCTCTCAATCAAATAATCCGGGTCAATTTCTAAACGTTTTTAAACTATTCATATCAAGGTATACATATTTGTTTCCTATCCTAATTTCCTCCAAAAATATCTGATTATTCTTTTGAAAATATATTTTAGATGTTCAATTAATAATCACAATTTATTTCAAATTATTCCTAGTGCAGAACAACTTGCAAACTAAAATATTTTTTCATGTCAATATGGACACTCTATAACAAAGTTTTCAGTTCAATCATATGTCCAAATATTGTTTCGGTTCATTATTGCAGTGAAGTTAAAATTAAAGTCTGTTTTTTTTTCTGATATCCTTCCATTACTTTATGCCCTGATTACAATGCATGGTCTAACAGTTGACAAGCATTGAATAACATTGAATTTTCAATGCAAGAACTGGTACAAATAATGGGCCTTATTGGGAGAATATGGATGAATTAGTTGAGGTACACAGTCTCACCAATGATGATGTGCATACCCTCCTTCAAGCCAAGATGCCCTGACGTGTACAGCAGAACCTGTCACTGCAATGAGAGCTCATTTATGGTTGTTGATTTCCGGGAGTATTTTCACAGTATGATCACGTTAATTTCACTTAAATACTGACAGTAGACTTTTCAGCTCTATAATTATGTCGAGTGAATCTCAAATTATTGTTATTTCAAGTAAAATCAAATTTACATTTTGTTCTGTTTTATTCCAGGAATTACGGAATGTTACATTATTATGAGAAACAGGAACAAGTGAAGATGGTGGTTCTCAGATGTGAGGCCTTAAAGCCAAAGGGCCAGATCGTAGTTATAGTGGGGGAGGTACCTAGTGCCCCGCTCTCCTCAGAAAGCAGTGAGGATGGTGACACTGACTGGAACGGGTTAGATGATACAGCTCCCATGCATGGACAGAGGAACGGCCATGGATGGTATGGCCCATCATTCTGTAAGGCCCGGAAGGCAGTGTCTATGGCACCACTGGGCATCAAAGCTCAAACTTGGACAGACGGGAGGGGCAGCGAATGGAACTGACAGAAACCAAACCTGAACCGTTCAACTGGCTGAAGGACATATGTTGTTTAATGAACACCCAGCCTGATAGAGAAATGGTAATAATGGGCCTTATTGGGAGAATATGGATGAATTAGTTGAGGTACACAGTCTCACCGATGATGATGTGCATACCCTCCTTCAAGCCAAGATGCCCTGACGTGTACAGTAGAACCTGTCACTGCAATGAGAGGTTGCGGGTGTGACCCGGTTCCCCCCAGAGCACAGCCGATCAATGGCTCCAGGCAATTACAGATATTGCAGGAACACACTGGGGAAGAGGACAAACTGAATGGGCTAAAATAACCTTGGTGACTCAGGGACCCATGGGTAATACAGAGGATAATACAGAGAGGAAGCCTGAGGTGTGTAAGGACCACAGGGGATTAGCAAACCCCATCCTGCGATGATGAAATCAGTTTGATGTATTTAAAATGGTACTACATTTAACTGTAATTATAAACATGGGACTCCCAGTGGAGATAATTCTAACAACATTCTGAATTGGACCATGAGAACTGAGGCAAACTCAGAAACACAGGGGAATACCCTGGGAGGGTAACCAGATCTACAATGTTACAAGGGAAGCAGGAAAGAGCACAGAGCCAGGGAATGTAGGCAGAGAGAGGGAGATAGGTGTTCACATTGTGTGTGGCCTGTATTCACATGTGCACATGCATAACTCATGAATATTTATTGACACGCTGTTAAGGGGCTAGCACCGCATTATGCTAATATGGAGCATCTTTATCAGTTACCGATAAGGATTTACTACTCACCCCCTCAATGACTAAAATAAGAGCAGTCAGAGAGGGAACTCAGGAAGCTGGATGAAATAAACCTGTCCCTATGTAGACCGGGAGTATGACAAAATGTATTCAGATATAGAGGTGTGAAACTTAAAAAGGGACCATTCTAGGAGTTGCTCCTATTTATTCTAAAATGGCAACTATTGATGTCAACACGTGAATTTAAACATGGGGATGCTCCGGCCAGGACTGGGGCAGAAAGAAAAGGAGAGACAACCTCTTTGGAGTAGCTACATTGCAGGGAGACTGGGACAGTCAGAAAATCTGGTGGGTTATAGCTCGGACCCACTCAGCGGTGTGCGTAACTCAAACAGGAATGTGGGTTATTATCTATCGACCCTGTAGAGATCAAGGGCCCTCTCACTCCCCACACAAACGGGATCCCATCAAAGCTGGGGCAGGGGAGGCAGTAATTGTGACAGTGATAAATTCACAGAAGCTGGAAATAGTCTGGGTCCATACCTGTGGACATTGAATGGCAGACGAGAGTGGTGTTTACTGACCGAGGAGAACAGGCCACCAGGATACTATTACTATTACCTCAACGATCCCGCAATATTCCAGTATATCCCACCGATGTGTGTTTGATGGATGTAGTCACACTGATCTTACCAACACCTCATCACCTCAAACAGTGAGAAAGAACATATCTAGATATTAAACAGGGTATTGGAGCAGGTTAGCCAGGCCAGGCTTAAAATTAATGCACAGAGAGTACGTTAAAAATATGGGGTAGACCATTTAGGACAGAGATGAGGAGAAACTTCTTCACCCACTGATCCTCATGTATGCACCCTTAAATTTCTGTGACCATATGCATGTCCAGGAGTCTCTTAAATGTCCCCAATGACCCTGCCTCCACAACTGCTGCTGGCAATGCATTCCATGCTCTCACAACTCTCTGTGTAAAGAAGCCGCCTCTGACATCCCCTCTATACTTTCCTCCAAACAGCTAAAAACTATGACCCTCGTGTTAGCAATTTCTGCCCTGGGATATAGGCTCTGGCTGTTGACTCTATCTATGCCTCTCATTATCTTGTATACCTCAATTAGGCCCCCTCTTCTCCTCCTTTTCTCCAATGAAAAAAGTCCAAGCTCAGTCAATCTCTCTTCATAAGATACCCGTCCAGTCCAGGTAGCATCCTGGTAAACCTCCTCTGAACCCTCTCCAAAGCACCAACATCTTTCTTATAATAGGGCGACCAGAATTGGATGCAGTATTCCAAGTGCGGTCTAACCAAAGTTTTATAGAGCTGCAACAAGGTCTCACGACTCTTAAACTCAATCCCCCTGTTAATGAAAGCCAAAACAACATATGCTTTCTTAAAAGCCCTGTCCACCTGGGTGGCCATTTTAAGGGATCTATGTACCTGCACACCAAGATACCTTTGTTCCTCCACACTGCCAAGAATCCTATCCTTAATCCTGTACTCAGCTTTCAAATTCAACCTTCCAAAATGCATCACCTCGCATTTATCCAGGTTGAACTCCATAAACAGCAGTTCTGCTGCTGTTGTTGGCCCACAGTGAGGCAGAAGTGGCAGGGTCAAGAGGGCTGATTGTGTTGTTGTATTTTCTGGTGCATTGGTAGATGTAATGTGGTCCATCCAGTTTCATTCCGTTGTTGAGACTGTGCAGTGATTAATACAGTGAGTGATTGGGTGTGCCACTGTCAGGAATGCAACTTTTTAAAAAGGACTTTGTGATTTACACATGAAAGAAGTGAAACTATCATGGTATTCGAACATGAAAGGTGAAAGACTCAACAGACAATCAATGGATCTTTCAATGGATAATTTCAGTTACATCACACTGTAAATCTTTGTTATAAATTCTGTGCCTTAGAATTGTGTCCGCCACAATCACCTGATGAAGGAACGGCGCTCCGAAAGCTAGTGTGCTTCCAATTAAACCTGTTGGACTATAACCTGGTGTTGTGTGATTCTTAACTTAGAATATTACAGCACTACTAACAGGGCTGCATGTAGACAGGCTCAGTGCAGTTAATCAACACATTCGGAAGGATGTCCTCCAAGTTTGATGACGCAATATTAGTCAAAACCGTCACCTTCAACCTGCAATGTAGCTCTTAACAAAAACTTGGATGCAGTATTCCAAGTGCGGTCTAACCAAAGTTTTATAGAGCTGCAACAAGGTCTCACGACTCTTAAACTCAATCCCCCTGTTAATGAAAGCCAAAACAACATATGCTTTCTTAAAAGCCCTGTCCACCTGGGTGGCCATTTTAAGGGATCTATGTACCTGCACACCAAGATACCTTTGTTCCTCCACACTGCCAAGAATCCTATCCTTAATCCTGTACTCAGCTTTCAAATTCAACCTTTCAAAGTGCATCACCTCGCATTTATCCAGGTTGAACTCCATAAACAGCAGTTCTGCTGCTGTTGTTGGCCCACAGTGAGGCAGAAGTGGCAGGGTCAAGAGGGCTGATTGTGTTGTTGTATTTTCTGGTGCATTGGTAGATGTAATGTGGTCCATCCAGTTTCATTCCGTTGTTGAGACTGTGCAGTGACTAATACAATGAGTGATTGGGTGTGCCACTGTCAGGAATGCAACTTTTTAAAAAGGACTTTGTGATTTACACATGAAAGAAGTGAAACTATCATGGTATTCGAACATGAAAGGTGAAAGACTCAACAGACAATCAATGGATCTTTCAATGGATAATTTCAGTTACATCACACTGTAAATCTTTGTTATAAATTCTGTGCCTTAGAATTGTGTCCGCCACAATCACCTGATGAAGGAACGGCGCTCCGAAAGCTAGTGTGCTTCCAATTAAACCTGTTGGACTATAACCTGGTGTTGTGTGATTCTTAACTTAGAATATTACAGCACTACTAACAGGGCTGCATGTAAACAGGCTCAGTGCAGTTAATCAACACATTCGGAAGGATGTCCTCCAAGTTTGATGACGCAATATTAGTCAAAACCGTCACCTTCAACCTGCAATGTAGCTCTTAACAAAAACTTCAGGCTGACACAAAGCTCCCCACCCTACTGCAATGTAGTCATTGGGCCCGTCCAGGAATTGGAACTGGGACATTTGTGGACTGTGATCTCAAAGGAAGGGAGCAAACACAATTCTGACAGATTAGTCCTCAAAGATGAGTGGCAGGTTTGAGACAAGGCCGGTGGTATACCATCTTGCACTTAGCTTAGTTGCATTTCTTATTTACAGTCGTGATTTGCAAAGTATAAAGAACTGCGTGTTTTTTTCCATGGTTGGGGAGTTTTATCCCAGTTGATCACAGTTGCTGCCTCTCGCTCCCCAAGTCAAATCATAGGATCTATAACAAAACAATAAACTGCAGGTGCTGGAGATCTGAACCCCAGAAACAAAGTGCTGGAGAAACTCAGCAGTTCTGAGGGCATCGGTGAAGAGAAAAACATGTTACATTTCAAGTTTACTGACTCTTCGTCCGAACAGACAAAAGGTCATGAGACTTTGAACTTACAATGTTTTATTCCCTTCAGAGATGCTGCTGGACCTGCAGTTCTCCAGCACTGTGCTTTCTATATTGAGCTTTATTTACAAAACACATCGGAAAAATACTGATCTCCATAAGTGAAAGGTTCAATGCAAACACGAGCATAGTTTCCACACTTGAGTTACACAAGCACGCCTCCGTTTAAAAACAAGATTTAACTCAAAGTGACATTCCATCTCAAAGTTAGCCAAGTTACACCAGTAATAAAGCTCCTCCACCCAATGAGGCACATCAGCATAACATCCTGCAGTGTTGCACAGAGCCACCTTCACCAAAGAATGATCACATGTCACAAAATTGAAGGCCAAGAGCATGTCTCTTTAAAGGAGCTGAAATCAAACTCAATTGTTGGAAGGATTTTTATTAAACCTGATTGAACTTTTAAACCTCAGAGCATAATCTTTGCTTTTTTAAACAACGTGTGTGGGAAACATCCCACATCTTGCTAAAGGTTCAGTTCGGCCTGATACATAGAGCCAAAGGTCAAGCAAACATCACACTTTCCATTCACTTCTCCACATTGTTTGTAAAATCATTTCACGTTAAAGAATTGGATAATAAATGTCATTGTATACAATAAGAGTGAAGCCTGTGACAGCAGATTTAGCTTTGGAGGACAGTGTATATGCTTTCTAAATTCTGGGAGCACTTTGGGAGACTGCTCCCAGGTGGTGATAGTGAGCATATCTGGAATGCACTGTTCAGATTTGGGAATCCTTGGGAGACAATCTGTGGTTTCACTAATACTTGGCTTGCGTTGTTGGTGTACAGTAAGCAATTCATAAAGTTACTTATGTATTATTGTTGACTACCTGAATGGTATTCAAATCTGCCAGGTTGCCTTCAATAGTGTGAATGCATCTATTGGAAATATTTGGAATATTCCAGAACTGCCCAGTGCTTGGCAAATTCAGGGGGGGACAAAAAAATCACATTGAGTAATTTGAAATTAAGAATCCAAGAGGACTTAACCACTGAAGTATTCAATTCAAATAGTTAAATGGATTGCTCACATTTAAAATACCACTTATCCATAGGAATGGATAGACTGACAGAAGTGGGACCAAATTCCTGGCGGGGGCATGTGAAATGTGCTTTGATAAAGTCACTTGCATTTACCAACAATAATTTGGCAAGCTCGGAAATTAAAAAAAAACAATACGAGCTTCATTGCTGCTCCAGTCGGGTCCCAAGCTCTGTGAAAAGAAAATAACAATGTTCAGGTTTATTGCATACACTCTGAAACACGCGTTTCTTCAATAGATCTTGCAAGTTTCCCCAATGAGCACTGTCCATCCAAATGATGTTGCTAACTTTTGCCAACTCATTTCTTTCCGAGCCTCCATAGCCTGAAGAGTGACCAGAAGCAATTAGTCCACATATGTAGGAACATTACTGACGAGGATGTTTTCCTTCAGAATTGACTTCCATATATTCAGTGCTCAGAAATGATAAAAGGCTTGTTACCTTTTATAGAGCAATGATTCAGTGGGAGTAAAACGTCAACATTTTCTTGCTTAACAATCAAGCTGCCTAAATTTTAAACATGAACACTTCTTAATAGTTCACTATAACCTAACGAAATATTTTATGCGAAACAATTCACATGATACATAGTTATTCAGATAATAAAACAAGTTTGTTCATTGAAGAACCCAGAGGAAAAGGTCATGAAACAATGTGAGTTTGATATACCTCAATCATCATTTCAAGTGCATTCTCTGCATAAATCCTCATTTTCCTCCTCGAAGTATTCAACTTCTTGAATAATTGAGAGAATGAAATCACAGTTGTACAACACAAAATCAAACCCTTCAGTCCATGCTGACCAGATATCCAAAATCAATCTAGTCCCATTTGCCAGCATTTATTCCATATCCATCTTAAACCCTTTCTACTGATTATCAGTTTATTTTACTTCATCAGCACTTCAAATACTGACATTTGTTTTCTCCCAACATTGGTTAAAGAAATCATAAGTTCATTCATCTAAGATTATTTTGTAATCTTTCACAAAGAAACAAGTGAGAACAACATATAGCTGAGTGCAAAACAAAATCCTGCAGCTGTGCGATATCTGGGAACACTCTAAAGTTGAGGCACTGATACTGCACAAGTTTGTCAGCACGGTTTCAATTACTGACAATAATTGAGTAATGTCTTAGCCTTCACAAAGTTAAGGTACATGTGAGATATCTGAATTTCATGAATTGGTTCCTATTGCAGTTTGATCAACAAAACTTATTCTTGGTTTAATCTACTCAAAGGAGAAAGTGACGACCAAAGAAGCTGGACATCAGAGTCGAAGAATGTCATGCTGGAAAAGCACAGCAAGTCAGGCAGCATCCGAGAAGCAGGAGAGTTGATGGTTCGGGCATAAGCCCTTCATCAGGAATCACAGGCTTCAGAAAAATAACTGGCATAGGCTTATGCCAATACATACGTAGAAGGGTCAAAGCACGTTACTATCAGATTAGAGACTAATTTCAGATTTGGTACCATTCAGTATGATATTTACATATGTACGTAAAAGAGAAGTTGTCTAAAATTACAAGCTCTAGAATGATTATATAATTAAACCTGGAAATAAAGCTGGTGAACAAGAATGGCAAAGTGAAAACCCATCAGTATCGCCTTGGGCAGTAAGAATTTGAGAGCAGAGTTGCCACTTTGGTGTAACCTGCAGCCTGGCCAAATTGCAGCAAAAATCTGTTCAATGTTATCTGCAAACTATTGAATGCAAAATCCTCCTTGCACAATAATGAGGCAGCATTTTGGGATGTCATTTTAAAAATATATTATTTTCAAAATTACTCACAATTAAGAGTGATCACTTGGTGCTGTATGCATAGCACAGTACGAAAAGGAATTAACAGAAGAAACATTATAACCCAAATTCAGAGTCACTAATTTATTGACATTGCATGGGTCCAGCATTGATAAGTAATCGATTTTTTAAAAATAAATACAGATACATTAACTAACTATATTGGAGTACAGTCAAGTTTCTTACTGAACAGTAACAGGATTGGACAGAATCCACATGGATTTAAGAGAGGGGAATCATACTTCGCAAATCTACTGAAAGAATCTACAGAGTCGAATATTAAAGTAAGAAATTGCAGGACATTTAGAAAAGCTTATCATTAAACATGGTAGACTGGGTTTTGTGAAAGAAAAACTATATTTGACAAATTTACGACAGTTCATTGAGGAGATAACAAGCAGGGCTGATAAAGGGTAATCCAATGATGTTCTGTATTTGGATTTTAAAAATGCAAATAAGGTGCTACATAAAAGTTAATTGCACAATTTAGGAGCTCATGGTATCGGCGTAATGTATTAGCATGGATTGAGGATTGGTTAACCACACTGGCTGTTGCTGAGTCCTCACTTGGAGTACTGTATACAGTGTTAGCTCCCATATTTAATAAAGGATAAACCAACAGCGGAGACCATTAAAAAAAGATTCACTTCGGTGCTTCGAGGATGAAAGGGTTGACCTATCAAGAATAGATAAGCAGGGGTGATCTTATCGAAACAACATTCTGAGGAGCTTGACAGAGTAGATGTTAACTAGATCTTCTAGCACCAGTGAAGTCTCAAACCAGGAGACATGACATAAGGGAACATTCATTTTAGAAAAAGTAAAGAATTTTCTCTCTCAGTGAATGGCTAGAATTCTCACCCAAACAATTGTGAAAGTTAAATGTGGGAGGGGAATGATTGCTACGAGCGGAGAGGTTTTACAAACAAATTGTGCACGTCGGAAAACACAAATTTGAACGTCCCAGTCCCGTGTTTGCAATAAATGGGGAATTGCCTCAGCGCGACTGCAGGCCTGAGTGAGCGCCGCCATCTTTATTCGGGACAACGATTCACTTGACACCGCCGCCATCTTTGTAGGGGGCAAGGTGCAGCCAGGCGCATTCGCAGCCTTTCTCTGGTATAGCGTCATTGGGATCATAGCAGCCAATACTGCTCTGATTCACCTCTGGGCTCCCTCATCACCACTTTGTCAATATCTAGCTTCCTCAGTCTCGAACCATGGGTGTATTTTTGGTCTGTTTACGACTGTATTCTGACTTTTATAGACCCATTGTAAATTAGTTTTTCACTGCGGCCCAGCCCCTGACCATGTGCTGCTCTATCATCAGAATACTTTTTTCTCTTTCATTCCCTGTAATCCATTTTGCACTCCCTGAAACATCAACTGTGTTTCTCCTTCCACAGATACCAGTGATTAATGCCAAAGCCCTGTTGCCTGTGGAGAGGGTGATGTTTGACTTTCTTGTACAGCTGCAGTTTGTGTGGTGAAGGTGCTCCCACAATGTGGTTGGGTAAGAGACGTTACAGATTATTCATTACAGCAACAGTGATTATTTGAAGATAATGTCCAAATCAAGAACAGTTTGTGGTTTTATTATCATGCTTATAATTTCATAAAAATACGATTGAGAACTTTAGATATAAGGCCAGAGATGGAGATTTTAGGTCAGGTGACCAAAAGCATTGCCAAAAAGCAGGTTTTGAGGGATGTCTTAAAGGTGGAAAGCAGACCTGTGAGGTTTTGTCTGCAAATTCCAGACCATGTTGCTTTAGTAACTGTAGAAACAGCCACACAGTTGAAGTAATGAATTAACAAATCGTTGGGAGTCTCGAAGAAAATGGGTTGAGATCTCGACAAAGGAAGTGTGGTGCAGGGAGCTTGGGGTGATAACAGCCAGGAATCAAATCAAGAATGAGAATTTTAAATTGTTGTTGCTTATGAATAGGAGCCTTTTGACTGATGAACATATTTGGGGAGAAGTGAGCACGTGGGCGATAGAGCTTTCATTTTTTTCTTGAGATTACAGGGAGGTTGAATTTGGGAGGCTGGCCAGGAGTGTGTTTGGATAATTAAGTCTGGAGATAACACACGATGGATGAGAGTTTCAGTATATGAGCTGAGATGAGGGTGGAATCAGCTAGAATTAGTGATCTTGGAGTGGGAGTGGGCTGTCACTCTCATCTCACCTCTGGGATTCAGCTGGTTGCCAGATTGTGAATCAGGCGGTAACACAATCGGGAGCTGAGTGGACCTAGTGGAGCCCAAAATGAGTGTCGCTCAGCTGGCTGTTGCTGAGCAGCTGCTGCGTGATAGCCCTGTTGATGACTGCTTCCATCACTTTACTGCTAATCGAGTGTGAATTGACAGAGGGAAATTGTCTGAGTTGGATTTGCCCTGTGTTTTTGTGTTGATCATGCCTGGGCAATGTTCCACATTGTCGGTCGATGCTGGTGCTGGAGCGGTACTTGGCTTGGTGGGTGGCAAGTTCTGGAGCAGTAGCTATCAGTATTATTGCCAGAATTTTGGCAGGACCCATAGCCTTTGTACTACTTAAACATTTCTCGATATTGTTCGAATTAATTGAACTGGCTTAAAGCTCACATCCGTGACGTTAGGAACCACTGGAGAAGGCTGAGATGGATCATCCCACTTTGCATCTGGCTGCAGATTGCTGCAAATGCTGTCATCTTATCTTTTGCATGGATGTGTGAGACCCCTCCATCAGTAAGGATGGGGATATCTGTGATGCTTCCTGCAGTGAGTTGTTTAATTGTCCATTACCATTCACAACTGGGTGTGGCAGAACTGCAGAGCTCCGATCTGTTCCATTGTTTGTGGGATCGTTTGGCTCTGTTGCTTGCTGCTGATGCTGTTTGATTATGCAGATAGTCCTGCTTGGTAGCTTCACTAGGTTGGCACTTCATTTTTAGGTCTGCCTGGTGCTGCTCATGGCATGCCCTCCTTTCCTGTCCATTATGATGGGTGAGTGTGGGATGTACAAACCCATGAGATTACAGATTGTGCTGGAGTACAGTTCTGCTGCTGTTGTTACCCCACAGTCCCTCAGAGATATCCAGTTTGAGTTCCTACATCTGTCCCATTTAGCACGGTGATAGTACCACTCAGCACAATGGAGGTTTTTCTCAAATTTAAGGTGAGGCTTTGTCTCCAAAAGGACTGTGGGATGGTCGCTCTTACCGATACTGTCATGGACAGATGCCTTTGCAGCTGGTAGATTCATACTGATAAGATCTAGTAAGTTTTTCCCTCTTGCTGGTTCCGTTACCGCCTGCTGCAAACCCAGTTGAGCAGCTATGTCCTTGAGGACTCGACCAGCTCAGTCAGTAATCCTGCTACTGAGCTACTCTTGGTAGAGGACATTGAAATCCTGTACCCAGAGTAGGCTTGTCACCATTTTATTGCCTCAGTGCTTCCTCCAAGTGTTATTCAACATGGAGGATCACTGATTCATCAGCTGTGGGAGCACGGTATGTGGTAATCAGCAGGAGCCATGAGACTTCCTGGAGTCCAAAGTCAATGCTGAGTACTCCCAGGGCAAATGGTTCCTGAGTGTACACTACTGTGCCATCACCACTGCCTGGTCTGTCCTGCTGGTGAGATTACAGGATAAAGTGAAGACTGCAGATGCTGGAGATCAGAGTCGAGAGTGTGGTGATGGAAAAGCACAGCAGGTCAGGGTGATGAAGGGCTTAGGCTCGAAACGTCGATTCTCCTGCTCCTCTGATGCTGCCTGACCTGTTGTGCTTTTCCATCATCTCACTCACGATGTCTAGGGATGGTGATGGTGGTGTCTGGCCATTATCTGTAAGGGGTTACTCTGTTAGTATGACTATGTCAGGCTGTTCCTTGACTAGTCTGTGAGAGAGCTCGCCACGTTTTGGCACAAAAAAAAACAGATGTTAGTGAGCAGGATGTTGCAGAGTCGAGAGGGCTGATTCTGTGGTTGTATTTCCTAATGCCTTGTTAGATGCCAAGTGGTCCATCCAGTTTCATTCCTTTGTTGAGACTTTGCAGGGATTAATACAGTGAGTAGCTTGTTGGGCGACTGTCAGGTTGGCAGGATTTTTTCTGCCATTGACAATAGTTCCATGGAGATCAGGAGATTCCTAATTCATTATTTTTTCTTGAATTCAGATTCCACTGTCTGCCGAGCTGGGATTCGAACAAGGACTTCAGTTGTACATTTTAATATTCTGGATAAAAGTTAAATATATTAGGTTTGTTCACTCATTTTAAATATCACTAACCCTGGTTTTGTTTCTTTGTAAAACACTGTCCATCATCCTGTCTCCTTCATCCTTCCCTCCAACAACAAGTGCAAGGAGCACATTGAGTTTCTCTGTCACTAAGACTGAGACAATCCGATCAGTTCCCTCCCTCCCACTAGCCCACTGAGACAAACTGCCTCACATGGTGTTCCTGATTTTTGTCCCAAACTTACGACTTTCTCCAGTCTCTTGTCCAGCCTTATCAGAGCTCATCTTGATCTTTTACGAGTCTCGCAAAACTACAGACATCCAACTCTGTTTCCTCCTCATCACTCCCCCTCGCCAATTCACAGGTATTGTTCCTTGTTCTGTCTATCTGTCTTTTCTGGTTATGTCCTTCTCATCCATTCTGCAAAAAAAAACTAACATTTGACCTCACCATCATTTGTAAATCCTGCTCCATCTCCACTCTCCCTTTCCTTTCTGAATTCCTTGTATTTAGTATCCCTCAAGGATCTATCCTTGCTCTCTACTGTATCTCACCTACATACTGCCAGGAGGTGACATTGTCCAAAAGCGCTGTGTTAGGTTTCACATGTACACTGTCAATGCCCAGCTCTCCCTCCCCATCATCCCTCTCCATTGCTGCACTGTTGCTATGTTATCAAACTGCTTATCACGATTGCAGCTATTACTCGATTAGCTGCAATTTCCTCCAATGAAACACTGTAATGGGTAAACACTTTACCTTCAGTTGCTAATACAAATTACTTTCCCTTACTGCTGAGCCCTTCACTCTCACTGGAAAATGCCTGAGGTAGAACTACACTCTTTACAATATTGCTCTCATATCTGACCCCAAGGTGACCTTGTGACCTGACATCAACACAATCACAAACACCTGGAATTCCAATCTCTAAAATGTTGCTTGTCTCCACATCACCCCAGCTCCGTTGCTACTGAAACCCCTTACCCGTGTCGGTGTTGCCTTAAACTTGATGAATCCGAAATATTACCATTGATTCCGTAACTGACCCAGAATCTGCTAGCTTTCTGTGTTTCCTGCACAATTACCCCTGGTCCCTTTGTGGTGCCTTTCTACAATTTCCATCATTTAACTCTTCGTTTATTATCTCCTCCAAAATGGCCAACATCCCATTTTCCCAAATTATACTCCATCTGGCAACTTGTTGCCCCCTTTCACAATCCTCTTAGAACTTGACAGTTATGCCTTTCTAGGAGTTCTCCCCCATTCTTCTAAACAGTTACTGGGAGCACTGGGCAGTGTGAACCGTGCAGAGTTGCTCTGTTTTTAGAGATACTGTACAGGAGGAGTTTGCTGCCCATTGGTCAGAATGGAGACAACTTGCCCATCGAGCTGCATGAGCCCTTCACACCCCATGTCTTATTGATGAGGCACAGCGGCAGCATGGAAGGAAAAAAAAAGAAGTAAATCCTGCTTTCCACATCCCACTAACTCTTGGATCATTCTGTCCCATCTATGAAAGATCTGCCCTGTTCAGTCACATAAAGTTCTAAGGTGGAAACTCCGAGAAACCCACACAGATTTCCCTCTGTACTGATTGCTGACCTCCACAAGGGGTAATGTGTACAATCATCCTGGGCCAGGAGGAGGGGATGGTGTGAGTTTCTGAACTGACAGTGATGAATTTTATAAACGTGTATTACAGGATACTACAGGTGGACATTCAGATGGTAATCTCAGTCATTGTAACACCTAACTCTGATTGAATTAGTAAATTCATCAGGACCTGGATATTTGCATTGTGTGTGAGTATTGCAATCCATCTGAATCCCATTTGCTGCATAAAAGTTCTCCTTTGAACTTTCCCAAACCTTTAATGTGTGTCCTGTAATCATTGTATAATGAGCTGATGGGTGTAAGGTTTATTATTATAACGGGTAACTTTTGTAACCCCCTCTGTCACAGCTCCTCTCAATTTCCTTTGCTACAAGGAGAACAACCTCAGTTTCCCCAAACCCCTGATTCCCCAATATCTGTTTGCTCTCTATAAGGCATACATCAGGGTTGTGTTGGAACATTCTCAACTTGCCTGCATCAGTGCAGCCCCCAACACTATTAAAGAAAGTGAACATCCTCCAGGACAAAGGACTGTGCCTGAGTGGTGTTCCATCCACCATCTTCAGCATTCCCTCTCACTACCCCAGAGACACAGTGGCATCACTGTGTAAAAGGTAAAGGAAACATTGTCCTACCAGACCATAGGGATGCTCTCTCATTAGGGAGGAAACTGGAGCCCCTGGAAGAAACCCATGCAGACACTGGGAGAATGTGCAAGTCCCACGGAGACAGTTGTCCAAAGCTGGAATCGAACCTGGGGTCCTGGCAGCAGTACTAATCACTGTGCCACCCTAAAATTGTAATTTGATTCACAACTACCATTTCCTCTGATAGTTCATTCCACGCATAAACCATTATCTGAACAAAAATTAAAAAAAAATCCCGAACGCCTTTTTAAAGCCGTTCAGCTGTCACCTTAAAAGGTATCTTACCCAGTCTTGAATCGCGTCCCTTCCTGGAAAGGACACCTGCTGTTCACATTACTGATACCACCCCTCCATGATTTGAGAAACATCTAATAAGGTCACTCCTCAGCCCCCTGCGCGCCAGTGAAAGAAGTCGCAGCCTATCCAGCCTCTGCTTATAATTCAAACTATCCATTCCCATCAACATCCTGGTAAATCTCTTCTGAATCCGCTCCAACTACATAATGTCCTCCCGATATCAGCATGACCAGAACTGGACACGGAATTCCAGAAAAGGCCTCCCCAACATCCAAAATAATGTCCCAACTCTTGTACTCAAAGGTCTGAGCAATGAAGGCAAGTGTGCTAAGCACCTTCTTAACCACCCTGTCTACATGTGACAGTCGTGAAAGACCCGAACCCCTCGGCCTCTTTGTTCCATATCACTTTGTTCCATATACACTGTTTTTAATTAGTGTAGGTCTGCCCTCGTTTGTTTTATCAAGATGTAATATTTTGCATTTATTCCAATCCAAAAATCCCAAAAAATCCTGAGCATTAAAGGCAGTAGGAGTATACTTAAGAGGGAAATCAGGAGGGCAAAAAGGGGACATGAGATAGCTTTGGCAAATAGGGTTATGAATAATACCAAGGGTGTTTATAAATACATTAAGAACAAAAGGGTAACTCGAGAGAGAAGAGGGCTCCTCAAAGATCAGCAAGGCAGCCTATGCGTGGAGCCGCAGGAGATGGGAGAGATACTAACTGAATGTTTTGTATCAGTGTTTACTGTGGAGAAGGACATGGGCAATATAGAATGTGGGGAAATAGATGTCGACATGTTGAATATGTCCATCTTACAGAGGAGGACGTGCTGGGTGTCTTGTAACCCGTTAAAGCTTGGTTAATCCCCAGCACCTGATCAGGTGTACCCGAGAACTCAGTGGGAAGCTGGGAATGTGATTGCTGGGCCTTTTGCTGAGATATTTGTATCATCGATTATCACAGATGAGATGCCGAAAGACTAGAGGTTGGTTAATGTGGTGCCGCTATTTAAGAAAGGTGGTAAGGACAAGCCAGGGCACTATCGACTGGTGAGCCTGACGTTGATGTTGGGCAAGTTGTTGGATGGAATCCTGAAGAATAAGATGCGTGTGTATTCTGAAAAGCAAGGACTGATTAGTGATAGTCAGCATGACTATGTGCGTGGGAAATCATGTCTCACAAACTCGAATGAGTGATTTGAAGATGTATCAAAGAGGATTGATGAGGGCAGAGAGGTAGACATGATCTATGGAATTCAGTAAGGCGCTCGACAAGCTTCCCCATGGTAGACTGGTTAGCAAGGTTAGATCTCATGGAATACAGGGAGAACTAGCCGTTTGGATGCAGAACCGGCTCAAATGTAGAAGGCAGGGTGGTGGTGGAGGGTTGTTTTTTCAGATTGGAGGCATGTGACCAGTGGAGTGCCGCAAGGATCGGTGCTGGGTCTACTACCTTTCGTCGTTTATATAATATGATTTAGATATGAGCATAGGAGGTATAGTTTGTAAGTTTGCAGATGACACCAAAATTAGAGGTAGAGTGGACAGCGAAGAGGGTTACCTCAGATTACAACAGGATGTTGTTCAGATGGGTGAGAAGTGGCAGATGGAGTTTAATTCAGATGAATGTGACGTGCTGCATTTTGGAAAAGCAAATCTTAACTGGACTGATACACTTAGTGGCAAATTCCTAGATAGTGTTGATGAACAAAGATATCTTGCGGTGCAGGTTCATATTTCCTTGAACGTAGAGTTGCAGGTAGATAGGATATTGAAGAAAGTGTTTGGAATACATTCTTTTATTGATCAGAGCATTGAGTATGAAAGTTGGAAGGTCATGTACAGGACATTGGTTAGGCCTCTTTTGGAATATTGTGTGCAATTCTGGTCTCCGTCAATCGGAAGGATGTTGTGAAACTTGAAAGGGTTCAACAAAGATTTACAAGGATATTGCCAGGGTTTGAGCTGCAGGAAGAGAGCAAAAAGGCTGGGGCTTTCTTTCCCTGGAGCATCAGAGACTGAGGAGTGACCTCCGTAGAGGTTTATAAAATCATTAGTAACATGGATAGGGTAAACAGACAAAGTCTTTTCCCTGAGTAGGAGAGTCCAGAAATAGAGAGCATAGGTTGAGGGTGAGAGGGGAAAGATATAAAAGGGAACTAAGGAGCAACTTTTTCACGCAGAGAGTGGTGCGTGTATGGAATAAGCTGCCAGAAGAAGTGGTGGAGGCTGACAATTATAGCATTTTAAAGGCATTTGGATACTTGACATGAATAGGAAAGATTTAGAGGGATATGGCCCAGGTGCTGGCAAGAGGGATAAGATTAGGTTCGGATATCTGGTCGGCATGGACAAATTTGAGCGAAGGTTCTGTTTAGTGCTGTTCATCTGTGACTCACAGCTCTGTGGGTTTCGGTCTCTTCAAAGATAAATCTTAGTCTGTTTTATTTTAGTAAAGCTACAACATTCAGTAGGGTGATGGTTTATTTCTTTAAATACACATCTTATGATACTTTTATTAAGTTTTTTAATATAAAATATTGGTACTAATTTATTCTAGAGTAGTGTTTTGTAAAGCTGTAAGACTGTGTGCCTTTTTCTGGGTCTGTGGACTGTTAAGGTGCAGATATGGCCATTTGTACAGTGATGTGCTCTTCCTGTTGGATGTAGGAGATTAAGGAAAGTTTCAATGATCCTGATTGTCTGCAGGAAGTGAGGATGCAAATCCTGTAGGATTTCATGGACCAGATGGAGCGATGGTTAAAGGTAATGAAGAATTTACAGGAGCCAGGGGATGTGATAGGTGGCAGTTGCAGAAAGGTAAGAAAACTGCCGATCCAGTCAGGTAGATGGGTTTCCTCTCGGAAAGGGAGGAGTGGAGGGCAAGTAGTGCAGGAGTCTCCTGTGGTTATTTCCATCTCAAACAAGTATACTGTTTTGGAAAGCGTCGGGGGTTACAGACTCTCAGGGGACTATCGCACTGACAGCCAAGTTCCTAGTGGAATGGATCTAGTGAGGTATATCTGGTTCCACGCGATCGATGGTGATAGGGGGCTCTCTAGTCTGCAGTACAGACTGCAGTTTCTGAAGCTAACAGTGAGACATCAGAATGGGCTGGTGCCTCCCTACTGTCTGGGTGAAGGATGGCTCTGAGGGTGCAGAGTATTCTGAAAGGGGAGAATGATCAGTGGAGGTCGCTGTACATTGGTACCAATGACATAAGAGAGAAGGATGAAGTCCTGATGAGAGAATATAGCAAATTGTGGGTGGCACAACGGCACAGTGTTTAGCACTGCTGCCTCACAGCGCCTGAGACCCGGGTTCAATTCCCGCCTCAGGCGACTGACTGTGTGGAGTTTGCACATTCTCCCCGTGTCTGCGTGGGTTTCCTCCGGGTGCTCCGGTTTCCTCCCACAGTCCAAAGATGTGCAGGTCAGGTGAATTGGCCATGCTAAATTACACCGTAGTGTTAGGTAAGGGGTAAATGCAGGGGAATGGGTGGGTTGCGCTTCAGCGGGTCGGTGTGGACTTGTTGGGCCGAAGGGCCTGTTTCCACACTGTAATTTAATCTGTAATCTAATCTAATCAAATTAGCCTGTAGGATAATAAGCAGGGTCCTTGTCGGTAGTAATATCTGGATTACTCCCAGTGCCACATGCTAGTGAGAGTAGGAATAGCAGGGTAGAGCAGATGAATGTGTGGCCAAGGTTCTGATACAGGGGAGAAGGATTCACATTTTTGGATCATTGGAAGCTCTGCTGGGGTAGAATTGACGTGCATAAGAAGGATGGATTACACCTGAATTGGAAGGTGTCTAATATCCAAGCAGGGAGATTTGCTAGTGCTACACGGGAGGCATTAAACCAGTGAGGGCGTGGGGGGTAAACCTAAAGAGATAGTGAGTAAGGAGGTAAGTCTGAGACTGGTACAGTTGACAAGTTAGACAGGCAAGGCAGGCAAGGGTAAGACACAGAATGAGATCGGACTGACAAGGTACAATAGACAATAGGTGCAGGAATAGGCCATTCTGCCCTTTGAGTCAGCACCACCATTCATTATGATCATGGCTGATCATCCACAATCAGTCTCCTGTTCCTGTCTTATTTCTGTAACACTTGATTCCATTATCTTTAACAGCCCTATCCATCTCTTTCTTGAAAGTATCCAGAGACTTGGCCTTCACTGCCTTCTGGGGCAGTGCACTCCATGTGCCCACTATTCTCTGGGTGAAGACGTTTCTCCTCAACTCTGTTCTAAATGGCCTCTCCCTTATTTTTAAACTGTGTCCTCTGGTTCTGGACTCACCCATCCGTGGAAACATGCTTTCTGCCTCCAGAGTGTCCAACCCTTTAATAATCTTGTAGGTCTCAATCAGATCCCCTCTCATTCTCCAAAACTCAAGTGTATACAAGCTCAGTCGCTCCAATCTCTCAACATATGATCATTCCGCCATTCCGGGAATTGACCTCATGAACCTACCCAACACTCCCTCAATAGCCACAATGCTCTTCCTCAAATGTGGAGACCAAAACTGCACACAATACTCCAGGTGCGGTCTTACCACGGCCCTGTACAGCTGCAGAAGGACCTCTTTGCTCCTATACTGAATTCCTCTTGTTATGAATGCTAGCATGCAGTGAGCTTTCTTCACTACCTCTGTACCTGCATGCTTGCTTACATTGACTGATGTACAAGAACACCTAGATCTCGTTGTACTTCCACTTTACCAAACCTGACTCCTTTAGATAGTAATCTGCCTTCCTGTTCTTACCTCCAAAGTGGATAACCACACATTTATCCACATTAAACTGCATCTGCTATGCATCAGTCCACTCACCTAGCCTGTCCAAGTTTACCTGTATTCTCATAACATCCTCCTCACATTTTACCCTGCCACCCAGCTTTGTGTCATCAGCAAATTTACTAATATTACTTTTAATATGTTCATTTATATTATTAAAATATATTGTAAACAGCACCGAACCTTGTGGTACCCCACTAATCACTGCCTGCCATTCCGAAAGGAAGCGTTTATCACTACTGTTTGCTTCCTGTCAGCCAGCCAATTTTCAATCCAAGTCAGTATATTCCCCTTTGTAAATCCATGCTGACTCTGACGAATCCTATTACTGCTATCCAAATGAGCTGTAACTTCATCTTTTATAATTGACTCCAGCATCTTTCTCACCACTGACATCAGGCTAACCGGTCTATAAATCCTTGTTTTCTCTCTCCCACATTTCTTGAAAAGTGGGACAACATTAGGGCGGCACGGTGGCACAGTGGTTAGCACTGCTGCCTCACAGCGCCAGAGGCCCGGGTTCAAATCCCGCCTCAGGCAACTGATTGTGTGGAGTTTGCACATTCTTCCCGTATCTGCGTGGGTTTGGTCCGGTTTCCTCCCACAGTCCTCCCGCAGGTCAGGTGAATTGGCCATGCTAAATTGCCCGTAGTGTTAGGTCTGGGTGGGTGCGCTTCGGCGGGTCGGTGTGGACTTGTTGGGCCGCAGGGCCTGTTTCCACACTGTAATCTAATCTAATCATTAGCCACCCTCCAATCTGACTCTGTGTCTCCCCCTTCGCAAGGGACTGAACGTCATCCCTCACCAACAGGGCCATCTTACTCCCTCTGCCCATCAGTCTGTCCTTTTGATAGCATTGCACTGCATTTATTTCAATGCAAGAGGTTTGATAGGGAAAGCAGATGAGCTTAAGATATGGTTTTGAACATGGGACTGGGATATAGTGGGTATTACAGAAACGTGGCTTAGGTTGGAAAGGACAGGGAGCTTAATGTTCCAGGGAGTAGATGTAAGAGGAAGGATAGAAAGGGGGAATAAGAGAGAAGGTGGAATGGTGTTTTTGATTAGGGATAACATTATTGTTGTGCTTTGAGAGGATATTCATGGGAGTTCGCCCGGTGAAATTACTTGGGTGGAACTGGGAAATAGGAACAGGATGATCACCTTATTGAGGTTGCCTGTGTGGATTTCGTCCGGGTGCTCTGGTTTCCTCTCACAGTCCAAAGATGTGCAGGTTGGGTGGATAATCCAGGCTGAATTGCCCATATTGTTCAGGGATGTGCAGGTTGGGTGGATTGGCCATGTGCAATGCCGCGTTACAGGGTTAAGATAGGAGGCTCAGAGGGTCAGTGTGGATGTGATGGTCTGAATGGCCTGCTTCCACACTTGGGATTCTCTGACGATAATTCTACTAGTTTTAAAATAGTTACAGAAAATAATAGACCAGATCGAAAAGTTGTTGTTCTAAATTGGACAAAGGTGAATTTTGACGGTACAAGGTGAGAACTTTCAATATTTCTTTGCGACCCCCCCCCCCCCCCCCCCAGGTAAAGGGACGGCTGGAAAGTGGGAACATAAGAACAGAAGGAATAGGAGCAGGAGTAGGACATCTGGCCCCTCAAGCCTGCATTGCCATTCAATCAGATCAGGGCTGATCTTTTCATGGCCTCAGCTCCACTTTCCTGCTCTCTCACCATAATCCTTAATTCCTTTCCTGTTCACAAATCTACATTTTGTCTTAAAGACATTCAAGTTGATAACGTCAACTGCTGCACTCAGCAGGGAATTCCACAGATTCATAACCCTTTAGCTGAAGAAGTTCCTCCTCAACTCTGTCCTAAATCAGATACCCCCTTATTTTGACGCTAGGCTCTCTAGTTTGACCCGCTACCCCCCCAAATGGAAATAAACTCCCTGCTTCTACCTTATCTATTCCCTTCTTAATTTTATTTTTTCCAATACAACCTCCCATTCTTCTAAATTCCAACAAGTATAGTCCCAGTCTACTCAATCTCTCCACATACACCAACCCTCTCAACTCCCGACTCAAACTAGTGACCCTCCTCTGACCCCCTCCAGTGTCAGGAGATCTTTGCTGAAGTAAGGAGATCAAACCTGTACACAGTACTCCAGGTGTGGCCTCACCAGCACCCTGTACAGCTGCAGCATAACCATCCCTCTAGCAAGGAAGGACATTAGACCCTTCACCATCTCTTTTAGTCCCCTGGGATGCATTCCATCACGGCCAGGAGACCCATGTACGTTTGGGCTGTTATCTTTCCCAACACTACCTCTTTACTGAGAATGACAGTTTCCATGTCCTCATCTGCCATTTCCTCCATAGGCCTGTGAAAATGAGACAACAAGAGTACATAGACAGTATGTACCTGTTAAGACCAAGGCTGGTAGGTGTGGAGAATGCTGTGTGTCTAGAAAAATTGAGGGTCTGGTCAGCAAGCTGATGGAGGGATATGGCAGGTACAGACAGCTGGGTTGAAGTGAATCCCTCAGAGTATAGGGGCAGTAGGAGGGAAAACAGGAGGTAAAAAGGATACATGAAATAGCTTTGGGGGGGAAAGAGGTTTAAGGACAATCCAAAGAGATTCTACAAAACACTAAGGACAAAAGTGTAACCAGGCAGAGAATAGGGACCCTCAAAGATCAACAAGGCTGTCTGTGGAACCACAGAAGGCGGGAGAGATACTATCTGAGGATTTCATGTCAGCTTTTACTGAAAGAGGATTTGGAAGCTAGAGAATTTGGTGAAATAAATCGTGAGAACTTGACATCTGTTCATATTACAGAGGAGGTTGTACTGGATGTCTTACACATAAAGCTGTGTAAATCTGTGGGACCTGATCAGATGTATCCCAAATCTTTATGGGAAGTTAGGGAAGTGATTTCTGGGCCCCTCTGAGATATTTCAATCACCGATAGCCACATGTGAGGTGCTGCAAGATAGGCGCCATTATTTCAGAAAGGTGATGAGGAAAGGCCAGGGAACAATATACTGGTGAGCCTGAAGTTAGTGACAGACAAGGTGTTGGAAGGAATTCTAAAGGACTGGTTTATATGTAATTGGAAAGGCAAGAAGTGATTAGGGATAGTCAGCATGGCTTTGCACATAAATCACTAACTTGGACTTCAGAAAGACATTCAAAAAGGTTCCACATGACAGACTAGTTAGCGAGTTAGACACCATGGGATACAGAGAGAACCAGCTGTTTGGATACAAATTGGCTGCAAGGTTGGAGATGGAGGGGAGTGCTTTTCGGACTGGAGGCCTGTGATGAGCAATATGGTGTAAGGATCGCTGCTGGGTCCACTGCTTGTCATCGTTTATATCAATGATTTCTATGTGAATATATGAGATATAGTTAGTGGGTTTACAGTCGACATCAAAATTCGAGGTGCACTGGATAGCAAAGAAGGTTACCTCCGAGTACAGTGGGACTTCATTCAAATGGGCTGAGGATTGTCAGATCGAGTTTATTTCAGATAAATGTGAGGTGCTCCATTTTGGAAAGCAAATGAGGGCAGGAATTATACACTTAATGGGAAGGTCCTGGGGAGTGTTGCTGAACAAAGAGACCTTGGAGTGCAGGTTCATAGTTCCTTGAAAGTGGAATTATAGGCAGGGTAGTGAAGAAGGTGTTTAGTGTGCTTGTATTTACTGCTCAGTGCATTGAGTAGTGGAGTTGGGACGTCATTTTGCGGCTGCACAGCACATTGATTCAGCCACTTCTGGAATTATGCTTTCAGTTCTGGTCTCTCTGCTATCGGAATGATATTGTGAAACTTGAAAGGGTTCAGAAAAGATCCGCAAGGATGTTGCCAGGGTTGAGGGTTTGAGCTATGTAGGTAGAGGGTGAATAGGCTGGGGCTGTTTTCCCCGGAGCATCGGATACAATTGTGAGGGGCATGAATAGGGTGAAATCCAAGGGCTTCTCTTTTAGGTAGAGTTAGCAGAAGATCAGATAATTCTCCTTGGAGCTGAAAAGTTTAGGCAGTGATTTCGACCAGGAGCAGATTTGTTTCCAGGATATATAATTTACAGAGATACAGAGGGAGAAATTATTAACGTCACAATTTTTAGTAACTACCTTCAGGTAACTGGCAAATAATGCAGGTTAAAAATGTGAAGATTATTTTACTCACTAAGTTCTGAGCATCTGGAACAGTTTGACCGACTGTTGGATGCAGATTCAGTAGTTATTGTCAAAACAAATTTGGAATTTAACTTTTTTAAGGAAGGATTTGGAGGGCTACAGACAAATGGGAGGTGAGTTGGGATAGACTGGTACTTTCTCCAGAGGGGAGGAGTACAGCCCCAATGGGCTGAATAGCCCCAAACCCCTGTGCTCCGTGTTACTGCCCCATTCACTGTGAATGATGAAGCTCATCCCAGGGCAGAGTCATAGAGACCTACAGCATGGAATTAGACCCTTTGGTCGAACTGGTCCATGCCGAACAGATATCCCAACCTAAACTAGTCCCATTTGCCAACATTTGACACATATCCCTCTACACCCTTCATATTCACATACCCAGCCAGATGCCAAATGGTGCAATTGTACCAGACCAATAGGAGAATTGGCGTCATCCTCCAGCCAATGGGAGTGAATTGGGGTGGGTCCAGCAGGCCAACACGTGGCCATGAGCTGTGCAGGCGCAGTGTCACGGTGAGGGGGGACCTAGTGAGTGTGAAGGGAGTGGGAGAGACTGCAATGTCTGGGGAAGAAATGGAGCTATTGTGGACTGGGAGGGTTTATAAACGCACGGTTTTAGGCTGCTAGACCTGAATTAGAAATTCCTGGTAAATTAGAACCAAAAGAACTGCGAATGCTGTAAATCTCTCACAACAACCAAAAGGTACTGGAAAAGCTCAGCAGGTCTGGCAGCATCTGTGAAGAGAAATCAGAGTTAACATTTTGGATCCGCTGACCCTTCCTCAGAACTGATGTTACTGAAAAGAAATGTTGGTATATATGCAGAAGGTAGGGGTTAAGGAGTAAATGATCGGTGGTGATCGAGTCCAAAGTGATGGGAGCAGTTGGACAAAGGAGTGCATAACGATCTGACAGAGAGAGGGTGAATAGCTGTTTATGGGGACTGTTTGTGGCTAACCATAGGTAATGTGTAATGGTAGGCTATGTGATAACAAGGCCTAGTATGTGGGTTAAGAGGCTAGGGCGCTAGGATATTGGAGACTTCAGGACGTAAAATTATTGAATTTGATACTGGGGCAGGGTCCCCAAGTAGAAGATGGGGTGTTGTTCTTCCAACTTGCGTTAACGTGTGGCACTGGAAAAGCACAGTAGGTCAGGCAGCATCTCAGGAGCAAGAGAATCGACGTTTTGGGTATATTATTTTCATCAGGAATGCTGGGATTGTAGGGGGAGGGGGAGTAGTAAGAGGGCTGATAAATAAATAAGAGGGATGTGTGGGATTGGTCGGAAGGGAGCTAGGAAGGCAATAGGTAGATGTAGGTGGAGGGTAATGGAGAGAGGGTGGACTGGATAATTGGAAAGGAAGATGGACAGGTGGGACAGTTCAAGAGGGTTGTGTCGAGTTGGAGGGTTGGATCTGGGATAAAGTAAGGGAGGGGAGATGAGGAAACCTTGATTCTGTGGTTAAAGGGTCCCAATGTGGATGATGAGGTTTTCTTTCTGCAGGCGTCGGGTGGCTGGGATTTGGTGGTGGAGGTGATCCAGGACTTGCATGTCCTTGGCGGAGTGGGTGGGGAATTTGAAGTGTTCGACCACAGGATGGTAGGGTTGGTTGGTGCATGCATTGCAGAAATGTTCCTTGAAACATTCCGCAAGTTGGTGTCCTGACTCCCCAATGGAGAGGAGACCACGTCGAAAGCAAAGGCCATAATAGGTGAGGTGTTTGGATGTGCAGGAAAATCTCTACTGGATGTTGAAGGGTCCTTTGGGGGTGAGGGAGGAGGTGTGGGCACAGGTTTTACACCTCTTGCATTGGCAAGTGAAGGGTCTGGGAGTTCGGTTGTTGGGGAGCATGGATCTGATTTGGAATTCACAGGGAATGGTCTCTGTGGCATGCTGAAAGGAATGGAGAGGGAAATATACCTCTGGTGGGATCTGATAGTAGATGGTGGAAATGGCGGAGGATGATGCATTGTATCTGGGTGGAAGGTGAGGACTGGGGGGTTCTATCCTTGTTGCAGTTGGAGAGGTGTGGTTCAAAGGCAGACGTGTGGGAAGTGGTGGGGATGGACTGGAGAGTATTGTTGACCACATGGGAGGGGAAATTGCAGTCCTTGAAACACGGGGCGTTTTGGTATGTTTCTGGAGTGTTCTGCCAGCTTGCATCAAGCTTCACTGGAACACTGCAGTAAGCATGAGACAGATTTTGGCCAGGCAACAGACTTGTGTGTTAAAGTAACAGGCAACTGGAAGCTTAGGGTCTGTTTTGCAGCAGAATTTAGATCATCAGCTGCCATTTCCAGCACCTCCACTGAGATGCTGCCAGACACAGGTTCCTGTCCCCTCCATTAACAGCTATGCACCCTCCCAGACAGATTGTTATCCACTCCTTTGTCTTTACAAAGGTTCCTGTCTCTCTTTGGGCTCTGTCCCCACCTATTATTTACTCTTTAAACCCTATCTCCTGCAGTCCAAAGATATGCAGGTTAGGTGAATTGGCCAAGCTAAATTTCCCGTCGTGCTCAGGGATGTATAGGTTAGGTGCATTATTCAGGAGAAATGTAGAATAATAGGGTCAGGGAATGAGTTTGGTTGAGAAACTCTTCAAAGGGTGGGTGTGGACTTGTTGGGCCGAATGGCCTGTTACCACACAGTAGGGATTCTAATTTTCCCAGCTGCCATCGGTTCTGAGGAAGGGTCACTGGATCTAGAATGACCCTTGGTGTGTGCAGGAGGAGGAAACCGGAAAGGGGAGTTGGATTCAGTTTAGACTGGGAGGGTTTAATTACACTCTGTACAGGTAGTTAGGCCTGAATTAGAAACTCTTAGTCCCACGTTTACAGCAAATGGGAAAATGGCTGTGGCCCTCGGGCGATGATGGGTCCTGGGTTATGGCCACCATCTTTATTGGGGGCAAGGTACAGCGAGGCACATGGATATGTCCTCTTCCTGGGTGGGGTCGGGGTGATTTCAAGAGGAGCATTTACACACCAAACACATACCAAGAGAAGTGTTTGCCTTCACTATTCATCTTGCATTGACTGTGAGATTTGTTTTTTGAATTCATTTTATAGAATATTAATTGAGAATAATTGAGACAGGGATCTCAAAAGCAATTTTCTATCGTCAGCAGGTCATCAGGATCTGAATACCATTGACATTTTACTGTGGAAGGAGAAAGGTGTGTCTGTTCTTTCTGTGGGAAAGTATCTATTATTTTAAGCAAAAATTAGAAAGATGTTCAAATTAGTGGTTGGATCACCCTTGGGGTTTGTGTTCAATTCTGGGCCCTCCAGCTGAGGAAGGAGATATTGCCCTGAGAGGAAGCACAGATTTATCCAAATTACCCCTCGTCTCTTTGTAGGACCTGTCAGATTTGGTCCCAGTCACTCACTTCATGATGTTAACCTGTAAACTCCTTATTTTCAATTCCCTGCAAACTTCTCATTAAAATTCCTTATGGACTCAAATTCCAGCACCATTTCAGGTGGAATGTTCCAGATTCTGACAACTGTCTGTTCATTCAGAAACTGCTGAAGTCCATGTTGACTCAGGGGTTACAAAGGGCTGAATTGAAAGATGAGGTGCTGTCCCTGAGCTCCCATTGAGATGCATTGGAACAGTACAGGAGGCTGAGGGCAGTGTAGGTGTGAGCAAACAATGAAAATGACAGGGCTGCACTGTGACGGCTGCTTAGCTTAATGAGAGTGTTTTGGAGTTGGATGTAAACAGAGGGAGGGGAGACAAGGGAGAAGGTGAACCTCAGCTTCAGTTTTATATTAGGCCATTCAGAAATTCACATGGTCCCAATGGGAACAGCCAGTTTGTAAGTGAAACCTGCTGAGTTTTATTTTAAGTTTTTAAAAGTATAAAATGTCAGCTTAAGTAAAGATCGGGCCTTTAGATTATAATGGAAATGTTTGAAATGAAGAAAGGTTGCTAGCTCATTTAAATTCTCTTCATGAGAGTAACTAGCTGAAACTAGAGAGATATTGTGACAGGAGCCCTCAGACCTGTGGTATGATCCTGTTGTACAATTTGGGAAATAAGGGACGCTTCCAGTCTCCCTGATGGCTGTGTGTGCAGGAAGTGTGTCCATTTGCAGCTACTGGGAAACTGCTTTTCAGACCTTGAGCTGAGAGTGGACTCACTGTTGAGAATCTGCGATACTAAGAATGTTATGGACAGTACGTTTAGTGAGTTAGTCACACTGCAGGTGAGGGTTACACAGGCAGAAAGGGAATGGGTGACCATCAGATCAAGTAAAAGGCTCAGGAAGAAAGTGCAGGACACCCCAGTGATCATTCCCCTTCTCAAACAGATATTGTGCCCCGCTTGGGATTCTATAACGGGGGGAACAGGTGGAGTGGACTCTCATGGGAAATCAGCAACAGCCAGGTTCATGACCCCACAGATAGCTCCGCTGCACAGAACTGGAGGAAGGAGAATGGCAGAGCTGTAGTGACAGGGGATCCACTAGTCAGGGTCAGAGACAGGCGTGTCTGTGGCCACAGACATGAATCCAGGACAATGGAATTGAACCCAGGTCCATTTATTGATAAGTGCACAGACCAATAAAGGTCAGCGTCCCAAATGCAACCTTCAGCACCTGATCACCCTGAAGCTCTTCTTTCCAGGGCCTGTGCACTTGTTCTGATCCCTTCAGAAGGATTGAAGGGGGTAGGGAGAAAACAGGAACAGGGTTGTGTTGTAGATCTACAAAATAACGTCACCGTCCGCTCTCGGTCTCCCCCGTCTGTCTACCATCCCCCATCATGCCTCCTCCCCACCACAGGGAAAAGACCTGTGTATTTACCCTATCTATGCCCCTACCGATTTTATAAACCTCTATAAGGTCATCCATCAGCCTCTGACGCTCCAGGGAAAACAGTGTATTCAGCCTCTCCCTCTTGCTCAAATCCTCCAACCCTAGCAACATGCTTGTAATTCTTTTCTGGCCACTTTCAACTTTCACAATATTGTTTTGATAGGAAGGAGACCAGAATTGCACGCAATATTCCAAGCGTGACCTAACCAATGTCCCTGCACAGCCACAATATGACCTCCCAACTCCTATACTCAGTGCTCTGACCAATAAAGGAAAGCATACTAAACACCTACTTCACTATCCTATCTACCTGCGATTCTGCTTTCAAGGAGCTATGAACCTACACTCCAAGGTCGCATTGTTCAGCAGCACTCCGAGGACCTTACCATTAAGTGTATACATCCTGCTAATATTTGCTTTCCCAAAATGCAGCACCTCACATTTATCTAAATTAAACTCCATCTGCCAGTCCTCAGCACATTCGACCCTCTGATCAAGATCCCGTTGTAATCTGAGGTAATCCTCTTCACTGTCCACTACACCTCCAATTTTGGTGTCATCTTACTAATAATACTTCCTATATTCACATCCAAATCATTGATATAAATTATGAAAATTAGTGGATCCAGCACCGATCCTTTGTGACACCCCACTGGTCACAGGTCTCCAATCTGAAAAGCAACCTTCAACCACCACCATCTGTCTTCTACCTTTGAGCCAGTTTTATATCCAAAAGGTTAGTTCTCTCTGTATTCCATGAGATCAACCTTGATAACCAGTCTCCCATGTTGAACGTCTTACTGAAGTCCATGTAGATCATTTCCACTGCTTTGCCCTCATGAATCCTCTTTGTTACATCAAAAAATTGACTCAAGTTCATGAGACGTGATTTCTCATACACAAAGCCGTTATTAATATCCAGGACTTAACTCTGTACATTGGGATCTGTGTCACCCAGTTATGAGTGTTAATATTCTGGATAAAGTTCACGTACACCAGGTTTGTGATGGTGACTGTGTATTGAGTCTTGTTAATATCACCCACACAGGTAAGTTCCATTTGAAAGGCAGTCCCTATATCCCGAACCCCGCTCCCATCTGCTCTGTCTCCATCCCCACCATAGACAGTAAGTGGGAGGAGCTCATGGAGTTTCCATGTGAGAGAGATTGAGAAAATCTTCCCTTCTTTCCACTGGCCCACCAGTAAATGGTGATAGTGTCGTTACCTCTGAACCAGGAGGATCGGGCTCAGAGTTGAGTAACAGCATCTTTGAAAAGGCTGATTGGAAAACGAGCCCAAGCCGCCAGGCCATACTGTCTCCCAGCTGTCCCTGCCTGAGCCTCAACAGAACCTTCCTGTAGTTTCTCTCCTGTCAGATTCTCCCATTGCTAACTTTGTCCAGGGTCCCCTCCTACTGCTGCACTGATCCTGTCCCTCACTGACCTGTCCATCCCCCAGGGTCCTCCACATTCATTCATTGCTTGCAATCTCCAGCCCTGACCCCTCCACCCTATTGGGCAGCAGCTGCTGTCAATCACCCAGATTCGTGTGTGATCTGGAGCATGTGCTGTAGGAGGGGAGACCAGCGCACGGGCGCAGTGCTGGGTAATTGGTGTATGTGCAGGGCTGGTCAGGGCCAGGAGGGAGGCTGTGCGTGTATGGGATTAATCTGTCATTGGCAGTTTCCTCCCTCTGGGAATAGGACCCAGGGAAATGGCCCCTGCCCTGATATCGTGACAAGTGGTCGGCTATCAGTGGGGGGAGCATTTTGCAGAAAGTTATCAGAACTCGTGTGAAGATTCAGGAATGTTATGGAAAGGAACAAGGATGGGCCTGCAATTAAATTCTAATTTGGTTCATCTTAGTTCAATCAGATATGACTTGGCCAGTGTGTGCAGGATGGTTCTTATCAGAGGGTCCGTGTGGGGGAAATAAATAAGAGATTCCAGATTGGGGAAAAAAAATCAGTTTGGTTCTGACCAGGATGGAAACCTGGGAGGTGGGGTAAGGATTCACCAACATCCAGGAAGCTCCGAGTCAGACGCATTGATTTGATTAGATTAGATTTCCTACAGTGTGGAAACAGGCCTTTCGGCCCAACCAGTCCACACCGACCGTCGGAAGAGTAACCCACCCAGACCCATTTCCCTCTGACTAATGCACCTAACGCTATGGGCAATTTAGCATGGCCAATTCACCTGACCTGCGCATATTTGGATTGTGGGAGGACACCTTTTTTTGGTTCTTAGTCTGCAGGTAGGAGCTAGGAAGCTGATTTCAAAGAGAAGAGAGAGTGTATGAGAACTGGGTGTGGAGGAAAAGGGGTGAGGAGATTGGTTTGGAGTTCACAGAAGAGAGCAATTGTGAGACTGAGATTTAAAGCTTTGGGGGAACAAAGAACCTACAATTTATTACTATCACTGTCTTATGAATTTCCATCCTGTGTTAATGGTGGTGACCTGTTTTCTCTGTTGTAGGGTTCTGAAAGGGCGGATTTGTGGATGGGAAATTCAAATTGAACTTCACGTTCAATTTTGATAGTTACTTGATCTGTGCCGATCTGAATATCATTGGCCTTTTCATGTGGAGGGAAAGGTGTGTATTCTGTCCGTGGGCGAATATTTCAAATGTCAGTGTGTCTGGAAAAATTACTGAGACACAGCCAAGTTCATGTTAGTGTGGTGACTGTGGAGAATGAGTTCATTTGTTGTTAAAAGTCTGAAAAAACATGGCACATTTCTCAAAAACAATTAAGCTACAGATTTTTTTTGTATGAGGACAAATTTTAATTAACCATGCAACCAGAAAGACACAAGGATACCTGCACCATGGAACAAATGATGAAAACGGGATTGTTGTAAAGGAGTTAATTATCGATCATGGCTTGTAATCCATTGGCGTTGTCACATCGGTTCCAGTGCCATGGGGAAACACTGGAAATGTGATGAGTGCAGTGTAGGTTTCAATTATTAACCTGGAAAAAGTGCAGAAGAAATTTACAAGAATTTTTGCTCGGGCTCAGGGGTCTGAGTTGTAAGGAGAGGTTGGACAAGCGAGGATCTTTTTTGTTCAGAGCAGAGGAAACAGAGGGGGGATGTTTTCTGGAAGTGTATAAGACCATGAGAGGCCTGGGTAAGGTGAATGCATTCAGTCTTTTGCCCAGGGAATCACGGAGTGGAGGGCATCAGTTTACGGTTAGATGAGAAATTATGAAAGGGAGCCTGAGGGTCAACAGTTCTACACAGAGGGTGGTATGTATATGGACTGAGCTACCAGTGGAAGTGCATGAGGTGGGTACATTAACAACATGTAAAAAACATTTGGACAAATACATGGATAGGAAAGGGTCAGAAGCAGATGGGTCAAGTGCAGGGAAATGGGGTTAGCGTGGATGGACATTCTGGTCGGCATGGGCCAGTTTGGGCCAAAGGGCCTGTCTCTGCTGTAGGACTCTGACTCCAAGTATATTTACTATTTCTCACGCTATCTCTGGTAGCACCCTGGGATGTATTCCATCCGAGCGACGAGACTTGTCCACCTTTAACTCCATTAACTTGCCCAGCTCTAACACTTTCATGATGATGGTTGTTTCTTGTTCCTCACCTTCCTCAGTTTCCTTATCAATTACTGGCATCTTCTTCGTGTTCTTCACTGTGAAGACTGACTGCTGTGAAGCCTTCCTGAACCCTGCTGGATAGCAATAACTGGGCACAGAACTCTGAGAGGTCTTCTTTGAGTCTTTATTGATGAGACATGGCAGTTACCTGGATAGTGTACATGCAGAACACCTCCAGGCAGCATCAGGTAACTCCCCGCCTGTCCGATGTGCCGCTCCCATTCTCATACCTTTGTGGTTTGTGGTTTTGAATGGACGCTGTCTCTCAGGATTATCTCCATGGCAATAGCAGTTAAAAAGTTGAGTTCAGCCCAGCACTTTGTGGTTAAACCACATACCCCTCCCCCACGGCCATGTGGCTCAGTCAGGTATCTGACAGGCACTTCAGTTTCAGTGGGGCTGTCTGTCAGGATTCTGATGTGAAAGAGCCGGTGTTGGAGCGGGGTGGACAAAGTTAAAAACCACACCACCAGTTTATAGTCGAACAGGTTTATTTGGAAGTACAAGCTTTTGGAGTGTGCTGTGAGTTTTAACTTGATCAGGATTATCTCTATGGTAACGGTTAAGTGCTTCAACAATTCCAGAGGCCATATGTTCCCCACACAATAGGTTCCCCTCTAGCCATGTAAACTGCTATTCCGGCCCTGGGGATAGCTGCTCATCACTTTTCTCCCCCAATCCCATCTAGCTTTCTGTTGATCTTTAAACTTTTTCTAATCTCCTAGTTTCTCCATGGTCTTTGCCAATTTGCATGCTTTGAATTTCAATTTGATAGACTCCCTTATTTCTTCTGCCACCCATGGCAGATTACTCCTTTTCCTACTGTCCTTCCTTTTCACTGATATATACCTTTGCTGAGCAGTTTGAAAAAATTCTTTGATATTCATCCACTGCCTGTCAACTCTCCCACCCTAAAGTCTTTGCTTGCAGTCTACATTAGCCAACTCCTGCCTCATCCTATTGTAGTCTCCTTTGTTTTAGCACAGGACCTTAGGATTGGATTTAATCTTCCCGCTTTCAAACTGTCTTCTAAATTCAACCATACTTATCACAAGTCTTTTATCAGATTACGAGGTGAGGCGATGTTACCTGGGTGTTTTGTTATTCATTGTCAGAGACCTTGGCTTTGTAATAAAGTACATGATAGATATTCACAACAGAGTATTCTGGACGGTGTGAATGTCCTACACTGTCTAAAACCATAAATCACTGTCTAAAACCATAAATCACTGTCGCCCCTCAGTTTACATGATTTGGAGATACCGATGTTGGAATGGGGTGTGCAAAGTTAAAAATCTCAACACCAGGTTATAGTCCCTCAGTTTTAATTGGAAGCACACTTGATTTGGGATCGTTGCTCCTTCATCATGATCCAATTAATCCTGTTGGACTATAATCTGTTGTTGTGTGATTTTTAACTCCCCTCAGTTTAAAATTGCAAAATCATTATCTCCTACATGCTTCCGCACTAAGTTTGGAACACCTGACTATCCTGCATTTTCCGAAAATCTCCTTTGGTGAAGGTGGTGAGTTTTGGATTCAGCTTTCCCGTTATTACCGTAAGAAGATAAGCACTGGGCACAGGAGAGGCAATGCAGCCCTTCGAACCAGCTCCACCATTTAATACCATGATGATTGAGCTCACCTTGATCTCAGCTGGATTTTCCCGCCTGCTCTCTCTCACCCTTCAACTCATTGCAAATTCAACATCTGTATCTCTTCAGTAAATTTGCTCATTGTCCTGGCATCCACCGCATTTTGAGTAGGGAATTCCAAAGATTCACAGCACATTGAGATAGGTACATTCTTCTTCATGAGAATAGAATAGAGTCCCTATAGTGCAGAGTCCACACCAACCCTATAATGAGCATCCCATTCAGACTCACCCATTCCCTGTATTTCCCATGGTTAATGGCTTAACCTGCACATGCATGGACACTGTGGGGATTTAGCATAGCCAATCCACTTAACCTTTGGACGTCTTTGGACTGTGGGATGAAACTGGAGCACCCAGAGGAAACCCGCACAGACACAGGGAAAACATGTAAACTCCATACAGTCGCCTAAGGCTGGAATCAAATCCAGGTCCCTGTCGCTGTGTGTCAGCAATGCTAACCATTGAGCCACCTCTGCTTAAAATCTGCTCCTCCTATTAACCACCCCACGTCCCAGTTAGCTGAATCTCTATTCCTTATATCAGAAAATCAGGTTGTGGAAGCAGGTGTCTCAGTAAAACCCAGTGACAGTCCATATGTTCTGAATGGGGATCCTGTCCACAACACCCTCAAGTTCACACTTTTCTTTCACTTTCCAGAGACAGGGCTCCAGTGGGTTCATGGGAACTACAACTCCCACAATCCCTGAAGCAGGGACCACACATGTGCGGGGAAATCCAGCATTGTACATGTACAGAATGTGGGCGGGTTTTGGCGCATGTGCTTTGGGTAAGTATACTTTGCAGAAAGTATTTCACACTGTAATTGGCTGGAGGAGGAATGCATCTGCTTATAGTATTGATCAGTTGGGAGTCAAAGTATCACCACACCCATGTAAGACCACTCTCCATCCCCAGTTCATTGTAATGGTGGGAATCAACTAATGGGAAACAAAGAAAGATCTGACCCATTCTCCCAGACTGAAGGTTCCTCTTCTGTCCAGGATCTGCGACCTCCCTTTCTGTTTCATTTTGTTTCATTCTGCTGTTACATTATTGACTTGCAGCAACTGAAAGGAAAGGAAGTGAACCCAGAAAGGGTGCAGCATCTCACCAGGGACAGGAAGTGGTGGCATGGATCTGTTTATCAGCAACTCCATGAGAATGTGGAGAGTGTACATTAGGGGTTAGCAGAGTCAGAATAGCGGGAGAGAGTAAGTGGGCTGGAGGGTTACAGCTTTTGGAGAAGAAAGGGGAAAAAGATATTTCAGAGAAACTAGAATTGTCTGTTCTGAATTTCTAATCTGTATATATTCCTTTATACAGGGTGCTAGATGGTGAAGATTTGCAGACTGAAATCTCAAAATCATGTGCAGATGGTGATTAAGTTAACTAGCATTTGAAGAACCAAAGATTGAGAATCACTCGGCCAAAATCCTGCAACACTCTCCCACATTGTCGGTCTATCTGCGCCAAATGGACTGCGAATGGTTCAAGACAGCAGCTTACTACCATGTTCTCAATGGGTAACTAGAGATGGGGAATTAATGCTGGCTGAGCTAGTGATGCCCAAATCCTGGAAATGGTTTCTACTCGAGTTGCTGAAATCCAATTGATGTTACTGCAGGATGATGAGCGACGCTGAGTGCATTCCCAAGAGAGAGCACCATCACATTACCCCTGCGTACACCCACACAGTAACACCGCAACGTCACTGGAACAAAAGGCAGTGAAACCAAAGGAGGCCTTCGATATTGTTCTTCGAGGTAAAGCCATGAAAGGGGATTGGAACACAGCAGGAACAGGAGTCTGAGCTGGATGGTCAGCTGTTGCCCATTGAATGGTGGAGCAGGATTGAAAGGCTGAATGGTCTCCTCCTGCTGCTATCTCCCAGGTATGTATATAGTCAAGGAGCCCGGTTAGGAAGAAAAGGACAGGGATTCTCCAGGATATTGCACTTCCACAACAGTTTTCAGTGAGGGATGGTTTGATGGATTTTATTTGACATTTATCTTTAACACAAGGTTTGTAAATTTTGGCTTTAAAATGTTGTAAAAGTTTTTTGCACAGCAAATAAAATTAAAGAAAATAAATTAAACTGTCTGAATATAACAGTTTTAATGCTTTCAACATCTGTAAAACAAAATCCTGTCTTCCCGGACACCATCACTTTCCAGCTACTCAAACTCCAGAGAAATATCCCCTCCCTGTCTGAACCTTTGGTTTGATTTAACTGCTTTTCAGTTCTCGTTCTATGAGCTGTGAAGCGTTCTTTTCCCCGATTTCTCCGACCCAGAAATGTGATCATAGCAACCTTCCCACCATCAAAATCATCATTATGCTATTTTGCTTATGGTTAACATATTATCACCAGCAGTGTAAAAGTGAGAACTGCAGATGCTCGAAACCAGAGCCTAGATTAGAGTGGTGCTGGAAAAGGGCTTTTGCCAAAACGTTGATTTTCCGGCTCCTCGGATCCTGCCTGACCTGCTGTGCTTTTCGAGCACCACTCTAATCGAGACATATAATCACCAGCAGTAAACCATTTGTGTAACCAATTGAATATTTCCAAACAAAGCCCATTACGGGACAAGCAAACCATTGCAAGTGACCGAGTGAGAAGGGACTAAATCAAAGTAGAGTTGTGGGGAGGGGACAGCGGTGGAGATAAAGCACTATATCTCCTGCGGTGCCCACCTCTATCTGAAGGCATCGAAAGCATTGATACACACCACATGTTCCTTCTCCAAGGACAACCGACTATGTCGCCTTTATCCTCAATCATAGAATAGAATCCCTACAGTGTGGGAGGAGAGCATTGGCCCATCAAACCCCACCGACAATCCGAAGAACATCACGCCCAGAGCACTCCATCTCTGTAACACTGCATTTGCCATGGCTGATCCACCTAGTCTGAACATTCCTGGACACTGTGGACAAGTTAGCCTTCCCATCTTTGGGCTGTGGGAGGAAACCAGAGCATCTAGAGGGGACCCACACTATCATGGGGAGAATGTGGGAACTCCACACAGGCTATTGACCAAAACTGGACTCCAACCTTGTACCTGATGCTGTGAAGCAGCTGTGCTACATCACAATTTAAATCAAAGCAGATGATCCCTGCTTATTGTCACATTGTTCTTTGTGGAGACTTGCTGTCCAGAGAGACATCCGGAGGTTCAGAAAGGGGCAATGTAAGTTGAGTCAACTCCAGCCCAGTTCATGTGGTTAACAACAACATCAATACTCCAAAAGTGTCATCATGTACAAGGTCCTGACTCTGATGAACAGTAACATTAGAATAAGAGTCCTGCAGTCCACATGGAGCAGATGGATGACCACGTACCTGTGAGCACTCACTGGTCTCTCAATCGTGTTGAAGACGCAGCAAATCCCTTGTCACACAGAGGGGTGAACAGCTCCTACCCAGTGTGAACACGCTGGGGTCTCGGGGTGGGATGAATAACTGAATCCCTTCTCCTACACTGAGTATCTGAATGGCCTCTCCCCCTGTGTGGACTCAGTGGGACTTTGCAGGTGGTGCATTTGTGTGATTCTCCCCCCCACACTGAGAGCAAGTGAATGGCCTTTCCCCAGAGTGAGCTCGCCGGTGTTTCAGCAGGTCTCTGAATGAATCCTTTCCCACAAACTGCGCAGGAGAATGGCCTCTCCCCGATGGGAATGCACTGATGTCTCCGCAGGTGAGAGATTTGAATGAATCCTTTCTTACACATGGAGCAGGTTCAGGGTCTAAATCCGCTGTGCCATTTCTGGTGCCTCAGCAGGTTGTAAGATCGAGTATTTCCCTTCCCATACATGAGGCAGGTGAACGGCCTCTCCCCAGTGTGACTGTGTCAGTCAGTGTCGCGCTGGGAGGTGTAAGTGATTCCTTTCCTACAGTCCTTATATTTACACAGACTCACCCTGGTCCAAACACATTGGTGTCTTCCCAGATCACATGACCAGTTAAATATTCGACCACATGCATAACATAGGAATGATTTTTCTGGCTTGGGAATGCTGCTTTCCCCTTCCATATTGCCGATAAGGATCAGGACCTGCGGAATTGGACGACTCTGCAGTTGATGTGATGTTAAAGCTGAGTTTCCCATCTGGGAACTCTCTCTGTGTGTGAAACAAGGTATCATTACTACAACTCCCAACACCAGCTCTTCGTTCAGTTCCCCTGAATTTCTAAATTTGGACTAATGCAATGACCTACTTAATGTGCCTTTCTCTCACTTGTATCTGAAAGTAAGTTGGGGCCATTTTGAATAACTTTATACACTTTACCAACAGAACTCGTACTTACTCTGTCATTTCCGATTTGTAACCCATGGGAAATTTGTTACCATCTTCGATGACCGTTATCATGCTCTGACCACTTCTCTGGAGCCAGTGCAAGTCAATCCTAACAATTCAGATTTGTATCTGAACTGGATGCCCCCACAACAGTAGGCGCTCTGACACTCAATGCCCATCATTTAAGTTATTGCTCAAAACCCCTCATGTATCTGGCAATCTGGCAATACAATCGAAGATATTTTATACATTAACCTTTCAGTCTCAATTGCCAGTTCCAGCCAGTAACATGCTAGTGAATTGAATTCTAACAGCAGCATTGCCCTGGCAGAAGAGATTGAGGAGAATTAAGCTGTCTTCTCTGGACTATCTAAACATGAAACACTTCAAATGAACACACATCTTAAAGAGATCAATATGGTAGACACTGCAAGGACGTGTGCCCTGGCTGGTGTGTCTGTAATGAAATCAGCACTAACTCTGGTATCTTTACCCAGCATCCCCTTTAGCAGCATAAATGTTTAAGATTTATGTGCTGCTCTAATTCAACTCTGTTGATCACTCCCACTTGTAACTGTTGATCACTCCCACTTGTAACCGTGCAAATTTATAACATTTGATTTATTCCATCCCAAAATCTCTCTGTATAGGTGTCTCACATTTGTTCACCGAGACTCTCATTCAATCTGACCTCTTCACAGTCCCTGCTCTGATAATTCCTTCGAGGGCCCAGAATGAAATGTTCACAGAAGGACAAAAGGAGGCTGATTGACTCATCAGCTCTCCAAAGGATCACCTCACCAAATGCCATTCTTTACCTTTACCCCATAAACATGCCCATTCATCCCCTTCCAATAGCTGTTCAATTCCATTCTCTTCATTGTACCTGGCTCCACCTCGCTCTTTGGCAGTGCATTCCATCAACTTTCTCTGCATGAAAGTCTCATGTCACATGTGCTTCCTTTGTCAATCCCTTTACATCGGTGCCTCCTCATTATTGATTCTTCCATGCATGTGAAGAGTTTCTCCCAATCTACTCTCACTAGACCCCTCTTTGAGGTCTATTTACCCAGTATCCCCTGGGATGGTGAATATGTGGGCAGCACGGTGGTACAGTGGTTAGCACTGCTGCCTCACAGCGCCAGAGACCCGGGTTCAATTCCTGACTCAGGCGACTGACTGTGTGGAGTTTGCACGTCCAGGCCAGGTGAATTGGCCATGCTGAATTGTCCGTAGTGTTACGTAAAGGGGTAAATTTAGGGGAATGGGTGGTTTGTGCTTCGGCAGGTACTGCGTTCAGTACACCATCCAGCCTCGCTGTACTCCAGTGAATACACACTGGGAAGAGGCCATTCACCTGCGCTGAATGTGAGAAGCCACGCACTCAGATATCCAGCTTGATGAAATATCGGCAAGCTCACAAGTAACCACAGCGATTGGATTTGTTCAGTTTGTTCATGGGATCACGGCATCACCTGCTGAGGCATCACTTGCAATCCATTCTAACTGCCCAGGAGATGGTTGAGAGTCAACAACATTATTCAGTGTCTGGATTCACATGTAGGCTGGACCAGGTCAGAATTAGCACAATTTCCCAGGCCCAGTGACATGAAGATTTCTGGTCTATTATCCTATTTCAGAAATATTAATGAATAAAAAGTTGAATTAAAGGTGAATGTGTTTTACTCTGATTGAGCACGTCCTCCTGTTTTCTCAGTTGTTATTGACAGTCTCATTCCCCTCGCACCAGAACCTGTTCCAGAGAGTGTTACAGAAAAGGCAGAATGGTCAGCTGCAGCTGGTCACCTGACCCGTCACTGGTCCCAAAGGTGCAGTCTCCACAGATGCTGTCAGATCTGCTGAATTTTTCCAGCAATGTCTGCTTTTGTTCCTGATATCCCAGCATTTGCAGCTGATCAGTTTTTTAATATTCATCTTGTCTGTTGCAGAGGAGTTTATTGATGAGTTTGGAGGGTTTTGAAAATTGCAAGTTAGGCCACAAATCAGCCATGACCATCCTGAATGGCAGAGCAGGATTGAGCGGCTGAATGGCCTCCCCCTGTTCCAATGAAATTTGTCCATCTGCAGCTTGTGGTAACATTTCCCCTCACCGCTCACTTCACCTCCATGTCGAACACACTGTTACTGACTGAACAAACCTCCTGTGTTTGAACTAAACCTGCTAATGTTCAGTGGCTCCCTCTCCTGCCACCCGGGTTTAACTCTCATCATGGAATGCTGTCTCGTGTTACTGCGGGAATGCCCACAAGGACTAATCCTGGAGTCTGTATCCCCGGGATCCACAAAACCTGTTTATTTCCTCCTTCCTCTTTCATTCTGGCTATTGAACTGTCAGTTTCAATCCATTCTCCTGTCATGCTCTTCAACATGTCCATGTGGGTGGACTGTAGGCAGCTGGGATTTAATGAAGGGAAGTGGTGATTAGGCAGAAACACTAAGAGAGGTGACAGCAAAGAAAGCTCTCATGATAACAGCAAAGTTTCTCCGTGATCCAGTGAGTGGTGAGGCACCTGAGATTGTGGGGGGAGGCAGATTCAATCAGGGATTCGGGAAAACACTCAGACAATGACCTATCCATCTGATTGTTAACTCAGACAGATAGGCAGAAAGATTGATGCACATTTCGATAGCACCTTTGATAACCCGAGGCAGTGAAACATGCTTCCAACCCAATGATTTCAACCTCAAATCTCTGAAAATATAGACACAAAGCTTTCTACTTGCAACAGGTTGTCTCTCAGCCTCCTCTTTTCTTAAGAAAATAGTTTTAAGCTGTTAAGCCTTTCCTTGTGGTTATAATATCTGCGTTTCTGTCAGATTTGTGACTGAAACGTTATTTTCCTGTTGTGAGTGATGCTAGTAGCAGAAACAGTTCCGGACTTGTGAGGGGTATCGGTTGGCGTATTTATATTTACAAATTCATTTCCACCCTCACAAACAGTGTGAAATTGATGTAAAACTGAAGGAAAGGATTGAGTGAGAACACAGAGAAACACAAAACGCAGCATGTGTACCTGAGCTGAATGAAACTGGCATGAGGAAAATGTGACAACAATCACAATTAGTTAGAATCACAGCATCCCTTAGGCGCACAAGCAGGCTATTCGGTCCATCGAGTCTGCAATTACCTGCTGTCCCACCCTACCCCCATAACCCCACATTTATCATGGCTAACCCAACCCACCTTATCTACACATTACAGGCCATGTTAGCACGGACAAACCATCAAACCTGCACATCCGTGGGAGGGTCTCAAATTATGTCTAACTGCTCAGAATTGTGGATGAGGACTCAAAATATTTTACTCTGACGCACATCCTCTTTTCTTTTCAAAATAAAATCTAGGGGAAACTGCAGCCACAAAGATTTCCGATTATCTCATGAGGAAGAGAATTCAAAACTCGTGCCACTGACCCAGGGGGCGCAGTGAAGTCATAGAGGTCTGAAATCAGAAATGTAACAAGTTGTGAGCAAGGTGGGGGTGAGACAAGGACAAAAAGACAGTCTGTCACACGGGGGAAGGCAGGAGAGATTAAACAGCAGAAATGGTAGTCCCTCAAGGCCACAGGGAATGGAGTTAGGGCTGGGAAAGAAACCAGGAAACAAGGTGTGCAGCTGTGAAAGATATTCATTATAAAAACAGATTATAACAACATAGAGGGCAGAGTTCACAGTCTGAAATTGTTGCTCTCGTTGGTGAGTACAGAACGCTAAAAAGCCTGGGTCATTCTATTACAGCCAACACATGCAGGCTGGGCCACTTGGCCTCAATCTGTGCTGTAACTTTCTGATAAAGTTATTCTGACATTTGGAATTCAGGTCGGATGATCTTCATAAATTCTCAAATTGGACTTGACTTTAATATCCTGGATAAATGTCAAATACATCACAATGATCCCATTCTGCAGACATTAGTCCGCAGCCCTGTGTGCTCCAGCATTTCAGTTACATCCATGTCCTTTTATTCTAATGTGATGCTGGTTACTGCCTCTGCCACCCCATCAATGAGTTCCTGCTCCCCACCATCTCCGGGTGAAATGAACTCTTCCCTCCACTTCTTTCTGAGAATTAGTTTCAATCTAAAACCTCCAATTTCTGACCTCCCAGTTAATGAATTGCTCCTTCCTATCCACTCGATCTGGATTCCTCAGCATTTAATCACTTCAATTAAATCTCAGCTCATCCTCGTCGGAAATAATCCCCAATCTATCTAACCTTTCCTCAGAGCAGACATTCTCCAATTATGGAAACATTCTGATCAGTCTCCTGTGTATCCTCTCTGGTGTGATCACATCAACCCTGGAATGTGGGGATCAGACGTGTGTGCAGTACTTTAACCGTGATCAAACGAGTGTTCCTGACATTTCCCACGTCACCTTCGTGTTGTTGTGGTTGTCGCTCACACAGGAAGTGTCCTGGTTTTCCCACATGGAACTGGATGTGCACTCCATGGGGCTTGGATTCCCTACCATGTGTTTATTTGTTCACTAATCCTAAATTAACTTCAGATTAAAACAACATTATCAGCTACCCACCAATCAACTTCTTCCATTGTACTCAAGTCACCTTACTTTTTTAAATCTCTTTAAAATTATTACTATCTAAACACAACAGGCTTTAATTTGCTGATCAAGTATTCAGATGTCTCCACTGTTACAATCACTTGAAGATTATCTTTACCTTCAGCTACATTTGGTGAATTGAACACTGATTGTAAATATATGAATATCAAAAGGACTTGAGTTTTATGATAATTAATCCAGTCTGACATTCTTGTTGGTTAATATCTTGAAGAGAACTGTCCGCAGAACTGCAGCTGTGCTCTGATTTCATTCACAACTGGATTTGGTTGGACTGCAGATCTTAGGTCTGTTCTGTTGTTTCCCGGATTGTTCACTCTGTCTATAACTTGCTGCTTATGCTGTTTGGCACACAAGTAGTCCTCTTTGGGAACCTCATCAGGTTAACACCTCATTTTTAGGTATTCATGCTGCTGTGACTGACATGCCCTCCTGAATTCTCTCAGTTGAATGAGGATTAATACTCTAGTTTGAATGTAAGAGGTAAGTTCGGGAATATTCTTTGCCGTGATTCTATAAGTTTTGTTGGAGTACAGTTCTACTGCTGTTGTTGGAAACAAAGAGCTAAACTCTTACACTGTTGGCCCCATATACTACATGCAGTATCATGAAAACTGATAGGCCAAGACATGAAATACGAGCAACACTGTACAATGAGGCAGGATCACAACTGCAGTAAGGGGAGTTTAAAATCCAACTTGACATAGGAGTAGGGAAAGAAGCAGCCGATTAGATTGTCTCATTCATAATCATAAAGAGACTCTGTGAGATTATTGTACTATTGGAGGTGAGGATGGAGGAGGTTGGGGAGATGGAGAGTCCTTCTACAAAAACTAATCTGCCTGAGAGTTGTGAGATAGAATTGATTGCCATGCATTTAACAGAAAGCTAATTGAAACTGGTTTTATCCCCAAAAGATAACAAGACTGATGGTGCTTCCAATCATCATCAGAAACAAACCCAAGAATACATGGTTCGGAGATGGATGTCAATTGCCAATCAACATCCAACTCCTACAATCATTGAGCAAACGTATGTGTGATTACCCAGTCCTGATGAACCAGAAAATCACTGTTCACTCTGTGCAGATGGACAGCGATGTGGGGAAGTACTGGCCGAGTGTTATTGTCGCGAGAAGGTTAATCTAAAACCCCAGATAGTGTTCTGAAGACCTGGGTTCAAAGCCTGCTGCAGCAGATGGAGGGATTTGAATTCAATAAAAAAAAACTTGTGAATTTAGAGTCGAATGACAACCATTAATCGATTGTCAGAAAAACCCGTCTGGTTCACTAATGCCCTTTCAGGTAGGAAGCTGCCATCCTTAGCTGGTCTGGCCAACATTGTGACTTCAGACCCACAGCAATGTGGTTGACTCTTACCTGCCCCCTAGGCAATTAGGGATTGACAGTAAATGCTACCGGGCCAGCGACACCCTCATCCTGCGAATGAATAAAAGAAAAGAAAATCTGTACCCAGTGCGAATCTGTGCATGTTCAACAATGTTGTGAACATTTCCAAAGCTAAGATCTCTATGTGCACAATTTTGTGAGCTGGCAAAACCATTGTTCATTACTTGGCGTGAAAAAGAGAAAAAAATCCTTGAACTGTGGCGATCAGTAAATTGACTGGTGTCTCAGCAGGATGGATGTCTGAGTGAATCCCATCCACCACCTCCCCCCCCCCCGCACCCCCACACACACACAGAGCAGGTGAACAGCTCCCCAGTCTGACTGGTTTGGCCAGTTTCCAAGTGGGATGGGTAAAGAATTCCCTTCTGGCATTCCCCACATTTCCAGAGTCGATCCCTAGTGTGGCTGCACTAGTGTTTTGCCATTTCAGGTAAATGCTAGCAGACTGTTACACACACCGTTAGCCTGCCCCCCCCCCCCCCCCCCCCAAAGAACCCAGTATAAAACAGTAAACATTATCTCCTGCTGTGGAGGGACAGCCTGTGTTGGTCTGAGTAGGAACACTGCGCAGATTTACCTAAATGACAGCTTAATCAGCGACCAGAGCAAGTTAAGCAAGTCCAAATAAAATGCATTATAGCACAGAAAAAGGCCCATCAAATCCAATGTGGCTCTCTGTAGCAGAATCCAATATTCTCATTCCCATATATACCCCATAATCTGCAAGTTTATATCCCTCAGAACTGATCTAATTGTTTTTATCAATCATTGATCTTCTCTACTTGCACCACCATAATAGGCAACATGTTCTGCATATTTCCAGCCAATACAGTCAACAGGGACACTTGCTCATCTCCCGCTGTCTCAAAACCTTACATCTGACCTTAACTCTTGTGCCATCACCTATCGAATACAGATATTTTTGTCTACTAAATCTAGGTTTGTTATTATCTTATACAGCTCTAGCAAAAATATATCCAACTTCTTCACTTCAAAGAAAATCGCAATTTCTTCATATCAATCCAGTGACTGCATTTTCTTCATCTGTGACCACTCCAGTAAGTCTGTACTCCACACTCTGAAGATCACTCATATCCTTCATTGTTGATGCCTATTTTGTTCCACAAATCCAGACGAATTAAGTTTTCTGCACAACAGCAGTAGCTTTATTATTGGACAGCCGGCGAAAGTTTCAAAGCGTCTCTAAAGTAGCCGAGTATCTACTTGTAGAGACTCTTCTTCACGAATCTCTGCCTTACCCACAGAGACAGTATATTTAATAGGAATTAGACAAAGGCATATCAGTCACATGGGCGATTGTCATTATATAGTTTAAAGTAGGTAATTATGACCTTACAAAGCTTGATGAATGACGATGTCCTGTGATAACGTGTGATGGATTACAGAAATTGATTATCATATTGTTCATGATTATGTGTAGATGGGAAGAGATTAAGGCAGAAGGGTTCTTCCTTCAGTAAATGGGGAATTCACTTACCTATGGTCATATGGAGGGGAGGTAAGATAATGGGAGTGGGAGGCAGTTTAACAGGGTTGTGCACATGGCTCTCAGTCTTGTCTGGAAATGGCAAATTCCTCTATCTGGGGTTACGGGGAAATCCACACGTGTGGCTGTAAGAGGTTCTATTTTGAGATAGTGTCAGCCTCCCCCCTTCTGAGGTGTTCTGTCTGTATTCTAAGAGTACAGGCCTTCAGCTGATGAAATAAGGCCTTTGGCAGAGGACTGTTTAAACCTTGAGACCCCACGCTGTCTTGAAAGAGAAGCAAAAGGTATGGAACTGGTCCCTCGATGGTATTTTAACTTCCTCATTCTGACCAGGAATCTGTTGTTCAGAATTGAATGCAATGATTGACTGTGACCCAACTAGAGCTTTGTCAAGGGTCAGCATCTTTTCCATGAGTCCGTTATCATTTCCCCATTAATGAAGCCCAGCATTCCATTTGTTTTACTCAAAACACTTTATGTTTTCTCTCCTTTAATGATTTGTACACATTGTTCCCCATTCCTGCTGTCCTGCTCTGTGTCTGTGCCACTCAAATATATATTCCCTTTCTATATTGCTTGTCTCAAAATGCATCAACTTACTGTGTGTTCTAAAGAAGAGACATATTCCACTCAAAATATTATCTCTCACTCCACACATTCTACCCCCTGGAAAACAGAACAGGACAGCACCGGAATAATCGGCCCACCATGTCTGTGCGGACCATGATGCCATTCCAAACTAATTCCACCTGCCTGGACATGATCTATATCACTGCCAACCCCTGCCTGCTTATGTGCCTGCCCAAATACCTCTTAAGCATTGTGATTGTTTCTGCTTTTACCACCTCCCAGAAGAGTACATTCTAGTCATCTACCACCTTTTGCATAAGAAACTTGCCTGACATAACTCCCTTTAAACTTTCACATGTTGTTGGAAATACTCAGCAGGTCTTGCAGCATCTGTGAAAATAAAAATCCGTTAATGTTTCGGGTCCTTCCTCAGAAACGTGAACTCTGATCTCTCTTTACAGATGCTTCCAGACTTGTTGAGCATTTCCAGAAACTTTTGTTTTTGTTTCTGATTTACAGCATCTGCTGTTCTCTCAGTTTTTATTTTCTTTAAATTTCCCTCTGTCCCCTGAAATCTATGGCCTCTAGAATTTGTCATTTCTACCTCGGAAAAAAAGATTCAGATTATAGAACATAGAACATAGAACAATACAGTGCAGAACAGGCCCTTCGGCCCTCAATATTGCGCCGACCTGTGGAATTTTCTCAACTCGTCCCCCGACACTATCCCAAAATCATCCATGAGCTTATCTAAGGATTGTTTAAAACTCCCTAATGTGGCTGAGTTGACAACCTTAGCTGGTAGGGCATTCCACACACTTACCACTCTCTCTGTGTAAAGAATTTGCCTCTGACATCTGTCTTAAATCTATCACCCCTCAATTTGTAATTGTGCCCTCTCGTACAAGCTGACGTCATCATCCTAAGAAAAAGACTTTCACTGTCTACCATATCGAATCCTCTGATCATCTTGTATGTCTCTATCAATTCCCCCCCACCCCCCTGAGCCGCCTTCTTTCCAATGAGAACAGATCCAAGTCTCTCAGCCTTTCCTTATAAGACCTTCCCTCCACACCAGGCACCATCCTGATAAATCTCCTATGCACCTTTTCCAATGCCTCCACATCCTTTTTGTAATGGGGCGACCAGAACTGTACACAGTATTAAAACTGTGGCCGCGCCAGCATTTTGTATAGTTGCAGCATGATATTGCGGTTCTAGAACTCAATCCCTCTACCAATGAAACCTAACACGCCGTATGCCACCTTAACAGCACTATCCATCTGGGTGGCAACTTTCAGGGATCTATGTACATAGACTCCAACATCCATCTGCACACCCACACTACCAAGAATCTTTCCATTGACCCAGTACTCTGCCTTCCTGTTATTCCTCCCAAGGTGCATCACCTCACATTTAGCTGCATTGAACTCCACTTGCACCTCTCAGCCCAATTCTGCAGTTTATCTAAATCTCCCTGCAACCCGTAACACTCTTCCAAACTGTCTACTACTCCACAGACTTTAGTGTCGTCTGCAAATTTACTAATCCATCCACCTATGCCTGCGTCTAAGTCATTTATAAAAATGACAAACAGCAGTGGTCCCAAAACAGATCTTTGTGGAACACTACAAGTAACTGTCTCCAGATTGAATATTTTCCATCAACCACCACTCGCTGCCTTCTTTCAGAAAGCTAGTTTCTAATCCAAACTGCTAAATCACCCTCAACTCCATGTCTCTGCATTTTCTCCATAAGCCTACCATGGGGAACCTTATCAAAGACTTTACTGAAGTCCATTAATACCACGTCAACTGCCCTCATCTCATCTAAATGCTTGATCACCTTCTCAAAAAACTCAATGAGGTTTGTGAGACACGACCTGCCCTTGACGAAACCATGCTGACTATCTGTAATCAAATTGTTGCTTCTTAGATTATTATAACTGTTATTTATTATAATCCCTTCCAAAACCTTTCCTACAATGGAAATACGGCTCATTGGTCTATAATTACCTGGGTCATCTCTGCTGTCCTTCTTGAACAAGGGCACAACATTTGCAATCCTCCAGTCCTCGGATACTAAACCCATAGACAATGATGACTCAAATATCAAAGCCAAAGTCTGAGCTATCTCCTCCCTAGCTTCCCAGAGAATCCACGGATAAACCTCATCCGGCCTGGGGACTTGTCTACGTTCACTCCTTCTAGAATTGATAACACCTGTGCGTAACTAAACTCAATCCTTTCTAGTCTAATATCTCGTACCTCATTTTTGTCCTCTACAATATTCTCCTTTTCCTGTGTAAACACCGATGAGAAATGTTCATTTAGCACTTCTCCGATCTCTGCAGGGTCCACACTCAACTTCCCACTTCTGTCTTTGATTAGCCCTATTCCTACCCTAATCGTCAATTTTTATTCTTCACATACCTATAGAAATTTTCAGGGTTATACTTTATTCTGTTTGCTAAAGACTGCTCGTGTCCTCCCTTTGCTTTTCTTAACTCTCTCTTTAAATCCTTTCTAGCTGATCTGTAACTCTCCATTGCTTCATCTGTACTATTTTGCCTCATCAACACATAAGCCTCTTTCTTCTTCTTAACAAGAGATGCAGTTTCTGTAGTAAACCATGGTTTACAAACTCTGTCTGTGCCAGTTGGGTCACCCCACAGCCATTAACTTTCCAAAGAGAACAATCCAAGATTTTCTAACCTCTCCCAATCCTGGCAACATCCTGGCAAACCTGTTTCCACCTTCCCAAAAGCTTTCACATTCTACCTATAATGTGGTTATCAAAACGGCACACAATATCCCAAAGGTGGCCTGATTATAGTTTTATATTCTATCCCCTGACAGAAGAAGGCAAGCCTCCCATTCACCTCCTTCACCACTTTCAGGGATCTTTCGGCTTGTAACTGTGCTGCTCAGGGCTGCTCAGGGCCCTTCCGTTTATTGTATACATTCCTCTTGCTATGTGTCTTCCAAAACCCATCACCTCACACTTATCTGAGTTAAAATATATCTGCAATTTCTCCACAAAACTTTCTGACTCATCTCTTTCTTGCTGTATCCTTTGACATCATTCTTCACGATTCACAACTTCAACAGTTTGTGCCATCTACAAACTTACTAATTAAATCGTTTCCATTTTCAAACTTTTCATTTATATACATTACAAGCAACAGATGTCTCAGTTCTGATCCTTGTGGAACAGCACTAGCCATAGACCTCGAGCCAGCAACATACCCCCGCACAACTGTTGCTGGGAGAAATATCAAGGAGGAGCCTTGAGATCTGTGTTGAGCAGCATGACCAACGTTTATTCAGAGCTCCTTACTAATACATGATGGGAGAGGTCCCTCTCTGGCTCCCCCAGATATGTCCAGCATTTTGATGTGTTTACTTCATACGTTCCAGTAATATTTTCCCCCTGACCTGAACTCCAGGATTTGGAATGTCAGCTCGGATATTTCCGTGTTCCCTTTCACAGTCTCTGATTCTCTCAGCTCATGCAACTGCTTTGCCAGTTCTTTCACAAATGGTTTAACCCTATCCTTGTCATTGCACATCTCCAGCCCTCCCACTACCACACATCTCCGGCCCTCTCACTACCATACCCTCTGGCATCTGCAGAGTCCATCCTGTCACTAATTCAAAGGGGGACAGCCACGTCCCCTTTGCTGTGGTTGCCCTCAGTTTCATTAGGCTGGTTGGGAATACTCTAACCCATCGCTGCCCTGTCTCTGAGAGAGCCTTAGTCAGACGAGCTTTTAATGCCTGCGTCATTCCTTCTACTGTCCCAGAGCTCTGGGGGTGGTATGGGGGATGGGATTTCTGTTCAGTACCAAACAGGGCACATAGCTCTTTAGCTATGTTCCCTGTAACATTATTCCCTTGGTCAGAATCTGCAGGGGAATGCTTCCACCCACTGAGTAAACCTATTTATTAAAACCCAGCAGGACTTCCTTCCCTGGGATTGGGATAGGCGTGTGTGCAAAATCCATCTGTAATTGTTCCCATGGGCCCCTGGGTCCCTGCTGCTGCCTCCATTTTATCCTGATTGCTTTCCCTGGCTCACACTGTGTACAGACTACACACCTTCGACAAAACATTGCTGTATTTCTCCCTGTTCCAGGCAAGGATTGTAGTGGATCATCTGATATTGCATTTTATCCTCCCCAATATGGGCCAGCCCATGATATGTTTTTAATAATGTTTGTCTTGTACAGTGTAGTGGCACTGCTGGATCATCCAGACTCTGTCGTGTCCTATTACTGCCCCACCCTTTTCCCATTCCTGTTTCTCCTGTTGTGGGACTGTTTCTGGGAATATCTTTAAACCTCCTCTCTCACTTCTGTAGCTTCGCCCATTGCCATCTCCTCAAATGTCTGCACTGTTTCAGTCAGCACTTCACTTATAAGATTATTAAAGGATTGGACACTCTGGAGATAGGAAGTATGTTTCCGCTGATGGGTGAGTCCTGAACCAGAGGACACAGTTTAAAAATAAGGGGTAGGCCACTTAGAACAGAGTTGAGGAGAAACGCCTTCACCCAGAGAGTGGTGGGTGTATGGAATGCACTGCCCCAGAAGGCTGTGGAAGCCAAGTCTCTGGATACTTTCAATAAATAGTTGGATAGAGCTCTTAAGGGTAGTGGAAGCATGGGTCATGGGGATAAGGCAGGAATAGGATACTCATTGAGGGTGATCAGCCATGATCATAATGAATGGCTGTGCTGGCTCGAAGGGCAGAAGGGCCTACTCCTGCACCTATTGTCTATTCACCTGCCTTACCCACACACTCACTGCCCTGTTGGTGTGAGGTTTCTACTTTCCTGTGAGCTATAATCTTCATTATTGCTGCTTCACTGGGAAAGTTAGCTGATTCCACAAACTCTCTGACCTGTCCTTCATGCTCTATGTGCCCCCAGACAGGGTGATGTACCCTCACCGACCCCAGGCCATTACTTGGTCATGAACTATACCAAAGGCATGCTGTCTGTCTGTGTATATGCTGACTCCCTGACCCCTGGCTAATGTCAATGCTACTGTCAGGGCTCGTGATGGTTCTGCCATTTCTGGGTAATTCTCCACAAAAGTTCCCCAATAATTAAACAATCCTAAAGTTTGCCTTATCCCCTTCACGGTGTGCGGGTGTATAGTTTTGAAATCATGGTCTTTCGTTCCACTGGGATTGTCCCCCTCCCTTCCTGATTTGATCTCCCTGATGTGATGTCCCAGGTACATCTCTCCCTACGTTCCCACGTTCTGTGGGTTAATTTTAAGCCCGGCCTGCCTGACCTGACCCAATACTCTGTGTAATATCCGGATATGTTCTTTCTCACCAACTGAGGTAATGTGGTGATGGTCAGATTAAATCGGCGAACTCCATTAGCCATGTTCCGGTGGGATATACTGGAATATTATAGGATCCCTGAGGTAACTGGATCCAGGTCTACTGCATCCCTCAGACAGTAAATACTAGCTTATTCTGCCGTTCCAGGTCCACAGGAACCCATTCACAATATCAAGGGCTGAGACTGTATCCTGTTGCAATTTTTATCCATTAAATAAATAAAGCTAATTATTCACTTTTTTATTTCCTGGTTGTGTTGAATGTTACAGAAACAGGCTTTGAGCAATGTTTCCATTCACTTGTGTTGGAGTCAGACACAGACACGTGGTCAGTCAGTTTCAGGCCGATTGATCAGTTTCTCTGTCCGATTAGATGGTGGTCTCCTGCTCAGTTTCCGATGGCTAACATGAGCGTCAGTCCATCAGTTGCTGAAACCCTCCGTGCAGCATTTGTTGCCTCTCACCGTAACTACTCCAATACAGTCCCAGCTTGTCTCCCACATTCTACCTCCATATACTCATGATCACTTCAGATTCTACTGTCTGTGTCCTTGCAGCAAGTTGTGTAAGACACCTACTTCAGTTTTAACCTGATTTATATTATGTTCAGGAAGATAATTTCCAAATTTTGTTCACTGCTTTTAAACCTACCCGGGCCTTCCCTGCGTAGTTCCACACCTCCCTGAGGTATCTCCATTCATCCAATTCCAGCTGTGTGAGTGTTTCTTCTTTTATTCTCCTCCCTGTTGGTGGCTTTAGTTTCAGCTGCCTTGAACCTAAACTTGGTCATTCTCTTCCCCCATTCCCTTCAATTCTCCTCCATTCTATCAGCTCTCCTTAATTTCTACCAGTTTGATTAAGGTTTTGGTTTCCACCCTTAAAACTGTCCCTTTGTAGCTCGGTCACAGCCCCGTGGTATCGTTGCTGAAGTGCTAATCCAGAGACCCAGGAAATATTCTGGGGACCCTGATTCGAATCCCATCACAGCAGATTTGGAATTTGATTTCAATGCAAATCTAGAATTATAAGCCTATTGATGAAAATATTCTCAATTGTGGGGCTGTATCTGCGAAGGACTTTAAACTTTCCTCACTCACTTCTGCAGCTACTGCCACTGCCACTTCCCCAAATGTCGGTACTGTTTCTGTCAGTATTTTACCTGCCTTACCCACATACTCACTATGCCGTTGGTGTGGGGTTTCTACTTCCCTGTGAGCTCTAATCTTCATTATTGCCGTTTCACTGGGATAGTTAGCTGCTCCTACTAACTCTCTGACCTGTACTTCGTGCTCTATGTGGCCCCCAGACAGGGTGATATACCCTTACCGAGCACAGGCCAACACATGGTCATGAACAATACCAAAGGCATGCTGACTGTCTGTGTACATGTTGAATCCCTGATCCCTGGCTAATGTCCGTGCTTCTGTCAGGGCTTTTGATGATTCTGCCGATTCTGGAGAATTCTCCACAAAATTTCCACAGTAATTAAACAATCCTAAAGTTTGCCTTAACCCCTTCACGGTGTAGGGGTGGATAGTTTTGAAATCATGGTCTCTCGTTCCGCTGGGATGTTCCCCTCTTCCTTCCTGATTTGATCTCCCTGATGTGATGTCCCAGGTACGTCTCTCCCTACCTTCCCACTCTCCATGGGTTAATTTTAAGCCCGGCCTGCCTGACCTGTCCCTATATTCTGTTTAATATCTGGATATGTTCTTCCTCACCAAGTGAGGTAATGAGGTGTTGGTAAGATCAATGTGACTAACTCCATCAACCATATATCGGTGTGATATAGTGGAATATTGTGGGATCCCTGACGTAACTGGATCCAGGAGTGCTGTTTTCCTCAGACAGTAAACGCCAGCCTATTCTGGGATTCCAGGTCCACAGGTATGGACCAGACCCCATTCACAATATAAAGGGCTGAGACTATATCCTCTTGCGATTTCAATTCATTAAATACAGTGGTGTGGTTTGCTCATGTAGGATACTCTTTAGTGGCGGATTTACTGAGGGAGGTATACTCAATAGTGAGGTGGGATGAGCCGTCCGGCTTCTGTGAGTTTGTCTGGGATACTGTTGGTCTGACTATTCCCTGTTTCTGTCAATCTGTTACTGTCACAATTACTGCCTCCTGGCCCCAGCTTTGATGGGATTCTGTTTGTGTGGGGAGTGAGAGGGCCCTCGATCTTTACAGGATCTACAGGTAATAACCCACATTCCTGTTTGAGTTACCCACACTCCTGTTTGGGTCCTAGCTATAACTCCCCAGATTCCCTGACTGTTCCAGTCTCCCTGCAAGGTAACAATTCTGGAGATGTCGCCTCTCCTTTGCTTCCTGTCAGGGCCTGACCAGGTTGTTCCCATGTTACAGTTCTTGTCTCTACATCAATAGTTGGTCCTAACCGTTCTAAACTGACAACTCCCAGAATGGTCCCCTCCTCAGTTTCTGAATATAGTTTGTCATATCCGTGATCTGCGTCGGGAGAGGTTTATTTCATCCAGCTTCCTCGATTCCCTCTCCGACTGCTCTCAATTTAGTAATTGAGGTGGTAAGGGGCAAATCCATATCGGTCATAGATATAGATGCTCCTTTTAGTAATATTTGTTCTACTAGTTCGCAAACACAGCATCAAAGAATATTCATGTGCCTACGTGAACACATGCACACACACAATCTGAACATCTATCTCCCTCTCCCTGCCTACATTCCTTGGATATGTGCCCTTTCCTGCTTCCCTTGTAACATTGCCCATCTGGTTACCCTCCCTATACTGCAGCTATTCCCCTGTGGTTCAGAGTTTGCCTCAGCTCTCACGGCCCAATTCAGAAGGTGGTTAGAATGATCTCCCACTGGGAGTCCCATGTTTATAATTAATGCTTATTAATGGTGTCCCAGTTTAAAAACAACAAACTGATATCATCATCACAGGTTGGGGTTTGGTAATCCCCCATGGTCCTTACACACCTCAGGCTTCCTCTCTGTGTGATCCTCAATATTACCATTGAGTCCCTGAGTCACCAAGGTTATTTTAGCCCATTCAGCCTGTCCCCTCCCCAGTGTGTCCCTGTAATATCTGTAAATGCCTGGAGACACTGATCGGCTGTGCACTGGGTGGGCGGGGGGGGTGGGGGGGGGGGGTGGCGGGACGGCTCACACACTCACCCTCTCATTGCAGGGACAGGTTCTGATGTACACATCAGGGTATCTTGGCCTGAGAGATTTTGGCCTGACACCATCATCGGTGAGACTGTACTTCAACTAATTCATCCATATTCTCCCAATAAAGCCCATTATTACCATTTCTCTATCAAGCTGAGTGTTAACTCACCAACATCTGTCATTCAGCAGGTGAACTATTCATGTTTGGATTCTGACAGTTCCCTTTGTTGCTCCCTACTGTCTGTCTAAGTTGAGCTTAGATGCCCAGTGGTGCCATGGTCATGGACTTCTGGGCCTTACAGGGCAGTGTTTGATCCCACCCGTTGCCGTCCTTCTGTCCATACGTGTGCGCTTTGGCATCTAACTCATTCCAGTCAGTGTCATTATCCTCACTGCCTTCTGAGGACAGCGGGGCACGAGGTACTTCCCCCACTATAACTACAACCTGGCTCTTTGGCTTTAAGGCCTCACGTCTGAGAGACACCACCTTCACTTATTCCTGTTTCCCATCATAATGTAACACATCCTGTCATTCCAGGAATAAAACAGAGCAAAATGTAAATTTGGTTTTACTTGAAATAAGAATAATTTGACATTCACTCGACATATGTATAGAGGTGAGAATTGTACTGAGATTATACAAGTGAATTTAATGTGATCATACAGTGAAAATAACCCTGATAATCAATGACAATGAATGAACTGAATAATATGTGATTATTTGTTCCAGTTCTTGCATTGAAAATTCAATTTTATTTAATGTTTTATTTATGGAAGGATATCAGAGAAAATAAAAAGACTTTAATTTTAGCTTCACTGCAATAGTTAACTAAACCAATATTTGGAAATATGGTTAAACTACATAACAAAGTTTCCAGTGTCATTATTAACATGAAAACTACTTTAGTTTGCAAGTTGTTTTGTACTAAGAATAATTGGAAATGAATTGAGATTATGAATTGACCATTTAAAATATATTTTGAAGAGAATAGTCAGATATATTTTTTGGAGGAAATTAGGAAAGGAAATAAATATGTATACATTGGTATTAATAGGTTTAAAGTGTTTGGAAGTTCACTGGGATTATTTAATTGAGAGAGGCTGCATGATTATAAAAACTATTCATCTTTTTCATTGCATTGTTGGTTTCACTAGAATCTGTTGCGGTCTAAGCTCTTGTTGTGTGCAATGGACTGTCATTAATAGCTTAATTAACCTGCGAATGTCAGATCAGGTTTCTTTTGTCTGTAAGTCAGTCTGTAAGTGCGCGACACACCTACTTTTCTGAGGGGAAACAGAGACTCTTTTCAAAGGAAATAAGTGGCAGTTCACTCTGGGAATGGTGGCTACCACACACCATAAGCCGGGAAGTGTTTTTTTCTGAAGGATTTCATTGTCTATCTATAAATCTAATGGCACCTGTGTTTGTCAGTTTGTGGAGGATTCAGCCCCTTTGTTTTGAGCTGTTTTTATACAAGCAGTTGGTTCATTATGTCTTTGCCAATAATGTTGTTTACTTTCCCATTTACTGTGATTCTGCAGGTTAGAATATTCTGAGCGTCAGTAATGTTCTATAACTGAACATTGAATGGTTTAGACTCTAACAGAGCAGTTGCTTTGTTTTCAGCTTATTATTCACTTTCCATTTCCTGGTTGTGTTGAATGTTACAGAAACAGGCTCTGAGTAATGTTTCCATTCACTTGTGTTGGAGTCAGAGACAGCCACGTGGTCAGTCAGTTTCAGGCTGATGGATCAGTTTCTCTGTCCTATTAGATGGTGGTCACTTGCTCAGTTTCCGATTGCTCACCTGAGCGTCAGTCCATCAGCTGCTGAAACCCTGCATCCATCATTTGTTCTGTCTCACCATGACTAATCCAATACAGTCCCAGCTTGTCTCCCACATTCACCACCACATACTCACGATCACCTCAGATTCTACTGTCTATTTCCTTGCAGCAAGTTGTGTAAGACACCTACTTCAGTTTTAACCTGATCTATATTATGTTCAGAAAGATCATTTCGAAATTTGGTTCACTGCTTCTTCAGGACCTTCCTGAAGAAGGGCTCGTGCCCGAAACGTTGATTCTCCTGCTCCTTTGATGCTGCCTGACCTGCTGCGCTTTTCTAGCAACACATTTTCATTTGTAATTGTAGTAACCAGTTAATTACAAGTTACTGGCAAAATATTTTAAGAGGAGCTGCTATTGGTGGTGGAAATTCTGCTGGTTGGTATAACAGAGGGCTGGGGTGAATACTGTACTCGTTTTTGATGAGAAAGTTGAGCAATGTAAGAATCTTCTATCTTTGTTAATAAGAAGAGGCAGTAATTGCAGCGAGGACATCCACAAGCATCCACCATCACCACCACTGGTGCTCAGTAGCAGCAGTGCCAATCAAGCGGGCTGCCTTATTCCGGATGGCATCAAGTTTCTTGAGTGTTGTTAGGGCTGCACTCATCCAGGCAAGTGGGGAGTATTTCATCCCACTCCTGACTTGTGCCTGGTAGCGTTTGGACAGGATTTCAGGAGCCAGGATTGAATTGTAGCCACTGTGTTTATGTGGTAAATCCAATTCAGTTCCTGATCAATGATTATCCACAGGATAATGTTGATAATGGGTGTTCAGTCATGGTAACACCATCGAATGTCTAGGGATGGTGGTTAGATTATTTCTTATACGTGATAGCTGTGTAGCATTTATGTTACTTGGCCCTTGTCAGCCCAAGCCTGGATATTGTCCAGATCTTGTTGTACTTTGACCTGGACTGCTTCAGTACCTGAGGAGTTAATTATTTATTAACATTAAATAGTCATGAGATTATGCAAATTCCTTTTTCTATCAAATGTCATGGACTGTATCTTGTGGTCACTCTCATATTCACTTTCATTATCTTTTTATTTTCTTCCTAATTTAGACACATGTGTTGGAACATCGATCAGAATAAAATTACATAAATTAAAAACACATGTTTCTACAAGTAAACTATTTGAATGAAATACATTACGTCTGTATTTTCTGCATTTTGACAAAAAAAAATATTTTCAATAACTATTGAATGGCTCATTTATTGTCCTCAATCCATCAATCTAGGTATTATATTTCAGTCTTCAGTTTACCGATCTTAATGTAAACAACATCAGAGCAAAGTGTTTTTAAAATATTGAGTCAATGTATTTGTTCAGAATACAACACTTATTAGGAATTCATTATCCTTCTAATAATTGCAGAATAATTTGTTTGTCTTTCTAACGTGTATCGTCAGATCCATATATAATTTTAATCCATATTTTAATTTAATCCATTGCAACAATGCTATTGTTTTCAGGTCAACTATCCCACAATGGAACGAATCATTTTGCATCCAACACGCTTTGCAAACTGACTTTTGCTCATTTGAATAATCACAGTAATCTCAGCCTTATGAATTCAGAGAACTATAACTACTTTTGCACAGTCATGTAGCAAAATTAAATGTCTCCTTCTTCTAAGTGTACTGATAGATTTTTCGAAAATCTAAGTGTTGCTAATATCTAATTATTGTTCAGCTCAGTAGGGGGTATAAATGTGTAATAATGGCTCAGTACATGAAGTAATGTGAAGATATTGCAATGTACAAACTCACAATGATTGTGAATATCAATTTTTATTTTAACTATGGAAATACAGTTGAATTGAATTAATTATATTTCACTTCAATGCTCACGTTCATTGTATTTCTAATCACAATAAGAGCGAACTATTTCATGTGACAAAATTATTTAAAATTCATGTCACTTTTTTATGGACACAAAATAGAATTAACACCCTTTTGTTCTTTCCTAAACCAGTCACAGTGAAGTTTGAATTGTAGAATGCTAGACTGATACAGCACGGAAACAGGCCATTTAGCCTAAGTTGGCATTCCGGCCAGGTTTCCTAAACTAAACTAGTCCCATTTCCCTGTGTTTGTCCCATACCCCTTTAGACGTTTTCTATCCAATAACCTGTCCAAAAGTCTTTTAGATGTTGTAATTGTACCAGCTCCTGCCCTTCCTCTCACAGCTCATCCCAATATGTGAAACACACTGTGTGGAAAAGTTGCCCCTCAGACGCCTTTTAAACCTTTCCCCCTCACCTTAAATATTATTTACACCGTAGAACCTTTAAGACTGCAAAGTTATTAAAAGTTGAGAGGTATTTAGAAGCAGCGTCATAACATTCATAATTTAATCAGTGATGTGAAGCAAATAAATTCAAGATGTTGTGATCATTATAATGAACAACAGTTACAGGTTGAGACAATGTTGGTTGGAAAGCAATTCATTAGACACTTAGATATTTTCTAATCAACTCTGAGATGTTTTGATACATCTCTGTTGAAGGTGGGAATCGAACCCATGGCTCCTGGTCTACTAGTACACACATTACCAGAGCCCTCCATAATATTCCCATGCAGGAAGGGCAGGACTATAATCACATACTTACTGTGTTTATTCACAGGAAAAACGGCTCAGATATTTATTGTTATAATTGGACTAGGATTGTATTAGACAGTTCCAGTGTGTAATGAACCGATAAAAAGAATTAGTAATTTCTAATAATGATGGAACGAAGCAACAATGGTCTTAAATAAACATAAATCTCATGATAATCAAGTAAGTCAATTTGTTTGAAGCAGTTATTCATCTGCATAAATTAAAATTAACCTGTTTTTTAATGCACATGAATTAGAAATAAAGCATTACTCATTCAATGTGACTACTCAGCGAAAGACAACTTCCCTCGTTTTCAAAACATTGTGATATCTAAGAATTCAAGATCTATTGTAAAAGCATAGAACAAACATTTGTTAATTCTGGTTTATTTACACAAGGAACACGTGAAATTTAAATAATGCTAAACGTGAAAAATACTTAGCTCTTATTGTAATAATCAGAAATGTAGAAATGTTAGAATTGAAGTGAAATACAATCAATACAAGAATGTAAACAAAACTGTGGATGCTGGAAATCTCAAACAAAATCAATAATTGCTGAAAAATAATTCAGCAGGTCTGGCAGCCTCTGTGGAGAGAAATCAGTGTTAATACTTGGGCCCAGTGACCTTTCTTCAATCTGCACTTTCTCACAAACAATTCAATCCAGCTAAGATTCCACACTTAAAATTATTTTTGCTAAAGTTAAGAGATTGTAGAGTGCAATATTGTTTGTATCAGTTGATGTACTGAGATATAGTTCCACATCTACAGCTGGAGATATTGGATTTCAACAATGATTACCGGTTAGATTTTGGTAAAAAAAAGTTTTAAAATGACTGATAACAAATTTATGAATGATGAGAAAACCCTTATTGCAATGTAATTGTGCAATATGTTGGAAAAAAATGAAATATTGATGTGAAAAATAGTTAGCCATCTCTTAATTGATAAGGCTGATTAATGATCCTTCCATTAATACGAGAATTCAAATGAAAGAGAATGAGAGAGTTACAATGAGTGTTAGGTGAGAGAACTTTGGTTGATTGCAGATGTTAACCTGAAAAGAATGTTAATATTTCATTATGATACTGGCTCTAATAAATAATGGATTGAACTAAAATGTAAATCTCATAATGGTGTGATAATTGAAATGACAATTAAATAATATTTAATGTGAGAACGCAACACTTAAAAGGATTCAATATTTTCAAAGCAGTTTGTACTGGATATTCATTAAGATCAGTAAACTCAGAATAAAAATATTGGGTTAATTAAAAAAAAATCACACTTTAGAAGATTATTCATCAGAATTGTTCTGTCATTGAAAAAATCTGATTTCTTCAAGAATTCTGCATTTCCCTCATTTTCTGTCTTTTTTTTCCATAGGGGTTTGTACTGGAACCCTTCTGTTTGCGATACAATTATATAGATGTGACATCGATTAAAATCTAATTGGGTGAGTTAATACGTTTGCAGATAATATAACGTTCAGTGCAGTTGGAGACAATGTAGAGGGTTGTCAAATAAATCAGCAGGAAAAAGATAAATTGCAGATGTGGGCAGAGTAATTAAAGGTGAAGTTTAATCCATACAAGTGTGAGGTGTTTCACTTTGGAAGCTCAAATGTTAAGGAAAAGTAGATAGTTAATGGCAGGGCCCTCACAGCTTTATTATTCAAAGGGATCTTGGCGTTCAATACCATGGATCCCTGAAAGTGACCATGCAAGTAATTAGGTGGTTAGGAAGGCAAATGGCATGCTTGCCTTTATTGGTCAGAGAACTGGTTACAAGAGTCAGGAAGTCATGTTGTAACTTTATAAGACTTTAGTTACGGCATACTTGAAGTATTGTATTCACTTTTGTTTGCCATGTTCCAAGAAGGGTATGGATGCTTTGGAGAGGGTACAGGAGGCGTTTACCAGGATGCTGCCTGGATTTGGAGAGAAAGAGAAAAACTCAGATTGCTTTTATGTGGAGTGGCGGAGACTGGGGGAAAACTTGATGGATATCTGTACAATCATTAGATACGTAGACAGGTTTGACCGTCAGAAGGTTTTTCCCAGCGTTGAAGCGTCAAAAACTATGTGACATCCGTTTAAGTTTGGGGGGGGGGGGGGGAGTTCAAGGGGCATGGAAGGGCCAATTTGTTTTGTATACAGGGAGTGGGAGATGTCTGGAATGAACTTCCAGTGTTGGTGGTGGAAGCAGATATATTAAGGCTCTTTAATGTTCATTTCGATAATTTGAAAGGATATGGACCAAGGGTAGGCAGAAGGGATGAGTTTCTTTTGCATTAAGTTCAGCTCAACGTTATGGGCCAAATGACCTATTCTTGTGCTGCACAGGTCTTTGAGAGAAAACTAATGTCTAACTCATATGACATTTAATCTAATCAATATTTAGCCACTGCTGTCAGAAATAGGAAGGAAATAAGTAGAAAACGAACTTGATTATAATGTAAAAATATAGTCAATTAAAATTACAGAGGTAATTTTTTGATATTTGTTCTGAATTATCAGATTAGTAACTTTGATGGAGATGTGTTGAAAATGTTTGCAGTTACTGAAGTTCTGACCCAAAATTACCCTTGTTAAACTGAAGATTGGACAAGAAACCTGTTAGAAAACTTGAAAATATTTAGTAAGGTGAGATTCACATCATAATTTAATCCATTATTTCTTACAGCCTATACTACAATAACAAAATCTTTCAGGTCTACACCAAAAAGCATTGATTTTCCAGCCAATGCTCATTATGAATATCTCAGTACTACTCGTTTCAACAATCAAAGTAATCACAGCTTCATCGATCTAAGACATTTCACTAATAATTACTATTTATGTCAACACATTGCTCGTTCAAACATTAATGAGATTTCTCATTAATATTTAGTTCACTGACAGCATATTAATAATTTAGCTATTGTTAATATCTAATAATTGATCAATCCAGTAAGGGATAGAACAGTGGAATTATGGCTCAGTACATTAACTGATGGAAAGATATTGTTGTGTTTACTCTCCCAATTATTGTGAATATTGATGTGTATTTTGATTTGATTTGATTATATTTTTCTACAACGTGAAGATTTATTGTATTTCTGATCACAGTAATAGTTAAATATTTTAAAGCTAAAAAAATTCAAATTTGTGACTTTTTTGCCAACAAGAAAAAAGAATTTACTTGCGCACGTTCTTTTCTTAATCAGAGTAAATTTTGAATTGTTGGAAGTTATACATGTGTGTAAGGAAGGGGAGCTGCCTGCAGCTGAATAGTCACATTGAATGATTTTTTTGCGATTACATCCTGCTGCTAATCATTCTAGTTATCTTTTCATTATAAGAAAAACTGCTTTAAACACATTCCGCTGTCATATTTTTCATGAATTTAAAATAAGTGCATGACATGTGCATTTATCTTTCTTTCAGTTGACATGATTTAAATTTTTGAGTAAGAGCATATGTGCTTAGTACTATCATTATTGTGAATTACCATTTCATTCTCAGTCTATTACACACAGAAACAGTCTAATTAATTCCCAGCCCAATTATCGGAATGAACACTGATTAGTTTTCATTTGAGTAATCACAATTGATTATAATCCCACCCTTCCTTGTTGGGAACATAATGAAAGACACTTGTGGATCTCTAGTAGTGTCACTCCTATGAGACTAGGAGGTATGGGTTCAGTTCTCATCTCCAACAGAGATACGCCAGAGCAGTTTAGAATGGTGATTAGAAAATATCTAGGCAGAGTTTGAATTGATTTTCAATTTAGTTTTGGATCTGCTTCTGTCTGTTGTTCATTCCAATAATCTCTCAATCTGCAATTTGTTATCTTCAGGTCATTAATAAAAGTATGTATCACATTACATTATATCTAAATTTTAGATTTGAGGAGACTGCAGTTTTTAACATTTTAAAGTATGTAAGTAATGAAAATCATTTTATTTAATCAAAATACATCCAAGTGTTATCTATATGGTGGGCAACAGGATTTTACTTCCAGTCAGTTCAAGAATGTTCAAATATTGTTTATTCTGTGAACTTAATTCTGCAGAAGAGTTTCAATAAACATTTAACACATCATTATTGTGCATTTCAACCCTTCACATACACCAATCCTTATGCTCTTGGCCGAGCAGATGAAGAGATGATCGCCTGATGAAGAGGCAGCACCTTGAAAGTTTGGGCTTCCCAATAAACCTGTTGGACTATAACCTGGTGTCATGTGATTTTTAACTTTACTCACCCCAGTCCAACTCCAGCATCTCTAAATCATTGTTTCACAAAGGAATTCTCATAAATTTTTAGAAAGAAAATATGACTTTAATTAAGAACTTTAACGCGATTATTAATCCCTTCCTGTCTAAGCAAAATATCTCAATGTCAATGATATCAATGCTCACACAATATGGCACTTACAGCCACACAAATGTCTTCCTGGTCATCTAATTACTGCTCAGGAGAAAAACCGGAGTAAGTATCTTATCTTTCCTGAGAACAAGAGCCACAATAAACATTTGATGACCAGTTCCATCCAATAAATGCATTTGATTTCTTACATTTTATTTCAGTAATTGCACACTAAATATTTAGCTAAAACCAATAACCATGCTTTATTACAAATGACCGAGGATGCTAACATCAACATATGTAGCAGCTTGCCAATCAAGGTTCCAGTTGAAGTATTGCAAAATAAAATAATTTAATTTTGGCTTAGTACAACTGTAGGTGATTTTGCGCATGAAAATATTTATCTGCTTATTCAGAGAAAATGCTGAAAGGTGGCACTGTAAATTTAATTTATTTTGAGTTTCTTTCACGAAAACAATCATGTGAATTGCTTCTCATTTTCTTCCCAGTTCTGATACACATGTCAAAATATATGCGATATTAACTCTTTATGCATAATGAAAGAGTTTTTTCTGCAAGAACGACATGAAGATGTTCAAGCCCCTCTAATTACTGTTGAGCAGAATACTCTTCATAAGGGTCTTATTGTTTTAAACCGATGCTGTTTATGACCTTGATTTTATTTCTGACTGATGTTTTTGTGACTGATGTGTTTTCAAACCATGTGCAATGCATAAGCATTTATTTCAATTTGTTATCAGAAAAAAACTGCTTAACATGTTGATTTCTAATTATTTTTTACTCCCGAGTTATTTGTCGATGTGCAATAATCACAAAATTATGGAAGATCCCTGTATCTTATGTTCACTGCAATGTGCACTTTCACTATCTACTTATTTACTTCCTACTTCTGACATGAATGTCTAAACATTGGTCATGAACAAAAAAAGTTGTAAGTTAAAGCTACATCTCAATAAGCAAACCAATGGATGGAAACATGTAATTCTTGTAATCCTGCATTTTTGAACCAAAAGCAATTCTGCTGAATAATCACTGAATGGCTCATTTTTGTGAATCATAAAGCTAGCTACCATATAGTTCTCAGTTTACCGATCTTAATGAATATCCAATCATCATCACAACAAAGTGATTTTAAAATATTTATTATTTTTTAGATTACAACGTAATTTTCCAGTCACTGCCATGACAATAATTGCACAATTATTGGAGTTAGTCATTCTAACAAATATAGTGCGATTCGCATTTTAATTGTATCAATTGTTTCTTAATATGAACACTACAACATAAAAATCAATTTACTGTTCAGGTGAACGATCCCGTAATGGAACCAATGACTTCCCATTCAATGCCTCATTGTAAGTATTTGATGATTGCACATTTGAATGATCGCAGTAATCTCTGCCTGAAGCATTCAGAGAACTGTAAATACTTTTCATTAGAATAATTCCTGGTCGTTTCTCCACATCGCTCAGTGAAATAATTAACTGAGATTTCTCAGTATTCTTAAATGAAATTATGCAATTTTGACAAATTAATTGTTCCTATTATCTAATCATTGCTCAATATAGTTCAGGGTATGACTACGAAATTATGGCTCATAAATTAAATAATGTAAAGATTTTGCAGTAGGCATTGTGAATATCAATTTTTATTTTAACCGTGGAAACAGTTGAATTGATTTAATTATGTTTAACTTAAATGTTAACATTTCCTGTATTTATAAACACAATACAAGTTAATCACTTTTCATGGAACAAAATCATTGAAATTTTTTGTGGATGTTTGAAGTACAACAAAAGGAACTATCATCTTTATTGTTTCATGAAATAGTCACAGTACATTTTAAACTTTGGGAAGTTGAACATTTCTGGAAAGAAGGGAAGTTGTCTTCAGATGAATAGCCGCATTGAGTGACTAATTCATTTATTTCCCTAATCATTAATGTTGTAAATGCATATTAATTTTCTTTTCATTCTGTGAAAAACTGCACTGAACATATTGAACTATTTGATTGATTGAGTTTCGTTCATCAGTGTACACTGATCAAATGATTAGGTTTCTTCTTATCATTAATAATCACGAGATTCATATTTAATTAAAGTCATTATTGCTTTGTTATATCATTACTGTAAATTACTAATTCGTTTTGTCAGTTAATTACACACAGGAAATACGCAATTAATTCCCAATCAAATATTTACAAGAAACATCTGATTAATTTTCATTTGAGTTGCCGCCGTAAGCATGTGACTATACACCTGCCCTTCCCGGATGTTAATATTATGACGGGTCCTTGTGGAGTTCTGACAGTGTCTCTATGACAAGATCAGGAGGAATGATTTCAATTTCCACCTTCAGCGGAAATTTGTCAGAGCAGCTCGGAAATTTCATTTCATTAGAAAATATCTGAGTATAGATTGATCTGCTTTTCAAAACAACATTAGATATTCTTCAATCTGTTCTGCATTTCAATCATCACCATATCGCCTATTTATTTTATTCAGTTTATTAATAAAATGATGCATCTAATTCTGTTGGTTCTACATTCCTTGGGAAAATAGTTGACGATATTGCAATATTAAAGTTGGAAGAGTCTAAGACATGGTAATCATGATTTGTTTTACTGTTTAAAGGAACCTCGTTCAAACATTTCAAGCACATAAATCCTTATTCTCCGGTATTATAAAGAGGAAAATATTAACTGTCGAAATTCCTCATTAGCAAAATAACCAAATGTAACTTCATGTTATTCATTGGTTAGCTGATCACGTGCATTTGTAAATAAATATTGCATTTCATCTAAATACTGGTATGTGCTTTGATCAAATTAAAGTTCTAATTATTAGTCATTCACGAATTGTCAGGAATTTATTTTTATTTTCCATTCACCTATTCATATTGAATGTAAGATTGATATGCTGTGAAACTATTGGCATGTTTTCATTTGAGCATTTAATTTCTCTCTCTCTCCCTCTCTCTCTCTCACTTATCTCACTTCATGCATGATGGCTTTAATGTATCTTGCTAAACTTAAAAGATTTTGTTGACTTTAAGTAGTATCTTTAGCACTCACTTATCAATTTAATCCAAAATCATAGAATCATCGAATCCCTACAGTGTTGAAACAGGCCATTTGGCCCAACAGTCCACACTGACCATCCAAAGAGTAACCCACCCAGACACTCTCTTGCACTGACTAATGCACCTAACCTTGGTAAAAACAATGACTGCAGATACTGGAAACCAGAGTTTAGATTATAGTGGTGCCGGAAAAGCACAGCAGTTTAGGCAGCATCCGAGGAGCAGGAAAATCAACGTTTCGGGCAAAAGCCCTTCATTAGGAATACAGGCTGTATTCCTAATGAAGGGCTTTTGCCCGAAACGTCAATTTTACTGCTCCTCGGATGCTGCCTGAACTGCTGTGCTTTTCCAGCACCACTCACAAAATATAATGCACCTAACCTGAATTATCCATCCGTCATGGGCAATTTAGCATGGCCAACTCACCTCAGCTGCACACTTGTATACTATCACAATGTTATTGAAATCAATGCTCACACAAAGCACGATACATAAAGCCACACAATGGTCTTCATGACCATCTAATTACTGTTCAGGAAATAATCCGAGTAATTGTCTTGTTGTTCCTGAGATTAATCATTACAGTAAGCATCTGGTCATCATTCCCGCCAATAAATACAATGGGTGTCTTCTGAAATTCCTGTTCAGTAATTATCCCTGATACTTGTTGCTCAAAGCAGTGTTTATTCTTCATTTCGAGTGGCCAATGATTCTAACAGCCATTGATCTTGATTTTATTGTTACTGAGTGCAATAACCACAGTAACCATCTGGTTATCATTCTGGCCAATAAATACAAGAGCTATCCTCTTACTTTTCAGTTCAGTAATTATACATGATACTTGTTGCTGAAAGTGGTATTTATTCTTTATGACAATTGGCCGAGGAGACTGACAGCAAGACATGTTGATAGTCCTGATTTATTCATGTTTTCAAACACGTTTTCGGGCCATGTATTTCAAAAAGAAGTAATTTGACTTCGTTCAAAATTAAATGTAAACATTTTCAGATATTTTCCATTCAAAATGTTTATTTGCTTATTCAGATTAAATTTGAAACTTGCCTCTGTAAAATAGATTTATTGTGCTTTCTACTCATGAAAGTACTCATTAATTGGTCCTTATTTTCATCTTAGATCTGATGGAAATTTGAAATACTGATTACATGTATGAAAATTGTATGAATTATACATGAGTGGTCTCTAAAAGAAAATCACGAAAGGCGAGATAGAATTCTTGAAAAGGCTATTATATTTGAATAAAGAAAACATTCCTTCCAAAAAACAAAGTTAAAAATCACACAACACCAGGGTATAGTCCAACATGTTTATTTAGAAGCACTGGCTTTCGGACCGCTGCTCCTTCAACCACCTGATGAACGTGCAGCGCTCTGAAAGCTAGTTCTTCAAAATAAACATGTTGGTTAATAACCTACTGGTGTTTGATTTTTAACTTTGTACAGCCCAGTCCAACACTGGCACCTCCAAATCATTCAAAAAATAAAACTCCTAAGTCTATGGTTTAACAATTCAACAATCCTGCAACTAGATTATAATTCTCAGTTTATCTATCTTAATAAATATCTAATCAATGTCAGTGTAAATTCCCGGAAAACATCAAATAGTTTTGCTTGTTAAAACACAAAGTTTAATTGAAACTTCATTGCTATCACAATATATGAATTATATTTTAACTCTCCAGTGATGTGAAGTGACCCTTGGACAGAAATTGGATGTTCTAAATTCACCTTCAGTCAGAGAAATCGGGACAAATACAAAATCAATCAAACTCAATCAAACAGCAGCTAGAATCAATCAGCTCCAGGATGAATCAGATTTTCTTACACCTTGACTTCCAGCCAGTGCCTGAGCATTATACACTTCTCTTGGAAATGTCAATAATGAAGGGTTTTCACACCAACACATTGGATTCTTTAAATCCAGCTCATGACCACATGTGGCCGTTTGTCATAAAATTATTAATCATTTTAGAAATCATGGAAAATATCTCAAAGCTCTTGAAATAAATTAATCACTGCACATAAAGCCACGCGATGGTATTCAAGGCCACCTAATTACTGTTCAGTGCAAAACCTTTTTTCAGTATTGTATTGTTCTCAAGATGAATAACCACAGCAAACATAATGCTTTCGCATCATCCCAAATATATGCAAGAGATGCCTTCTTATAATTTACACACATCTTTCCACACCATTAAGCAGACTTCATTATTTACGACTAAGGATTCTGATAGTAACATGTTTTGAGATAAAGGAATTCCTAAATATAGGCGAGTTTTCTGATAGGTTCCCTCCAGTCATCATGATAAAAATGTAAATTCGGCTCAATACATTGTAACAGATCCCCATTAAACTTTTTCATCGATTCACGCAGAGACAATGTTTAAAAATTTACTCTATAAATGCTGTTGACTGTTTGTTGCTATGATACCCATGTTCCTTGTCGATTTATTTTCTTTGTAATGCTGACACAAATGTCTGAATATTGATAACATGAAAAGTTGCATGGATGATATATTGTATTTCTACAGAAAAAAAAGCTGAGACGGCAAGTACAGATTGCAGGAGTATCTGAGAATGTTGAATGACTAATAATCACTGCATATCGAATGTATTTTCCAAAATATCATGCCAGCATTCTAATTCTCAGTTCACTGATACTAATTATTATGTAATCAATATCACAGCAAAGTCATTTGGAAATATTGAATCACTTAATGTGTCAGTGTTCTAAAATAGATTACCAATTCATTGTTAGTCCAACAATCACACAATAATTGAATTTAAGTTTTGTAACAAATATCGTGAGATTCACATTTCAAATTAAATCATTATTTCTTAGTGCCATTTTAAAAAGAAAAATTGATCTTTTATTCCAGGTCAACACAACCACAAACCAAGCAATGATTCCTCATCCAACACTGACAGGAAATATCTGATATCTTCTCATTTAGATGTACACAGAAATTGGATTAATATTCGACCTTACAAATGAAGATACGCCTGATTGTTTTTGACTCCAATAATTAATGTTCAATTCTACATGTTATGGATAGCAATATGACATTTCTAATCATTTTTAGTTTACAGTGACCAGTTTTAACACTAATTGTTACTTATATCTAATATTTAATCATTGATCAAATCCAGTATAGTCGGCTTTAAGTGTGGAATTAAGTCTCAGTGACGTAAGCATATTGCATGGTACGGTTTCCTAATGATAGCGAATGTTGATTTTTATTTTAATGCTGAAATCCTTGTTGATTTGCTGCTGTAGGGATGCCCTGAGCAGCCTGCCTTGGAATTAAAACACAAATGGTGGAGGGGAGATAAACAAGATGAACAGTCTGTTTCAGTCTTAAGTAAAAAAAAAAAACATTTTGTACAATCCTACTCCAAGTCCATAAGTATGCCATTCCAGACAGTCATATTCCAGATAGTGATAGGAGAATGCCAGCATAAAGAAAAATGACCTTCATTAATGAAAGAATAATTGTCCCAGTGAATGAATAAACACCCGCTGCAGGAATGAGCCCAGCTAACTTCCACAGCTGCTATCAAGGAAATAGACAGGGTTTGATTGTCAGAAATAGTTACTATTTTAAAGTTGCTCAGAACATTTAAAAATTTTCTAATTACATGCTATTGAGAATCGTGAATAAGACAGAGTGAGACGCCCAAAGGACTGCAGAAATTAATTTTTGTAATCTGCGGAAATATAAATGCACAGAGAGATCCCAAGGCCTGCCGATCTTAGCACCTGTAAACACCATGAAACAATAGGAAGCTGGGGTTATCCATAGCGATGTCCATCTGAGATTAGGTGTTCTACAGGATCGGGTGTCTGTATAAGACTGTAACCACGTTGCATGTGGCCTTTGTAATACAGAAAGTGTGCAAAAATACTGTTTTTTACTGTACACGTTACAGTGCGTCATGGACCTCCCTTCCGAGCTTGGCCTCGGGGGATGATCCCTGCATTAACTGATTTCTGCATGAGTAAACATCTTCCACTTGTCTGAGTTATGCCTATCTCCTGAGTCTTCATTCCCTGTCAGGGGAAATCACGCCTTCAGCTATGGTGATATTTAAATTCAATACGAACACTTATTATCTGTGAAATTATTACTTGCAGAGCGTTATCATTTTCATTTTAAAATTGTTTTACTTTTTTCGTGTGCAAGAAAACAATGTAGGTACATCCATTTGTTATTTCTTTCAACTTATACTAAATTTTAAATTATTGAAAAGACTACACTGGGGTGGGGGGGGGGGAGGTGGGGAAGAACGATTTATCAGCTCAAATGTCATATTAAGTGACAGTTTCCGTTTTTCAAATCATGTGACCTCCAAAATGATATTTATTTAAATTTCATTTTGAGACAGTTTCATTTTCTTCCAACATTAGTTGTCAATGAACAATAGTCACACAATTATTAGTCATTTGCTACAAAATGACTTATTGTACCAAATGTCATTAACTCGATGTTTTGTTCATAATAATACTCACTTTCCCGGCCTAATTATTTTCTTCCTAGTTCTGACATTTGTCTAAACATTTATCATGATAAAAGTTACATTAATAAAATAGACATGAACCGACCAAAAAAAAAATTAAATGTGTTCAATCGTTGCTGAGTTTTTTTTAATTATTAAAACCACGTTTTATATTTTAATTTTCAGTTTATTAATCTTAATGAATATACAATCGACATCAGAGCAAAGTGTATTCAAAATATCAAGTCAATTTATCTATCAGGATTTTAGAAACAATGATCAATTACAATAATTACGCAATACTTTAACTTAGGATTTATAACAAGCACAATGTGCTTTTAATATCTTCCATATTTCTGAGTATGAGTGCTGCAATATTAAAACCTGTTTGATCAGGCCAATATACCCACAAAAGACCAATAATTGCCATTACAACATCATTTGTAAATATCTGACTTTTGCTTATTTGAAAGATCACAGTCTTCTCAGTCATTGGAATTCAGAGAACATCAGTTACATTACACTGCAATATTTCTCTTCGTTTCTGAACATTACTCAGTGGAATAGTAAGAGGAGATACCTCATTATTCTTAAATTCATTATTAAAAGTTTTCAAATCGATTTGTTGCCAATACCGAATAATTGTTCAATTCGGTAACGGTTGTAATTGTGGAACTATGTTTCCATATAATAACTAATTCAAGGACATTGCAATGTACAATCTCTCAAACATTCTGAATATTGCTTTTCATTTTAAACTTGGAAACACGTTTGAATTTTTTTCAAGTACACAAAAAAGGGTTGATATCTCCCTTATTTCAATGAACAATCACAGGAAATGGTGACTTCTTAGAAATCGTACATTTTCGAAAAGAATGAAAGTTGTCTTCAGCTGAATAGGCACATTGACTGACCAATTCAGTTTGTTCCAATTTACGTGTAGAACAAAAACATTTTAATTTGCATTTCAGAAAATGAGAAACTTCTGACCATATAGAATAATTGTATTCATTCTTTATTTATAATGCACAGTAATCACACAATCCTGTCAAGCTGTCGTTCCACAGGTGATCATAAAAATCATGTTTAATTAAGACATTTGTTAACTCCCATCATTATTGTAAATTACTACTGAATTTTTAGAAGACAGAACATAGAACAATACAGCACAGAACAGGCCCTTCGGCCCACGATGTTGTGCCGAACATTTGTCCTAGCTTAAGCACCAATCCATGTACCGATCCAATTGCCGCTTAAAGGTCACCAAAGATTCTGACTCTACCACTCCCACAGGCAGCGCATTCCATGCCCCCACCACTCTCTGGGTAAAGAACCCACCCCTGACATCTCCCCTATACCTTCCACCCTTCACCTTAAATTTATGTCCCCTTGTAACACTCTGTTGTACCCGGGGAAAAACTTTCTGACTGTCTACTGTATCTATTCCTCTGATCATCTTATAAATCTCTATCAAGCCACCCCTCATCCTTCACCGTTCCAACGAGAAAAGGCCTAGCACTCTCAACCTGTCCTCGTACGACCTATTCTCCATTCTAGGCAACATCCTGGTAAATCTTCTCTGCACCCTCTCCAAATTTTCCACATCTTTCCGAAATTTTGTTTTGTTCTGAAAAGCTTAGTTCAAGCAGCACATAGAACTTTATGCTCCAGTGCTATAAATATGAGAAAAATCAATTACTTCTCCAGTAAAATTTAAAAAATGCCACTTGTTATTATTTATCAGTTTATAATTTTTTATGAGTTTATGAATTGCGTGAAATTTGTTTTGTGTTTTCCACTCACCAATTTATATTGAAGATGAGATTCAAATGCTGTGAAAATATCAGGGTGTGTTCATTTGAAAGCTGACTTTGCATATCTCTCACTTATCATATTAATTGCATGATGGTTTAAGAACGTTTCACTCAGCAATCCTAGTAAATATCAACAATTGTCTGATTTTAAAAAGATTTTTCAAACCACTTATCAATCTGTTCCTAATTTATGTAAGTATCTCAAGTTTATTGAAATCAATGTTCACGCTAAAGAGTGCACATAAAGCAACACAAAGGTCTTCATAACCACCTGATTACTGTTCAGTAGAATAACCTGATTTAGTACCTTATTGTTCCTGAGACCAATGATAACAGTAAGCATTTGTTTCCTATTCCATGCAATATGTGCAACTGATATCCTATATTTCAGTTCAGTAATAAAAGACGAGTTATGTTTTTTAAAACAAAAATGTTAATTTATCACAGATATTGTCTGCAACGTAATGACACTAAAATGAATTTTTTGTCATTCTAAAAACGTTTAAGTTTCCTTTCTTAATGTACGTGCCAGAGAAAACTCAAATTCCAACAATTTATGTTGTATAGTTCAAAAACCCCTAATTTAAGTCCTCCATTTTTGTAAAAAGGAAAGTAGTCTCAGAGGATACGTCACATTAAATGACTGCTATTTCAAATCGTGTACACTGCAAAATGATTATTGCTTTGATTTCATTGTAATAAAATAACTTCTTGGAACATGTTGAATTTTTTTGCCATTTCTCTTCCAACATTATCCATCATTGTACAATAATGACACAATTATTAAAATCGCTTTATATACCAAATGTCATGACTGCATCATCTGTTGACTTTCATTATCTATTAATTTACTTCCTAATGGTGAAACGAATGTCGTAACATTCATCATAATATTAATAATGTAAATAAAAGTAATATGGAAATGAAGAGATGGAAATTCATAATTCTTGCATTACCTGAATTTTGGGGTTAGAAAAGGAAAATAATTGTTTAATAATCACTGAGTAACTCATTTTTTTCTTCAATCCATAAAGCTAGCTAGTACATTTTATTCCTCAGATTACTGATCTCCATAAATATCCAATCAATACCACAGCAAAGTGGTTTTGAAATATTGAATCATTTCAATTGTTCATATGACAATATTAATTACAAAGTCATTCTCGTGACAATAATTGCACAATTATTTAAGAAAATCTTTTAAACAAGCATAGTGATATTCACATTTTGATTAATCTATTGTTCCTTAATACAAATACCACAGTATGAAACTGAGGTTTTTTTTTCAGGTCAAGTATTCCACACTGGAACCAAAATTCATTGTAAATATCTAATGTTTGTTCATTTGAAATATTACCATAATCACAGCCTAAAAATTCATAGAACTGTAATTATTTTTCACTGCAATCACTCATGTTCGTTTCCACACATTCCTCAGTCACATAGCAAAATGAGATCTTTCATTATTCCTAAATTCATTGATAGAATTTGAAAATTCAATTGCTGCCGATACTGAAAAAATATTCAATCCAGTAAGAGGTTTAAATGTAGAATCACGGCTCTGTACATGAACTACTGTAAGTATATTGTCGTGCACAATCTCCCAATCGTTGTTAATATCAATTCCCATTTTATTTGAGGTAAGAGAGTTGAATTATTTTAATGATTTCACTTCAGTGTTAACATTTATTGTATGTATAATCACAATAAGAGTTAAGAATTTTTCATGCAACAAAATCATGTAAAATTCATTTGTTTTTTAAAAGTCAAATGAAGAAGAATTAACATCTCTTTTTGGTTTCATTAAACAATGTCAATAAATTTTGAATTTTCAGAAGTTGCAAAGAAGGGATATTATCTTCAGCTGAACTCTCGCGTTGAATGACTAAATCTCAGTAAATGCTGGTTATTCTCTTTGGTCCCCAAGAAAATAAATTAACTAGTTCTGCTGGTTCTAAATTCCTGGAAAATATATGATAATGTTGCGATCTTAAAGATGAAGAAGGCTAAATGATCGTACCTTTTTTCTTGGAAAGTGGTTACTTCAAACATTTCAAACACATGAATTGTTATTCTGCAGGGTAAAAAAAGATGAAAAGCAAGTCAATTTCCTCATCAGTAAAATCAACAAATCCTGTTATTCATTAGTCATTTTTATATATTTTTAATTAAACATTGCAATTCATTTAATATTCTTATGTCCTTCAATCAAATTAAATTTCTTTTTTTTGTCACTAGTAATTTGTCAGAAATTTGTTTTTTCTTTTCTTCCATTCCCCTATTCATATTGAATGTAAGATTGATATGCTTTGACAACATCGGAGTGTTTATTTGAAATTTGACTTTGCATGTCTCTCAATTATTTGACTTCTTCCATGCCTGGGAGAACAGTGAATCAGTAGTTAACAGTAGTGCCTCACAGCATCAGGAACTTGGGTCTGTATGGAGGATCCATGTTCTCCCTGTGTCTACGTGGCTTTGATCTGGTTTGCTCCGGGTTTCCTCCGGGGGCTCCGGTTTCCTCCCACAGTCCAAAGATGTGCAGGTCAGGTGAATTGGCCATGCTAAATTGCCCGTAGTGTTAGGTAAAGGGGTAAATGTAGGGGTATGGGTGGGTTACGCTTCGGCGGGTCGGTGTGGACTTGTTGGGCCGAAGGGCCTGTTTCCACACTGTAAGTAATCTAATCTAATCTAATCTAATTTCAAGATGTGCACGTGTGATGAAGTGGCCATGCGAAATGGCCCATTGTGTTCAGGAATGTGTAGGTTAGTTGTATTGGTCGGAGTAAATGTCGAGTAATAAGGTAGGAGAATGGGTCTAAGTGGGTTGTTCTTTGTAGGGTCGATGTGGCCTTGTTGGATCAAATGGCCTATTTCCACACACTAGGGATTTTTTGTCATATAATTGTTTCGCTCAACAAAGAAAGCTTTTTTTGAAAATTTTGACTTAAAAATTCTTTAACACTCGATTATCATCATGCTCCTAAATCTTGTAAAATGTCTGCGTGTTTTTGAAAGCAATGTGAACACAAAACACTGAACGTAAAGCCACACAAAGATCTTCATGACCATTTAATTACGATCAGTGGAATAATCAGAGTAACTATCTTATTGTTCCTGAGATCAATTACCACTACCACAGTAAGGATATGGTTATCATTAGCTCCAATAAATACAATAGTTGTTCAGTGGGATTTCAGTTCAGTAATTACACACGATACTGGTTGGTCAAAGCAGTGGTTATCCATTATTATGTATGGCCAAGGATTTTGTTGATTCTGATTTGTTGCATTTTCCAAACCGGTTTTCACTCAAAACATTGCAAAGAAGTGTTAATTTGGTTTTATTCAACTGCCAATGCTTAGATTTTCAGTTCATGTTCATTAAAAATATTTGGAGAAAGTGAGGAAAGCAGGTGCTAGAGATCAGAGTCAATGCTGCAGAGCTGGAAAGGCACAGCTGGTCAGGCAGCATCTGAGGAGCAGAAGGATTGACATTCTGAGCTTGAGTCTGTCATCAGAAAATATTCCTGATGAAAGGCTTATGCCTGCAACATCGATTCTCCTGCTCCTGGGATGCTGCCAGACCTGACAGTTTATCGCAGCACCGCACTGTCAACATTAAAAATATTTTTCTGCTTTTTCCGAGCAAATGCTGAAAGTTGCCTCTGTAAATTAAATTCACTGTGCTTTCTATTCACTGAATTTCTCATGTTAATTGCTCCTCATTTCCTTCTTAAATCTGATACTTATCTCGAAATGCTGAACACAGTAAAAGTTATATAAACTCTAAATTAGCATTCTCGACATGAAAGCCAATGGAATAAGGAATTCATTCAAAAAAAAACTCTGCACGTCTACATCTCTTTAAATTCAATTATTGTGCAAATAGATTATAATTGTCAATTGATTTCTCTTAATAAGTACCTCATATAAATCACTGTAAACTGCTGAAAAATATTGAATCGTTTTATTCGTTAAATGCATACATTAATCATTAGTTCATTCTTACAACAATAAGTGAACCATATTTTAGATGTCCACTGAGGTCAAGTGACCAGTGGCCCATAATTGAACATTCTAAATGTTCCTCCAGCTGGAGAAATCAGAGCGAGGTCAAACTAAAGCAAACAGTAGCGAAAGTAAACTAGGAGAAAGTGAGGACTGCAGATGCTGGAGATCGGAGCTGAAAAATGTTGCTGGAAAAGCGCAGCACGTCAGGCAGCATTAAAGTAGCAGGAGAATCGATGTTTCGGGCATAAGCCCTTCTTCAAGAAATGTCGATTCGCCTGCTCCTTTGATGCTGTCTGACCTGCTGTGCTTTTCCTGCAACACATTTTTCAGTAGCGAAAATCAAACAGCTCCAGAAAATAGTGAAAACCCAGGTCAAAGAGGTCGGAAAGTTTCCGTAGATCCAGTTACAACCAGCCGGAGAGTTATGTATTGGAGAATTTGCAGCAGACTTCCTGGCACCTTGAATTCCAGCCAAGGTGGAATTATGAGCATTATGCACCTCGCTTGGGAATGACAACAGATGGAGGGTGTTTGCACGGAACCCATTGGATGCTTAGAATCCAGAACCTTCGCACAATGTTGTTAAACATGGTCCAAATCATGGAAGAACCTCAACACTATTGAAATCTAAGTATTCGTGTTGGTCTTCAAGGCCACCTAATTACTGTTCATTGAAAACCTATTTGCAAGTATCTTATTATTCTCAGGATGAATAACCACAGCAAACATCACTCTCTCACCAGATCCAAAGATATGCAAGAGAAACCTTCTTATAATTTAGGCATTATACCTTTCCCGGACCAATAATCATATTAAATTACTTATGACTGAGGATGCTAATAGTAACATGTATCGAGATGAAGAACGTCCTGAATATTGACAAGTTTCTTGCAGGTTTCCAGTCCAATAAGCACGACAAAAGTGTAATGAGAGCTCAGTACATCAGTAGCTGCAAATATTTCAATCAGATCCCTATGAAATTTATTCATCTGCTTTTTCAGAGGTAACATTGAAAACACATCCTCTGAACATTCTGTTGACTTTATTTGTCGATGATTCCCATATTCTTTATATATTTATCTTCTTCATAATTCCGACTGAAATGTGTAAATATGGATGACAGGAAAATGACATGAATTATATATTATATTTCTCCAGAAAAAAAGCAGATGCAGGAAGTACAGAAATCTTGAATATCCGAGAATTTCGAATGATTATACAATTCTAATCAATAATGGTTAATATTTCATATTTTCTCCAACTCATCATGCTAGCATTTTAATTCTCAGTTCACTGATGTTAATAAATATCTAATCAACATCAGAGCAAGCATGTTCGGAAATATTGAATCATTTACTTTGCCAGAGTTCTAAACTTAACTATCAATTCATTGCCATTCGAACACTTGTACAGTCAGTCAATTTATGTTTTCTAACAAATATTGTGAGATTCACATTTTAACTTAATCCATTATTTCTTAGTGCAAATATTCCAATGAAAACGCATCTTTTATTCAAGATCAACGCATCCACAAACCAACCAATGATTTTCCATCCAACATTCACAGCATATATCAAATCCTTTCTCATTTGATTGTTCGCAGAAATCATTGGAATAATATTCGGCCTGATAAATTAAGACACTTCGGACTGCTTTGCATTCCAATCATTACTGTTCATTTCTGTAAATTACGGACAGAAATGTGATCTTTTTAAACATTTTTAAAGATTGCTATGAACTGTTTTACAGACTAATGGTTACTTAAATCTAATATTTAGTCATTGTCTAAATCTGATATATATAGCTTATGTGTGGTACTGTGGCTCAGTGATGGAACCATTTTGCACTGTACTATTTCCCACACCTGGCGAAAGCTGATTTCTATCCTAATTGATATGTTTTGATTAAATTTCAATTCAGGACAAACATTTATCGTGTTTTAAATGATCATATTAAAAGCAAAGTCTTTTCCATGTGAAAACTGTTTTAAATTTGCTTTTTGTTGTGTGCAAAGAAAACTGGAGGTATATCAACTTGATGTTGAGTCAAACTAACACGACATTTTGATTTTTTGGCGATGCTACAATTTGGGAAATTTTTAAATTAAAGATCGCTTTGACTTTACAAATCATGTGCATTCCAAAATGATTTTTATTTTTATTTTATTCCATGAAAAAATTGCTTTGAAGATGAGTATTTTTTTTATTTTTATTCATCATTAGTTAACAATAAACAATAATCACACGATTATCTAAATTCCCGTTTCTAATAAATGTCATTGACTACATCGTTTATGAACTTAAATCTTCACTCTTAATGTCTTATTTTCATCCCAATTCTGACATTGATCATGATAAAATTTACATCAATTAAATATATATGTCTCTACAAGAAATCCAGAGCAAGGAAATGTATAACTGCCTTTTGGAGCAGAAACAATTTTGTTCAATTATCACTGAATGGATTTTTTCAATTCATCAAGTTACCTTCTGTATTTTGTTTATCGGTTTATCAATCTGAATGAATATCCTATTAATATCAGAGCAAAGTGCATTCAATATGTTGAATCAATTTATTCATCAGGATTCCTGCATCAATTACAAATTTATCAGCATTACAGTAATTACAAAATTTTAACTTATTCTTTGTAACAAGTGAACTTTTTTTTTACTTATTCTATTAATTCTTGGAGTCAATGCCAAAATATAAATATTCTTTTTTTAATGCCAACATACCCACAAAAGTACCAATGAATTTCGTTCCAAACCTCAATAAAAAATATGATTCATACTCATTTTAAAGGTCACCGTAATCTCAGCCTTATACATTCAGAGAAAAACACTCTTCGTTTCTACATGTTGCTCAGTCAAGTCGCTTCCTCATTCGTCTTATTTGCACAAAAATAATTGTTACTAATATCTAATTTACAATAATTGTTCAATCCAGTAAGGGGTGTTAATGTGGAATTATGGCTCCGTACAATAACTAATATGAAGAAATTGCAGTGCACAATCTCTCAATCATTGTGAATATTGCTTTTTATTTTAACCGTGCAATTATTGTTGAATTTAATTGTTTATATTTTACTTCAAAGTTAACTTCTATTACGTTTCTAATCACAATTGGATATAAACTTATCTCATGTGATATACTATTTAAATGATTGCCAATTTTTTTTAAGTATGCAAACAAATAATCTACATCTCAATTGTTTCACTTAACAATGCCAGTAAATTTTGAATTCTTGGAAGTCTTGGAACTTTTGGGAAGAACCAAAGTTGTCTTCAGCTGAGGAGTCACAATGAATGACTACTTCATTAGTTGTTTCCAGTTCACATGTATTGCAAAAGCGTTTTAATTTTCATTTCATTAAATGACAAACTGCTTTGACCATATGGAAGCATTTCAATGATTATTATTTATCAGTGTACAGTAATAACAGAATTATGTCAAATTGTCTTTCCATAAATTATCTCGTCTTTCATAAGTAATCATTACCTTCATTGATTCATTCCAACGTTACGGTGAATTACTGATTCATTTTCAGTCCATTCCATACATAAGCTATCTAATTAATTCTCAACACAATTATCATGCTAAACATCAGATTAGTTATCACATGAGTAATCACAGTAAACATTTGATCATTGTCCTGCCCTTCCTACGTGAGAACATTATGAAGGATTCCTGTGGAGCTCTGGCAGTGTTTCTACTGCTCGACCACGTGGTATGTTTTCAATTCCCGTCTTCAACAGAGGTTTTTCAGAGCAGCTCTGAATGTTGACTGGAAAATATCTAAGAATTGAGTGAACTGTTTTTCAATTCAACACGGGATATGGTCCCACCTATTGCTCATTCCAATAATCACAATATATACTGTTTATTTTCTTTAGGTTTCAAAATAATGTATGTATACATTTCCGCTTATTCTGAATTGCTTGGAAAATATTTGAGAAGGGTGTTGTCTTCAAGTTTAAAGAGTTGAAGTAATGATATTCATGATTTTATTTGATCCAAAGAGCATAGTTGAAACAATTTCAACGCATAAAATCTTATGCTGCAGTGTTATAAACCTGAAAAATGAAATCCATTTCTTCTTCCGTGAAACAACCAAATGCCCCTTACCATTATTCATTAACTGTCTGATTTCCTATATTCATAACATTTTTTTAATTTGTCTAATATTTTATACCGTTTGATCAAAGAGAATAATTAATTATTGTTCAGTTCATGAATTGTCTGAAATTTCTTTTGAGTTTTCTGTTCACTTATTGATATTGAATTTCAGTTTGAAACGTTTTCAAAATATTTGAGTGTGCTCATTTACAACCCGTCTTTGCATATCTCGGACCAAACTCACTTATTGCATGATGCGTTTCACACAGAAATCCTGGTAAATATCAAGAATTGCTTAAGTTTAAATCAGATCGTTGACACCCAATTATCAGTCTGTTTCTAATTCACATAAGATATCTCAATATGATTGAAATAAATGCTCTCACAAAACACAGCATGTGGAGCATCAAAGATCTTCATGAACATCTAATGACTGTTCAGTAGATTGGCCTCAGATTCTTATTGTTCTTGAACGAAATCAGCACTGGCTTTGCATATCTCTCACCAATCTAACTTATTGCATGATGGTTAACGAGCATTTCACATAGCAATCCACTCCGAATTCACATAAAATAGCTCAATGTTATTGAAATCAATACCCACACAAAACACTGCAAGTAATGTGACAGAACTGTATTCATGACCAACTAATTACTTTCCATAGAAAAATCTGAGTAGCTATTTTATTGTTCCTGAGAGCAACCACTATAGTAAACACATGGATATCATTCCCCCAATAATTGTAATAATTATCCTCTAATATTTAAGTTCAGGAATTACACACGATGTTGTTGCTCAAAGCAATATTTATTCTTTAGTAAGAATGTGCAAGGATGCTAACAGCAAGAGGTGTTGATAGTCCTGATATGTTGCATTTTTTCAAACAGGTTTTCAATCAACATATTGTAAAGGAAGGGATAAATTTGGCTTATTTCAACTGTGCATGCAAAACTTTTAAGCTCATGTTCATTAACAATATTTATCTGCTGATTCAGAGCAAATACTGAAAGTTGCCTCTGTAAATTTAATTTACTGTGCTTTCTTTTCACTGAAGTACTGATGTTAATTGCTGTTTGTTTTCTTGTTAAATTTCGAAATACTGATTACAATACAGGTCAGATAAATGTTCTCGACTAGAAAACCAATGGAAGGCAACATAGAATTCTAAAACAGCCTATATATTTGTATGAAAAATCAATTCCTTTCAAAAGATGCTGTGATCTATATCTTCTTATAATTCACAATCTTGCAACAAGATTATAATTCTCAGATTATCTATCTTAATGAACATCTAATCAATGTCAGTATTAATTGTTGGAAAATGTATCATTTTACTTGTTTAAATGCAAACTTTAATAATCGTAATAAATGAGCCATGTTTTAACTATCCACTGAGGTCATGTCACTAGTAACCTAAAATTGTGTTTCTGAATTAACCCTCAGCCAGAGAAATCGGGCGCAACAGAAATTTGATCAAACTAAATCAAGCAGCAGACAGAATCAATCAGATCCAGAAAATATTGGAACCCAACTATAAGCAATCACAAAGGATCGGGAGATGGAGTTACAACCAAACCGAGAGCTGTGTATTGGAGAGATTGAAACAGACTTCCTGGCACCTTGCCTTGCAGACAGTGCCTGAGCATTATGTACCTCTCTTGGGAAAAAACAACAGTGAAGGGTGTGTGAGCCAACCCATTGGATGATTGGAATTCAGATCACGATCATATTCAGAACTTTGTCACATGATTTATTAATCATTTTCCAAATCATGTAAAACAGCTGAAAGCTATTGAAATCAAATTACTCGTAATCACTGCACATAAAACCGCACAATGGTCTTCAAGGCCAACTAATTAGTGTTCAGTGAAAAACACTTTGTAAGTATCTTATTGTTCTCTGGATGAATAACCACAACTAACATCACACTATCACCAGATCGAAAGATATGCAAGAAATACCTAATAAAATTTGCACACAGCATCTATCCCAGACCAATAATCACACTTGATTACTTATGGCTGAGGATGCTAATCATAACATGTTTGAGATGTACAAAGTCCTGAATGTCGGTAAGTTTTCTGATCGGTTTCCAGTCCAAAAAGCACAATAGAAATATAATTCTGTCTGACTGTATTGTGGAAACATCCCCATTAAACTTATACATCTCTTTATTCAGAGATAATATTGAAAACAAATTATTCCATAAATGCTGTTGACTGTATTTTTCTCTGATACCCATTTTCCTTATTGACTTATTTTCATTGCACTGTTGATTCAAAAGTCTAAGAGCTGATGATTTGAAAAAAATACATGAATCAAATATATATTACATAATTTGTTCTAAATACACGTTTCACCAGAAGTAAGGCAAAGACATCAAGTAAAGAAAACTTGAATATCTCAGAAGTTTGAATGACAAAACAATCCTGTTCAATGTTCACTCAATATCTGATGTCTTTTCCAAACTATCAGACCAGCATTTTAATTGTCAGTTCACTAATCTTAATAAATGTCCAATCAACATGAGAGCAAACCTGTTTGGAAATGTGAATCAATCACTTTGACAGATATCTAAAATTAATTATTAATTCATTGTCAATCATAAATCACACAGTAATTCAGTTTATGTTTTGTAACAAACATTGTCAAATTCACAGTTTAATTTATTGTATTCTTTCTTAGAGCCAAAATTACAAAGAATAAAATGGATCTTCATTCCAGGTCCACACAACCACAATCCAATGATTCCACATCCAACACTCACAGTAAATATCTGTTTATTTCTCACTTGAATGTTCAAGGAAATCGTTGGATTAATATTCGGCCTTATAATTAAGACATGTCTGATTGTTTTACACTTCAATAATTACTGTTCATTTCTACACATTATGTACAGCAATATGAGATTTCTAATCATTTTAAAGTTTGCTATGAACTGTTTTTAAGATTAATTATTGCATATATCAAATATTTAATAATTGATCAAATCCAGTACATTCAGCTTTAAGTGTGGAACTTTGGTTCATTAATATAAATGCATTAAACCGTACAGTTTACAAATGACAACAATTGCTAATTTTTATTACAAGGCTGGAATCCTTATTGATTTGCTGTTGTAAGGCTGGTCTGTCCCCATCTGGGGCAGAATGGCCCATGTTGGCTCATACAAAATGCCAGACAAACAAATAGAGGCAGCCAACCTGTGAATTAATATGCAAGATAGTTGAGGGGAGATAAACAAGACCAACATTCTGTTCCGGCCTTTAATTAAAAAAGAAAACAATAACATTTTGAACGGACCTACTCCAAGGCTATAAATACAGTATTCCAGACAGTTTTTGGAAGGAGCATTCGCTACCATTTGCAGGCTGACAGTCAAACGACCAACCCTGACCTTCATTAATGAAAGAATATTTGTCCCAGTGAATGAATAAACAACAGCTTCAGGATACAACCCAGTTCACCCCCTAAGTAGCTATCAGGGAAACAGACCAGGTTTCGTTTGTCAGAAATCGTTATTATTTTCAAGTTACTCTAAACATAAAAAATGTTCTAATTACAAATCATTTAGTATCATAGGGTTCACTTGCTACATAAAATAGATATATATAACGAAAGCTTAATAAAGGTTTTATTGAAAAGCATTTAGACCATGATATGAAGTTAACTAGCTTTTGAAAATTACTTCAAGAAAGGTTATCAACTGCCTATTAACTACAATGTCCTGACAGTAAGAGTGGCTGTATAACTTTACGCTGTATCACAAACTATCCTATATCAAGTAAGTTTAAACTAACCTCCTTTTGTATTTCTTTGTACAGATATAATTCGGACAGTGGAAAATAAGAGGAGTAATTGACTTTGATGAAAAATACAATGAATAACAGAATCCAAAATGTTCCCACAGATAAGACAGCCTGAGAGTTCCGAAGGAGTGTCGCAATTGACTGTAAAATCTAAATAAATATGATGCGTGGAAAGATCCGAAGGCCTGGCGATTATAGCAACTGTTAAACAACATGAGACGACAGGAAACTGGGAACACCCATTCGGATGCCTACCTGAGATGAGGTGTTTTACAGGATTGGGTGTCTGTATGAGGAGTGACAAGCTGTACCCACATTGCATGTGACCGATGTAATACACAAAGTTTGCAAAAAATGCTGCTTTTTTCTGTACACATTATAGTGTGTCTTGGATCTCCCTTCTGAGGTTGGCGTCGGGGGGATGATCCCTGCAATAAGTGGTTGCAGCATGAGTAAACATCTCCCACTTGCCTGAGCTCTGCCTGCCTCCTGAGTTTTCATTTCCTGTCAGGGGAAAGCACTCCCACAATTAGCATGAATTTTCACGTCAATACAAACAATTATTATGTGTCAAAGAATTGCATGCAGAGTGATATAATTTTCAAGATTAAATTGTTCGAGATTTGCTTTTTTGAGTGCAAAAAGACAAAAGGGTTCCGTCCATTTGTTCTTTAATTTAACAAACTCTGAATTTTAAATTATTGAAAAGACTGCAATTGGGGGGTGGGGAACGAAACGAGTTTTCAGCTCAAATGTCACCTTAAATGTTTTTTCTTTTTTCAAATCATGTGCCCTCTAAAATTACTTTTGTTTTAATTTCATTATGAGAAAAAAGTTTATTTGGAAATATTAACATTTTTCCGTTTTCCTCCAATATTAGTTGTCAATGAACAATAATCACGCATTTAGGATGATTCCTTTCTGTACCAAATGTCATTGACTTTATGTTTTGTGCGAAATAATAGTCACATTCATGTTCTAATTATTTTCCTCGTAATTTTATCTGAATAATAATGTCTAAACATTTATCATGACATAAACTACATAAATAAAATTGTCATGACTCTACAAGAAAACTATTGGAGGAAAGCATATCACTCTTGTATTCCCTGCATTTCTGAACAAAAACAATTGTGTTCAATTGTTACTGAATTATTTTTTTAGGTTATAAAGCTACCTTTCATATTTTAATTTAAAGTGCATCAATCTCAATGAATATCAATCAACATCAGAGCTAGGTTTTTACAAAATATTAAATCAGTTTATCTGTCAGGATTCTGGAATAAATTATTAATTGCAATAACTACACATCACTTTTACTTAGACTTTGTAACAAGCAAAATTTTGTTTTAAATTTCATTCATTATTTCTTGGTACCAATGTTACAGTGTAAAAAATCTGCTTGTTAAGGGCAATACATGTACAAAACACCAACAATTTCCCTTTTAACTTCCTTTGCAAATATCTGATTTTTATTCGTTTGAAAGATCACAGTAAACTCAACCTATGAAATTCAAAGAAGTCCAAATAATTTTCACTCTTTATTGTCCTTCATTTCTACACATTGCTCAGTCCAATAGCAAGATGATATATCTCATTAATCATAAATTCACTAATAGTAGTTTTAAAACAATTTGTTTTTAATATCTAATATCTAATAATTGTTCAATCCAGTAAGAGGTGTATATATGGAATCATGGTTGTATACAATAACTAAAGCATAGGCATTGCAATGTACAATCCCTCAATCATTGTGAATATTTTAAACTTCGAAACATCTTGGAATTGATTGGATTATAATTAATTTCAATGCTAACATTTATTCTGTTTCTAATCAAAATAACAGTTGAATATTTTGCATGTGCAAAATTATTTAAATACACTTGTACTTATTGAAGAACAGAAAAAAAGAATTGACACCTCTCTTATCTCATTAAACAATTACAGTCAATGCTGACTTCATAGAAAAATACATTTTTGGAAATAATGAAAGTTGTCTTCAGCTACTTAGTTGGATTGGCAGACGAAATCATCATTCTGTTCCAAATTATGTGCAGTGCAAATCATAAAATGAGAAATTTATGAACATATGGAATGCTTACATTAATTTATCTTTATTATTGTACGGTAATCAAACAATGGTGTCAATTTGTCTTTCCACAATTCATCATGGATTTCATATTTGATTAAGATATCTGTTGACTCATTGCACCATTATTGTAAATTTTGTCATTTGCTGTCAATTACATACATTAATCATCTCATTAATTTCAATCCAATTATCACCTTAAACACCTAATTAGTTTTCACTTGAGTAACCACAGTGAGCATGTGATTATAGACCTACCCGTCTTGGGTGGGAACATTATGCAGCTCTGGCAGTGGCTCTGCTACATGATAAGGAGCCACGGGTTCAATTCCCTCCTTGTACAGAGTTGTGCCAAAGCGGCTCTGAATGTTGATTAGAAAATATCGAATAATCGATTGAATTTCCTTTCAATTCAAAATGAAATATGTTTCCATCAGCTGTTCATTCCAATAATCACAGTATCTGCCACATATGTTCTTTCGGTCACTAATAGCAACGTGTGTCTAATTTCTTTAATCAATATTCCTTGGAAAATATTTGATAATTTGCAATCAGAGAGCTGGAATATAGGAAGTAATGATAGCCATTAATTTTCTTTTGTTCTGAAGAGCTGAGTTCAAACAGTGCATACAACTTTATGCTCCGGTGTTATAAATATGAGAAAAATCAATTACTTCTTCAGTAAAATAAACAAATGCCACTTGCTATTATTAATCAAATTATAATTATTCATCAGTTATAACTTGTGTGAAACATGTGCTGAGTTTCCCACGCAACTATTTATATTGAATGTGAGATTGAAATGCTGTGAAAATATCAGGGTGTGTTCATTTGAAAGTTGACTTTACATGTCTGCACATCTTATTTATTGCATAATGGTTTAAGAATATTTCATTCAGCAATCCTCGTAAATATCAAAATTGCCTGAATTTTAAAAAGGTCAGACACAACCAATTATCAATTTGTTCCTAATTGATGGAAATAGCTCCATTTTATTGAAATCAATTTTCACACAAAACAGTGTACATAAAGACAAACAAAAATCTTCATGACCATCTGATTAACATTTAGTAGAATAACTGAGTAAGTATTATATTGTGCCCGAGACTAATGACAACAGCAAACATTTGGTTACTATAGCATGCAGGAAGTGCAATTGACATCTTATATTTCAGCTCAGTTGTTAAAGACAATTTGTGTTGCTTAAACCAATAAATATACTTTATCATAGATATTGGCTGGAACAGAAATCAAACTAAGAAGTAAATATTTGTCATTCTAAAAATCTTTAAGCTTCCTTTCTTTTCTGTGTGTGTAAGAGAAAATTCAAATTCCAATCATTTTAGTTGCACGATACAATAAACACTAAATTTCGCATTTGTGAAAGTCCTTCGTTTTTGTCGTCTTCAGTGAATATGACACGTCAAATGCATATATTTTTCAATCATGTGCGTGGCACAATGATTACTCGTTTCATTTCATTGTAAGAATATAATAGCTTTGAACATGTTGAATTTCTTGTCGTTTCTATTACAACATTATTCATCATCGTGCAACAATGACACAATTATTAAAATCGTCTTAAATGCCACATGTAATTTACCGTTTGTTCACAATTATGCTCACTTTCATTATCTGTTATTTATCTTCCAAATTCTGACACATGTCTAAGCATTGTTTATCATATTACTCACATAAATTATAAATAACATGTCTCTAACAGGAAACCATAAGATGGAAATTCGAATTCTTCAATTACCTTTATTTCTGGGTAGAAAATGAATAATTTTGTTCAATAATCACTGAATGGCTCATTTTTCCTTCAATCCATAAATCTAGCTCCTATATTTTATTCCTCAGTTTACTGATCTTAACAAATATCGAATCGACATCACAGCAAAATGCTTTTGAAATATCATTTTAATTGCTCATATTAGAACATTGATTATCCAGTCATTGTCATGACAATAATTGCGCAATTATTTCAGATAGTCTTCTGAGCATGTATAGTGAGATTCACATTTTACTGTAATTAATTGTTTCTGAGTACTAATACTGCAGTATGAAACTGCGTTTTTTTCAGGTCAAGTATCCCACAATGGATCCAAGGACTTGTCATCCAACATTCATTATAAAAATCTGATGTTTGCTTATTGGAATGATCACCGTAATCACAGCCTTAAAATTCACGGAACTGTAATTACTTTTCGCAGCAATAATGCCAGTTCGTTTCCAAACATTCATCAGTCACATAGCAAAATTAGATTTCTAATTATTTTTAAATTCATTGGTTGAATTTTACAATTCGGTTGTTAATCTTACATATTAATTATTCAATCAAGTACGTGGTGTAAATGTGTAATTACCACTCTTTGTATGAATAAGTGGAAATATATTGTAAGTTATAATTTCTCAATCATTGTTAACACCAATTCTTATTTTACCCGTGCTAACGTGGTTGAATTCAGTTAATGATTTCACTTCAGTGCCAAGATTTGTTGCGTGTATAATCACAATAAGAGTTAAGTATTTTTCATGCTACAAAATCACGTAAAATTCATGTGGTTTTCTCAAAAGTCAAATGTAATACAATTAACATCTCTTTATTGTTTCATTACACAACGACTATTAATTTTCAATTTTTGGAAGTTGAACAATTTTTTGGAAAGAAGTGATGTTGTCTTCAGCTGAATACTTGTGTCGAAATACTAATTCACAGTAAATGCTGTTTATTCTCTTCGGGTTCTCAAAAAAAAAAGCAATTAACTGCTTCCGCGCTGTTCTGAATTCCTGGAAGATATTTGAGAATGTTGCAGTCGTAAAAATGAAGAAGTGTAAGTGATCGTTCCTTTTTCTTTGAAAGAGCTTATTTCAAATATTTCAAACACATAAATCGCTATGTTGTTGTGTTACAAAGATGAAAAACAAGTCAATCTCTTCGTCAGGAAAATCAACGAATGGTACTTCCTGTCATTCATTAGTCAGCGAATTACTTACAGTTGTTATTAAACATTGCACTTCATCTAAATATTATTATTTCATTCGATAAAATTACATTGCTAATGATTCGTCATTCGTGATTTGTCAGAAGTTTCTTTTTGTTTTCCATTCACCTTTTCATACTGAATGCAAGGTTGATATGCTTTGACAATATCGGAGAGTGTTCACTTTGAAATTTGACTTTGCATGTCTCACTTATTTGACTTCTTCCATGCCAGGGGGAACAGTGGATCAGTGGTTATTCGTAGTGCCTCACATCACCAGGGACTTGTGTTTGATCCCATCCTCGGGTGACTGTGTGGAGTTTCCATGTTCTCCTTGTGTCTATGTGGCTTTGTTTTAGTTTTATACCACAATCCAAAGTTGTGCAGGTTTGGTGAACTGGCCATGATAAATTGCCCATTGTGTTCAGGGATGTGCAGGTAAAGTGCATTGGTCAGGGATAAATGTCGAGTAATAGGGTAGCTGAATGTGTTTGAGTGGGTTATTTGTTGGACGGTTAGTGTGTCCTTGTTGGGCCAAATGGCCTGTTTCCACGCAGTAGGGATTCTACGATCTTATAATTGCGTTTCGCTAAACAAAACTAGCTTTTTTTTGAAAATCTTGACTTTAAAATATATCTTTATGAGTCAAATATCAAGGAGTTCCTACATCTTGCAAAAATCTCCATTTTTTGAAAGCTATGCGAACAAAAACACTGAACATAAAGCCACATAAAGATCTTTTTGACCATCTAAATACTGTCAAGTGGAATAATCACAGTAACTATCTTATTGTTCCTGAGATCGATCACCACTAACACAGTAAGGATATGGACATCATTCCCTCCAATAAATGCTATAGTTGACCTCTTGTATTTCAGTTCAGTAATTATGTACGATATTGCTTGGTCGAAGCAGTGGTTATCCTTTATTATGAATGGCCAAGGATTCTAACGGCAAAAGATGTTGTTAGGCCTGATTTGTGCATGTTCACCAACAGGTTTTCAGTATAAATATTGTAAAAAAAAATGTTAATTTGAATTTATTCAACTACCAATACTAAGATTTTCATTTCATGTTCATTAAAAATATTTGGAGAAAGTGAGGAAAGTAGATGCTGGAGTTGAGAGTCAATAGCGTGGCGTTGGAATACCACAACCGGCCAGGCAGCATATGAGGAGCAGAAGAATCGAAATTTAGGGCATGAGGTCATCATCAGAAAATATTTCTGATGAAGGGCTAATGCGGAAACGTCGATTCTTCAGCTCCTTAGATGCTGCCAGAGCTGCTTGTTTTTGCAGAACCGCACTGCTTATTATTTGCTTATTCAGAGCAAATGCTGATAGCTGCCTCTAAATTTACCTTAGTGTGCTTTCTATTCACTAATGTTCTCACGTTAATTACTCCTCAATTTCTTCTTCAATCTGAAACAAATCTCGAAAATCTGAACACAATAAAAGCTATATCAATTCTCTATTAGCCTGTACATTTGCATGAAAAAGAAATTCATTCCAAAATTCATTCTGCACATCTATGACTCTTTCAATTCATAATCCTGCAACTAGATTATAATTGTCTTTTGATCTCTCTTAAAGAATATTTAATCAATATCACTGTAAACCGATTAAAAATATTGAATTGTTTTATTTGTCAAAATGATTTAATTATCAATTAATTATCAATTCATTGTTACAACAATATGTGAACCACATTTTATCTATTCACTGAGGTCGAGTGAACAGTGGCCCGGACGTGAACATTCGAAGTATTCGTGCAGCTGGAGAATTCGGAACGAAAAAGTGTCAAATTAAAGCAAACAGTAGGAAAAATAAATCAGCTCCAGAAAACAGTGGAAACCCAGGTCAAAGATGTCACAACCAGCCCGAGAGTTGTGTATTAGAGAGGTTGAAGCAGATTTCCTGACAACTTGACTGCCAGCCAGTGCCTCCCTTGACAATGACAACAAGTGAAGGGTATTTTGCATAAAACCCATCGGATGCTTCGAATCTAGAACTTTATCAAAATGTTGTTAAATATTTTCCAAATCATGAAAAACATCTCAACACTATTGAAAGCAAAGTACTCATAATGGTCTTCAAGGCCACCTTATTAGTGTTCGTGAAAAACTCTTTGTCAGAATCATATTGTTCTCAGGATGAATAACCACAGCAAACATCACGCTCTCACCAGATCCAAAATATGTAAGAGATACCTTCTTGTTGTTTACACACTATATCTTTCCCAACCCAAAAATCACACTTTATTACTTACGACTGAGTATGCTAATAGTAACATGTATCGAGGTGAAGAAAGTCCTTAATGTAGGCATGGTTCTTGCAGTTTCCAGTCCAATCATAACGACAAAAATGTAATCACAGCTCAGTACATCAGTAGCTGAAAATATTTCAATCATATCCCCATTAAATTTGTTCATCTGCTTTTTCAGAGACAATATTGAAAATACTTCCTCTGTACATTCTGTTGACTGCATTTTTCTATGATGCCCATGTTCTTTATATATTTATTTTATTCATAATTCTGACTGAAATGTGTAATATGGATGACATGAAAATGACATGATATATATACTATATTTCTCCAAAAGAAAAGCAGACGCAGGAAGTACAGAAAACTTGAATATCCTAGAATTTTGAATGATAAATTAATTCAAATCAATAACCAGTGAATATCTGATATTTTTTCCAAGTCGTCATGCCAGCATTTTAGTTCTCAGTTCACTGATCCTAATAAATATATAATAAACATCAGAGCAAGCCCGTTTGGAAATATTGTATCATTTCCTTTGCCAGAGTTCTGACATTTCTTACCAATTCAATGTCATTCCAACAGTCATACAGTAATTCAGTTTAGGATTTTTAACACACATCGCCAGATTTACATTTTAATTTAATCCATTATTTCTTAGTGCCAACATTACAGTCAAAAGTGGATCTTTTATTCCGGGTGAACACAGCCAGCAACCAACCTATGATTTCTCCTCCAACATTCACAACATGTATCTGATCCTTTCTCATTTGATTGTTCACAGAAATCATTGGATTAGTACTCGGCTTTCTAAATGAAGACACTGCGCATTGTTTTGCATTCCAGTGATTACTGATCATTTGTATAAATAACGGACAGAAATAGGAGATTTCTAGTCATTTTTTTTTAAGTTTGCTATAAACTATTTATAAGTCTAATTAATGCTTACATCTAATATCTAATCATTGCTCAAGTCCAATATATCCAGCTTTATGTGTGTAATTATGGGTCAGTGTCGGTATCATTTTGCAGTGTACCATTTACCAATGCTAGCGAATGCTGACTTACGTTTTAACAGTGGTATCATAATTGCTATGCTTTGATTAAATTTCAATTCAATACAAACATTTATTGTGTATCAAATGATCACGTTAAGAGTGAAATATTTTTCTGGTTAAAACTGTTTTAAATTTCTTTTTATTGTGTTCAATTAAACAATGGAGTTGCATCAATTTGTTGTTTATTTAAACTAGCATGAAATTTTGAATTTTTGGAAATACTACAATGTGGAAAACGTTTAGTCGTCAGCTAGCATGTCATATTAAATGGAGCTTTGACTTTTAAAGTCATGTGCATCCCAAAATGATTTTATTTTCATTTTATTACAAGTAAAGATTGCTTTGATGATGTGAGCATTTTTAAAAACATTTTTATTGCAACGTTAGTTGACGATGAACATTAATCACACATTTATCAGAATTCCTTTTCTATCAAATGTCCTTGATGGCATGTTTTGTTCAATGGAATACTCACTTTCACTGTCTACTTATATCCTTCCTAATTCTGACACAAATGTCTAAACATCCATCATGATAAAAATTACATAAATTAAAGACACATGTCTCTACAAGAAACTAGATCCAGGAAATATATAACTGCTATGTTGCCGAAATTTTTGAGCAGAAACAATTTTGGTCAATTATCGATGAATTGCTTTTTTTTCTATTTCTCTAGCTACCTTGTGTATATCATTTATCAGTTTATCAATTTGAATGAGTAACCGATTAACATCAGAACAAAGTACATTCAATATCTTGAATAAATTTATCCGCAAGGATTCTCAGACCAATCATAATTTCATTGGCATTAAAGTAATTACTGAAACTTTAAATTATTCTTTGTAACAAATGAACTTTTTTTACTTTATCGATTATTTCTTGGAGTCAATGCTACAATATAAATACCCGTTTTGTTTTCATGCCAACATACCCACAAACACATCAATGAATTTCATTTCAAGCCTCATTGTAAATATATGATTTTTAATCATTTGAATGGTCACAGTAATCTCAGCCTTATAAATTCAGAGAAAAGCATTCAACATTTCTACATATTGCTCAGGGAAGTAGCAACCTCATTCATCTTATTTTCACTCATAACATTTGAAAACTATATTTGTTGCTCATATCTAATTTCTAATAATTGTTCAATCCAGCAAGATGTATAAATGTGGAATAATGGTTCCATCCAATAACTAATGTAAAGACATTGCAGTGTACAATCTCCCAATCATTGTGATTTTTTATTTTAAACGTGGGATTATTGTTGAATTGATTTGATCATATTTAACTTCAATGCTACCTTTTATTATGTTTCCCATCACAATAACATATAACGTTACGTCATGTGATAATTACCTTAATGTCATTTTTTCAAAATACGCAAAAACGAATCTACATCTCAGTTGTTCCATTGGACAATGACAGTAAATTTTTAATTCTTGGAAAATTTGGAATTTTTCGAAGGAACCAAAGTTGTCCTCAGCTGAATAGTCACATTGAATGACTACTTCATTATTTTTACCAGTTCACATGTTTTGCAAAAGCTTTTCAAATTTCATTTCATCAAATGACAAACTGCTTTGAACATGTGGAATTATTTCATTGATTATTATTTATCAGTGTGCAGCAATAATGCAATTATGTCAAATTGTCTTTTCAGGAATTATAACAAATTTCATATGTAATTCAGGCATTTATTGACTCATTCCAATGTTTTGGTGAATTACTGTTTCTCGTGCAGTCCATTCCACACATAAGCTATTTAATTAATTCCCAATAGAATTATTATGCTAAACATCAGATTTGTTTTCACTTGAGTAGCCACAGTAAACATGTGATTATTGTCCTGCTCTTCCTGGGAACATTATGAAGGATTCCTGTGGAGATCTGGTAGTGTCTCTACTACGAGATCAGGAGGCATGTTCTCAATTCCCATCTTCAACAGAGGATTTCCACAGCAGCTCTGAATGTTGACGAGAAAGAATCAAGAATTGAGTGAACTGCTTTTCAATTCTACACGAGATATGTTACCATCTGTTGTTCATTCCTACAATCAAAATATCTACTGTGTATTTCCTTCAGGTCTCCAAAAAGATGTATACATCCATTTCCACTCATTCTAAATTGCTTGGAAAATATTTGAGAATGTTGCTGTCTTAAAAATGTAAGAGTCGAAGTAATGATATTCACTGATATTATTTTTGTCCAAAGGGCATAGTTCAAACAATTTCAACGCATAAAATCTTATGCTGCAATGTTATTAATCAGAAAAAAATGATTTATTCTTCAGTTTAATAACCATATATCCTTCCTATTAAACATTAAATAGCTGATTTCCTACATTTATAACTAAATATTGTAATTTGTCTAATAATTTATACACTTTGATCAAAGTGAATAATCAATTATTTTTCAGTTTATGAATTGTCTGAAATTTGTTTTGACTTTTCCACTCACCTCTTGATATGAATTTCAGCTTTCAAAATATCAGAGAATGCTCCTTTATAAACTGGCTTTGCATATCGCGCACCAACTTCACTTATTGCATGATGCGTTTCACATAGCAATCCTGGTAAATATCAAAAATTGATTAATTTAAATCAGATCTTTGAAACGCAGTTATGATTCTGTTTCTAATTCACATAAGGTATCTCAAAATGATTGAAATCAGTGCTCACACAAAACACAGCATGTGGTGTAACAAAGGTCTTCACGAACATCTAATAACTGTTCAGTAGAATTATTTAAGTTTCTTATTGTTCTTGAGCACAATCACCACTGTGTTTGCATATTTTTCACCAATCTAACTTTTTACACGATGGTGAAAGTGCATTTGACAGAGCAATCTGCTTCTAATTCACATAAAATATTTCAATGCTATTGAAATCAATGCTGACACAAAATACTGTGTGTAAAACGACAGAACTGTATCCATGACCATCTAATTACTGCTCAGTAGAAAAATATGAGTTGCTATTTTATTGTTCCTGAGAGCAATCACCACGGTAAGCACTTGTATATCACTTGCCCCAATAAATATAACAACTGGCCTCTTATATTTTAGTTCAGGAAGTACACACGATACTTGTTATTTATGGCTGAAGATGCTAATTGTAACATGTTTCAGATGTAGAAAGTATTGAATATAGGCAAGTTTTCCGATGGGTTTCCACTCGAAAAAGCACAATTAAAATGCTATTGTGGTTCCGTATTGTGAACAGACCCTCATTAAACTTATTCATCATTTTATTCAGAGACAATACTAAAACAATGTATTCGATAAATGTTGTTGACTGTGTTTTTCTCTGATACCCATGTTCCTTATCGACTTATTTTCTTTGCAATGATGACAAAAGTCTAAATGTTGATGAATGAAAAATTGCATGAATCAAATATAATACATAATTTGTTCGAATGATACATAATATTTTTCCAGAAGGAAGACAAAGACATTAATTATAGAATTCTTGAATATCTCAGAATTTTGAATGAGAAATCAATTCTGATCAATATTCACTGAACGTCATATGTCTTTCCCAAACCATCATGCCAGCATTTTAATTCTCAGTTGACTGTTCTTCGTAACTACATAATAAACATCACAGCAAACCCGTTTGGAAACATTGAATCATTTACTTTGACAGAGCTCTAAAATTTATTTTTATTTCCGTGTCATTCAAAAATCAAACAGTAAATCAGATCAGGTTTTGTAATAAACGTTTTCAAATTCACATTTTGATTTCATTTATCCTTTTTATCGCGAATATTACAAAGAAAAAATGGATCGTTCGCTCCAGTTCAACACAACCACAAACTAAACAATGATTCCCCAGTCAACACTCAAAGTAAATATCTGTTCCTTTATCATTTGAATGTTCACAAAAATCATTGGAATAATGTTCCACCTTACAAATTAAGACAGGCCTGATTGTTGTATAATTACTGCCCAATAATTACTGTTTGTTTCTACACATTAGGACAGCAATATGAGACTCCTAATCATTTTAAAGCTTACTATGAAGTGTTGTAAGACTAATTATTGCTTATGTCTAATATTTAATAATTCATCAAATCCAGTATATCCAGCCTTAAGTGTGGAATTATGGCTCAGTGAAGTAAACATATATTGCACTTCTCAGTTTACGAATGGTGATTTTTATTAAAGTCCTGGAATCCTTTTTGATTTGCTGTTGTCGGGGTGGCCTGCCTCCTTCTGAAACAGAATGGTCCGTGTTGTCTCACACAAAATGCCTGACAAACAAAAAAAAATGCAGCTACCTTAGAATTAAAATACGAGATGGTCGAGGGGAAATACGCAAGACTAACATTCTGTTGCAGCATTTAACTTAAGAAAAGCAAGAACATTTTGAACGGACCTACTCAAAGGCCATGAATGCAGCATTACAGACAGCTGTTGAAATTGACATTCACTATCATTTGCCGGCACACAGACGAACGAGCAGCTCTGACCTTCATTAATGAAAGAATAATTGTCCAAGTGAATGAATAAACATCAGGTGCAAGATACAGCTCAGTTAATTCCCTAAGTAGGTATCGGGAAAACAGATTGGGGTCGTTTGTCAGAATTCATTATTATTTTAAAGCTACTCAAAACATAAAAGATAGTTCTAATTACAAATTGTTTAGAATCATAGCGTTAATTTGCAGCATAAAATAAATACATATTCCCAATACTTAAATATGATTTTATCGATAAGCATTATGATTAGAAGTGACGTTAACTCGCTTTAGGTAATAAATTCAAGTTAGGTGGTTCACTGCCCATTAATAACAAAGTCCTGACGGTAAAAGTGGATGCAGGATTTTACACTGTTTCACTAACTTTATAATACAATTACTAATCTTACAACAAGTAAGTTAAAATTAACTTTATTTTGTATTTCTTTGTGCATGTATACTTCGGACAGTGGAAAATATGAGGAATAATTGACTGCGATAAAAAGTGCAACGATTAACAGAAAAGAAAATGTCCCTACAGTTAAGACAGCCTGAAAGTTCCGAAAATGTGTAGCAAATAACTGTGAAATCCGAATGAATAAGATGAATCTAAAGATGCAAATGCCTGGAGTTTATCGTAACTGTTAAACAACATGAAACGTAAGGAATCCAGGACTAGTCTTTAGGTGAATAGATGTATTACAGGATTGGCTATCTGTATGAGGAGGGATGGGCTGTTAGGACAGTGCATATGACCATGTAATACAAAAAGTGTATAATGATACTTTACACGTTACAGTATGTCATGGACCTCCCTTCTGAGGTTCGCCTCGGGGGGTGATACCTGTATTAACTGGTTGCAGCAGGAGTAAACATCCTCCACTTGTCTGAGCTCTGCCTGCCTCCTGAGTCTTCATTCCCTGTCAGGGGAAAATACTCCTACAGCTATGATGTAATTTCAATTCATCACAAGCATTTATTGTGCGTACAATCATTATGTTCAGTGATATAATTTTCATGATAAAATGATTTCAAGTTTGCTTTTGTTGCGTGCAAAAAGACAAACGAGGTACATGCATTTGTTTCTTAATTTAACACTAAATTTTAATTACTGAAAAGATACAATGGGGGAAAGTGAACTTATCTTCAGCTCAATTGTCATGATAAATGGCTTTCATTTTTCCAAATCATATAACTTCTAAAATGACTTTGATTTTAATTTCATTATAAGAATAAAATACTGCTTTGTAAATGTTGAGATCTTTCCTTTTTTTTCTTGCAACATTAGTTGTCAATGAAACAGAAGCACACATTTATGAGAATTCTTTTCTGGACCAAATGTCATTGACTCCATCTTTTGATCACAATAATGTTCACTTTCACGGTCCAATTATTTTCCTCCTAATTCTGTCTAAATAATAATGTCTAACATTTTTAATGATAAAAATGACATAAATAAAATTGACATAACTCTATAAGAAAACTATTGGAAGAAAGCATATCACTCTTGCATGGCCTGAATTTTTGAATAATAAACAATTGTTTACAATTGTTGCTGAATGTTTTTTTCCCAAATCAGAAAGCTACCTTTTCTATTTTAATTTTCAGTTTATCAATCTGAATGAATATTCAATCAACATTAGAACAAAGTGTTAACATAATATTAAATCAGTTCATCTGTCTGGATTCTAGAATAAATTATCAATTACAATAACAGCACTTTAACTTAGACTTTGGTACAAGCATATATTTTTTTTAAAAAACATCTTTTTTTTAGGGCCAATGCTACATTATGAAAACGTGTTTGTTCAGGCCAATACATGCACGAAAACACCAACAATTTCCCTTGCAACATTCTTTGTGAATAAGCTGATTTTTGCTCATTTGAAATATCACAGTAATCTCAGCATTTGAGATCCAGGAAACTCTAATTACTGTTGTCTGCAATATTATTTTTTATTTCTACACATTGCTCCGTCGAACAGCAAGATAGGACATCTCAGTATTCTCACATTCATTAATAAAGCTTTTTAAATCAATTTGTTGCTAACATCTAATATTTAATAATTGTTCAGTCCAGTCAAGGTATAAATGTGGAATTATGGTTCGGTGGAATGACTAATGCAAGGACATTGCAATGTGCAATCCCTCAGTCAAGGTGAATACTTTAAACTTAGAAACATTTTGAAATTGATTTGTTTATAATTTGCTTCACTGCTCGCATTTATTTTGTTTCTAATCACAATAACAATTGACTATTTTTTATGTGCAAAATGATTTAAATTCACGTGAATTTTGTTGAAGTACACAAAAAATGGATTGACATCTCTCTTGTTTCGTTAAACAATCACAGTAAGTAGTGGCTTCCTAGAAATCGTACATTTTCAGAAGGAATGAAAGTTGCCTTCAGCTGAAGAGACACATTGCCTGCCTAATATACCATTCTGTTCCAATTTGCATGTAATTTGTAATGCAAATTTATTTTAATTTCCCTTTCATAAAATGAGACATTGTTATGAACATATAGAATGATTTTTTTTATTTATCAATGTACAGTAATTACACAATTCTGTCAATTAGTCTTTCCCCAAATTATCATAGACTTCATATTTGATAAAGATATTTGTTGACTCATTCCACCATTTTTGTAAACTAATAGAACATAGAACATAGAAGAATACAGCGCAGTACCGGCCCTTTGGCCCTCGATGTTGCGCCGATCCAAGCCCACCTAACCTATACTAACCCACTATCCTCCATATACCTATCCAATGCCCGCTTAAATGCCCATAAAGAGGGAGAGTCCACCACTGCTACTGGCAGGGCATTCCATAATATTTCATTTTCAGTAAGGAACCATCTAATTAATTCCAATGTAATCATCACAATAACCGTCTGATTAGTTTTCACTTGAGTAACGACTTTGAGCATGAGATTATAGCCCTGCGTGGTCTGGATGGGAACATTCTGAAGAGATCTTTGCAGCTCTGATAGTGTCTCTGCTACCAGACAAGGAAGCACGTGTTTCAATTTCCACCTTGCACAGCGTTGTTCCAGAACAGCTCTGCGTGTTGATGAGAAAATATATAGCAATCGATTGAATTGTATTTCGATTCAACTTTAGATATGCTCCATCTGTGTTCATTCCAACAATCACAGTATTTGCTATGCATTTTTTTCAGGTCACTAATATCAATATGTATCTTATTCCAATCAACCTGTTCTGAAGAGATTCAATCAAACAACACATACAACTTGATGCTCCAGTCCTGTAAATATGAGAAAAAATCAATTCCTTCTTTCATAAAATAAACAAATGCGTCCTCGTAGTATTTACCAATGTTTTATTGTTGACCTGTTTATGAATTGTACGAAGTTTGCTTTTACTTTTCCAAACACCTATTTAAATTGAATGTGAGATTGAAATGTTTTGAAAATATCAAGTTGTGCCCATCTGAAAACTGACTTTGCATATCTCTCAAGTATATCATTTATTTTTGAGGGTTGAAGCATGTTTTACTTAGCAATCCTAGCTAATATCAAAATGTGTCATTCTGAAAATAAGATCTTTCACACCCAATTATCAATCTGTTCCTAATTCATGTAAATATCTCAATTTCATTGAAATCAATGTTCACACAAAACAGTGCACAAAAAGTTGCCCAAAGGTCTTCATGACATCTAACTACTGCTCAGAGAATAATGTCAGTTAGTATCTTATTATTCCTGAGACCTCTGACTACAGTAAGCATTGGTTTAGTATTCCATACAGTAAGTGCAATTCTATCTTATATTGCAGTTCAGAAGTTAAAGACGATTTATGTTGATTAAAATAATAATTCTAATTTATCACAGATGTTGATTGTAATACAATCACACAAACAAGTAAACGTTTGTCATTCTAAAAATCTTTAAGTTTTCTTTATTTTAATTTGACTGCCAGAGAAATTACAAATTACAACCATTTTTTGTTGCATAATTCAACAAATACTACTTTCTTTTTGAAAGTCCTCCAATTTTATAAGAAGGAAAATAATCTTAAGTTTTCTGACATATTTAGTGACTGCTTTTCCAAATCTTGTGCACTGCAAAATGATTAGTGGTTTAAATTAATTGTAAGAAAATAACTACGTTGAACATGATGTTTTTTTGTCATTTCTATTCAAAATTTATTCATCATTGTACAATAAAGACCACAATTATTACAATCACTTTATATACGATATGTCGCTGACTGCATCGTTTTTTACACTTTCAAGTTCACTTTCATTGTATATAAACTATCTTTATTATTCTGACACAAATATCTAAATATTGATTATAATATTAATTGTACAAGTTAAAATAATGTCTCCACAAGGAAACCAGTGAATGGAAATTCATTATCCTGGTATTACCTGCATTTTTGAATAAAAAAAAACAAGGATTTTGTTCAATAATCACTTAATGGCTAATTTTTTTTTTCAGTCCATGAAACTAGTTGCTATATGTTGTTCCTCTGTTTACTGATCTTAATAAATATCCAATCAACGTCGCAATAAAGTGCTTTTGAAGTATTGTATCATTTCAGTTGTTCATATTACAACAATAAGTATTATGTCGTTGTCATTACAATAATTGCACAATTATTTTAGAATACTTTTGAACAAGCATAGTGAGATTCACATTTAAATTTATTCCATTGTTTCCACATACTAATACTGCAGTAAGTAACTGCGTTTTTTTTTCATGTCTTCTATCCCACAATGGAACTTCCCTTCCAACATTCATTGTAAAATATCTGATGTTTGCTGGTTTGAATGATCACTGTAATCACAGCTTTAAGTTCAGACAACTTTAATGATTTTTCAATGCTATAATTCCTGTTCGTTTCCACACGTTCCTCGGTGATATTGCAAAATGAGATATCGCATTGTTTCTAAATTCATTGATAGAATTTGAGAATTAGATTATTGCTGATATCTAATAATTAATCAGTCCAGGATGTGATATACATGTGGAATTACAGCTCAGTACATGAACTACTGTAAAAATATTGCAGTGGACAATCACTCAATCATTGGAAATATTCAATTCTTATTTTACCCGTGGAAACATAATTGAATTAATTTAATTATGTTTCACTTCAATGCTGACATTTATTGTATTTACAGTTACAAGACTTCAGAATTTTTCATGCACAGAATCAAGTAAAATACATGTGTTTTTAAAGTCAAATGAAAAAGAATTAACATCTCTCCATTGTTTCATTAAATAATGACAATAAACTTGAATTTTTGAAAATTGAACATTTTTGGAAAGAAGAGATGTTGTTTGCAGCGGAATACTCGCATTGAATGGCTAATTCACAGTATCTGCTGTTTATTCTCTTCGGGTTACCAAGAAAATAAATTAACCATTTCAGATGGTTGTATATTCCTGGAAAATCATTTCAAATGTTGCGATATTAAAGATGAAATGGCAAGTTATCATACTGATTTAATTTTTTGTGTTTTAAATAGCTTAATTCAAACATTTCAAACACATGAATCGTTATTTTGTATTGTTTCTAAGATGAAAAACAAGTCAATTTCAACATCTGTAAAATAATGAAATGCTACTTCCTATGTTTCATTAGTCAGCTAATTGCCTACATTAATCACGAAACATTGCGATTAGTCGAAATATTGTTATGTCCTTTACTCAAATTAAATTTCTAATTGTCTTTCATTCGTGATTTGTCAGGAATATGTTTCTTTGTTTTCCATTCAGCTATTCATATTGAATGTAAGATTGACGTGCTTAGATAATACTGCAGAGTGTTACCTGTTTCTCACTTCATGCTCAAGATAGCATGATGACTGCATACTGCTGCGTCAGAGCACCAGAGACCTGGGTTCGATTCCATGCTCAGTCGACTATCTATGTGGAGTTTGCATGTTCTCCCTGTGTCTGCATGGCTTTATTCCGGTTTCCTCCCTCAATTAAAAGATGTACAGGTTAGATGATTTGGTGACTGCTAAATTTCCCATTGTGTTCAGGGACGTATAGTATAGGTGCATTAATCAGGAAGAAATGCAGAGTAATAGGGTTGGCAAATAGACTAGATTAGATTACTTACAGTGTGGAAACAAGCCTTCAGCCCAACAAGTCCATACCGACCCTCCGAAGAGGAATTCACCCAGACCCATTCCCTTACATTTACCCCTTCACCAAACACTACGGGCAACTTAGCATGGTCAATTCACCTAACCTGCACATTTTAGGATTGTGGGAGGAAACCTGAGCACCTGGAGGAAACCCACGCTGATGCAGGGAGAATGTGCAAACTTCACACAGACAGTTGCGTGTTCAGTTGAAACTTGACTTTGCATGCCTCTCACTTCCTGTACAGGGTAGCATGCTGGCTCCGTGCTGAGTTTTGGTGGATCACAATGCCAAAGTTTGGTTCTATCCTCAGGCACGTTCTCCCCATGTCTCTATGCGGCTTTGCTCTGGTTTCCTCCTACAATCCAAAAATACACAGGTTAGGTGAATTGGCTATGCTAAATTGCTTATTGTGTTCAGGGATATCTAGGTTAACGCCTTAGCCAGAGAGAAATGCCGAGTAGTAGGTGTGAGAGGTAATTTCGGTTTAAACTTTAAGATGTGCCTGGACCACAGACTGATCTATAATAAAAGACAAAACTTTTGTTTCTTTTCTAGAACATTTTATATACTCAAAAGTAGAATAGTTTAAATTGTGCAGAATGCTGACAATTTGTGAGCAGAGTAAAAAAACAAACAGGCCCTTGATTGATGAAACCATTAACACAGGCAGGGAGGGATGAGTCCTTGACTGATAAGACTGCAGGATAGGGAAACGACTCGAGAGACATCTGCTACAGATGGATAAGACCGCTAGCACAGACAGAGAAGAATAAGTCTTTGACTGATAAGACTACAGGGTGAGAAAAACAACAACTTTAGCGACTCTGAAGACATTTGTTGCAGACTTTGTGATAAGAGTGCAAATTGGAGAATAATGATGTTTTTAAGAATGTGAACCTCATGGCTCGTTAGAGCCAAGGAGGGGAGGGACTTGTACTGTATATAATGGGAGACTTTGTAAGCCTCAGCGCGCCTTTTTTTTCTTTCAAGGGTGCCCAACTCTGCAGACTTGTTAATAAAACTTTGTTTTCCTGAATTTGTCTAGAGCGATTATTGAGAAGCGATTTTCGTTTCTAACAACTTGGGGGCTCGTCGTCCGGGATCAACACTCCGGCCGCAAGGGGAGTTGAGGAAGGATATCGGAGAAGGTGCACCCTGCCGAGTTCGACAGTCCCTGATTCCTTGCTTGTCGCCCCGCGCGGCTTGAGCGAGTGATATCCGGGAGGCTCAGGAAAACAAAGGAGGGGTGTACCCGAGGCAGTGGGGACGGTTAACGATCGAGTAATTTCGGTGCACCGAACCCAGGTAAGAAAAAAAAACTTGCGGGGACTGTGTTTCCGGAGGACTGGGGACCTACGGGGTGCCTGTGGATTTTTCTACAGAGACGTGGGACTCAGGAACCTAGAAACTGGGGCTCGCCTGTGAGGGATTTTGCAGAGACCGTGTTTGAGGATGAACGTGTACCTACGGGGTGCCTGTGATCTGTGTCACAGAGACGTAGGACACAGGAATCCAAAGACCGGGGGTGCCTGCAAAGGAACCTGGGCGATCACCGGACTGGAGGTCCGGGAATTGGTTACATTGTGATAGATTATCACGGGAAAAAATACGAAGTCCTCGGAAATGGGAAATAAGGGATCTAAGGCGATTAAGGGAAAGGTAGGCTTAAACAGGGACAATGACACATACCCAGGGGTACCTGACGATAGTCCGTTAGGGAGAATGCTAAATAATTGGGATCAGGGTGGAAGAAAGGGAAAATCTAAAAGGAAGATGGTAAAATACTGTCAAAAGTGGTCCCAGAAACCTATTCAGGGCGACTCAGTGTGGTGGCCTAGATTCGGTACTGACGAAGACTGGGTCCGGCAAGCCCTCATTTTATATGTCAATTCAAAACCTGATGTTAATCTGGAAGAAAGTGATTATGCCCTTTGTTGGCTACCGGTTACGATATCTTGCCAAATGCAGGTAACTAATAAAGACTCGAAAGGGCAGAAAGAATGGGACCCTTTAGATCACTTACCGCCGCCCTACGTGACCCCGTCTGCCCCACAAAATGTTCCTTCGGGTGACGACGATTCAGGGGAAGGGGAAGAAAATGGGGAGGAATCACAAACTACCTCAGGGGTACAGACCAGATCTCAAGCTGCAAAGGGTCACAGACAAAACCAGGTCTCGATTGCAAGAATGAATCCACTCCGGGAAGTGCCCATGGGGGGCGAGGAAGGAAGGACGGGATATGTGAACGTTCCCTTGTCGAGTACTGAAGTACGGAATTTCAGGAGGGAGATGAAGGGTCTACTAGAGGACCCCATGGGATTTGCTGAACAATTGGATCAGTTCCTGGGTCCGAATACTTACACGTGGGAAGAGATGTGTTCCATCATGAAAACATTGTTCTCTAGCCAGGAGCGTCAGATGATACGACAAGCTGCGCTCTTGGTCTGGGAGAGGGAGGGGGGAGAAGGAGGGGAGCAGAAGTTTCCCCTCACCGACCCCGAGTGCGATAAGAACACGGAGGAAGGACGGCGCAACCTGAGAGACATGCGGGAATATTGGATAAAAGGAATAAGACACGCAGCTCCGAAGGGGCACAATTTTACCAAGGCCTTTGGTAATCATCAAAACCCGGAGGAAACCCCTACGGACTTCCTAGACAGGATTAGGAAGAATTTGCAGCAGTTTGCTGGGGTGGACCCTGAGACGGACGTGGGGCAACAACTCATACGGGTAGAGTTTGTATCAAAGGCCTGGCCGGACATACGAAAGAAGTTAGAGAAAATGGATGATTAGTAAATCTTTAAGTGAATTACTACGGGAGGCGCAAAAGGTGTTTGTGAGAAGGGACGATGAGAAGCAAAAGAAGGCGACAAAGATAATGATGCAAACGGTACAACAAATGACAGCTGGAAGAAGGGAAAAGGGAGAGCCGTGGCAGAAACAGGAAAGGGGAGAGTCGTGGCAAGAGCAGAGGAAAAGAGAACCATGGCCGGAACAAAGGAAGAGTGGAGGAACGCGAGACCGCGACAGGGAAACGAAAAGGACACTCAGATGTTACTATTGTAATGAAGAGGGACATTTTAAACGGGAGTGCTCCCGCTACAAGCGGGAGGTGAGGTCGTACGCCCTGATGGAGGAAGATTAGGGAGGTCGGGGGTTCCTACCCTTGGGGCAAAAGGACTATCGACAGGAACCCCTGGTAAACTTGAAAGTAGGGCCCCAAGGATCGGAGATCACATTTATGGTGGACTCGGGAGCCGAAAGATCAAGTATAATCCAAATACCCCCCGGCACCCGAGCAGGAGGAAAAGTTATGGGGGTATCTGGAATTGGAGGACAGAAATTACAAGTCCCAGTGGTGGAGGACGTGGAAATTGGGTATGAAAACAGAACTACTAAACGAGACCTCCTTCTACTGCCATCGGCGGGGTTTAATTTGTTAGGAAGAGACTTGCAGGTCAAACTAGGGATCGGAACGGTACCAAATAACGGGGAAATGGTGGTAAGGTTGTTCGCCCTCACCGAAGAAGATGATCAACAAATAGACCCGGAAGTATGGTACCGAGAAGGGAACAGAGGGGGTCTAAACATCAAACCTCTCCAAATCACCATGTTACCAGGAAGAGGCCCGGTAAGAAGGAAACAATACCCGATTGCTATGGAAGGACGGGAGGGGTTACAACCTGTGATAGAAAGATTAATCACAGATGGACTACTGGAGGAATGCATGTCCCCTTTCAATACTCCAATACTCCCTGTGAGGAAGCCGGACGGGACATATAGGCTGGTGCAAGACTTGCGGGGGTTGAATGAAGTAGTCCAGGCTAGATACCCGGTGGTACCTAATCCCTACACGTTAATGAGTAAAATTCCCCCGAACATGAATGGTTCAGCGTAATAGATCTGAAGGATGCTTTCTGGAGTTGCCCCCTTGACGAAGAAAGTCGGAACCTTTTTTCCTTTGAATGGGAGAATCCCTTCACAGGACGAAAGCGACAGTTAAGATGGACGGTCTTGCCGCAGGGATTCACGGAGTCACCCAATTTGTTTGGACAAATACTGGAGCAGATCATAGGAGGATTTCGGTGTAACGCGGAGAATCAATTGCTCCAATATGTCGATGATCACTTACTCTCAGGACCAAGAAAAGAGGAGGTACGAGCAGACACCGTTGCCCTGCTGAACTTCCTGGGGAAACAGGGTCTACGCGTCTCCAGGACAAAACTCCAGTTTGTGGAGCGAGAAGTAAGATATCTGGGTCATCAAGTCAGTAAGGGGCACCGCCGTATCACGCCAGAACGAATATCAGGGATTACGGGTATGCCAATACCCAGGACGAAGAAGGAAGTCAGACAATTCCTGGGACTAGTAGGGTATTGCCGGATATGGATTGAAAGTTACACCACTTTAGTAAAATTTTTGTACGACAAACTGGGACAAGAAGGACAAAAGGTGGACTGGTCAGATGAGGAGGAGCAGCGATTTAATATTATTAAAAGTAAACTGATTCGAGCTCCGGTATTGGCTTTACCCACCCTGAAGGAACCGTTCCAGTTATATGTTAATAGCGCCGGCGGAATTGCCCAGGGTGTGCTTACTCAGCTGCGGGCAGGGAAACGTCAGCCGGTTGCATTTTTGTCAAAAATGTTAGACCCTGTGTCATGTGGATGGCCGACCTGTATACAGGCAGTGGCAGCTACGACAATGTTAGTAGAAGAGGCCCGAAAACTTACCTTTGGAGGAAGGATCACAGTATACTCCCCACATTCGGTTAGTACCATACTGGCTCAAAAGGCTCACCGCTGGTTAACAGACTCTCGCATCCTGAAGTATGAGATGATTTTGATGACCGGGAACGATCTCAATTTTGCAAAAGATCTCAGTTGCAACCCAGCCCAGTTTCTGTACGGACGTCCTGCAGATGGGGAACAGGAGCATGATTGTGTGGAATTTGTGGACTTGCAGGCCAAGAGCCGAGTGGACCTGCAAGAAGCCCCGCTGGGTGAGGGACAGGAACTGTATATCGACGGGTCCTCCCGGTGCATCAGTGGAGTACGATACAGTGGCTATGCGGTCATAGATGGTGCAACGAAACGGACGATTGAGTCCGGACGACTGCCCGGGAAGTGGTCAGCCCAATCCTGTGAGTTGTATGTCCTCCAGAGGGCCCTGAAGTTGTTGGAAGGGAAAGTGGGAACCATATATACTGACTCAAAGTATGCATACGGAGTCGTTCATACTTTCGGGAAAATCTGGAAAGAGCGAGGATTGATAACTTCCCGGGGAAAAGAATTAGCTCACGAACAAATGATCAGCCTAACGTTGGAAGCCCTGGCGTTACCTACGGAACTTGCAGTAGTCCATGTACCCGGTCACCAGAAGGGGTCGACACCGGAAGCGGTGGGAAACCGGCTGGCAGACTAGGAAGCCAAGCGGGCAGCGGTCGAAAAATCCGTCCAACTGTTAACGTTAATATCGTTGAGGGAAGGGCTCGCTAAACAACCCGTCTTCACCCAGGGGGAGATTGATAAAATGGATCAATTAGGTGCCTGGCTAGATACTAACGGGAAGTGGACGGTTCCTGATGGGAGACAAGTACTGAACAAACAGATCACCCGAGGTATTCTGCACCGATTAGACCATCAGACCCACTGGGGGGTGCAAGCCATGTGTGATACAATCCTGAGAGACTATGTATGCAGGGGGATATACACATTAGCCCAACAAGAGGTAGTCGGATGCCCCACTTGCCGGCGTATTAATCAGAAGGCCATGCGTTCTATGCCAGTCGGTGGTCAGCCCCTAGCGATTAGGCCATTTCAGAGGATCCAAGTCGACTTTACAGAATTACCCTCAGTACAGAGATGGAAATATCTGCTAGTAATAGTAGACCATTTCACTCACTGGGTAGAGGCTTTCCCAACTGCCAAAGACGATGCACCAACCGTGGCCCGACTGTTGTTAGAGAACATAATCCCGAGATATGGCATAATGGAATCTATCGACTCCGACTGCGGGACGCATTTTATTTCTAAGCTACACCATTTGATCTGTACTGCCCTGGGTACCCAATGGAAATTCCACGCACCCTGGCATCCTCAGAGTTCGGGTCGAGTTGAGAGAATGAATGGCACGCTCAAGACCCAATTGACTAAGCTGATGTTAGAAACTAAGTTACCCTGGCCAAAGTGCCTGCCCATTGCCCTATTGAGGATACGTACGGCACCTCGCCGAGATGTCGGGGTTTCCCCCTATGAAATGCTGTTCGGATTACCGTATTGGAGTAAGGTTGATGGATGTCCCACTCTACAAGGGGGGGATGTATTTATCCGAACCTATTTACTGGCCTTATCCCGTTCTTTTGCAGAACTCCGGAGGAAAGGTCTCCTGGCTCAGACTCCGCCGCTCGACATCCTCCTGCATAAGGTGGAGCCCGGAAATTGGATACTTGTTAAGACCTGGAAGGCCGAAAAGCTCCAGCCGCGGTGGGAAGGACCGTTCCTGGTTCTGTTAACAACTGAAGCAGCTGTTCGGACGAAAGAAAAAGGGTGGGTCCACGCATCAAGGATAAAGGGGCCTGTTCCGCCTGAAGAAGAAAGCACCTGGACATGCGAGCAAGGGGACAAGCCGTTGTCGGTAAAACTGAAAAGACAGCAATAATGAACTCTACTTGGACTGTATTGGTGGGGATATTGATCAGTTTACTCCTGTATGTGGGGGAGGGTGAGGGGAGATGTGACAAATGTCGAACTACAGTAAGACTTGGGATTCGAATCTATTCGGGATCATTTGTGTCCCATTCCTATGTGGACGATAGGTGTTACGATGTGAGTGCACGCCATGAATGTTGGGAGGATGGGAGACCCTATTATCAGGTATATAATAAAGGATACGGTGGCAAAATCCATGGATGCCCTATAAATGACCGCTGGGTGTGTATTAGCAAAACTGAGAGGTGGGACCTATCCTCCGTGTTGCTCAGGGAGCAGGTTGACAGAGTCAAGGAGACCAAGATACAGATCACTGATCGGGGGTTGGGGAAAGAGCAAGACCGTCAGGGAACGGTCGTGCTCCCTAAAGTGCCATCTGTATACGCAGAGGTAGAAGGAAAGATTGAACTCGCTGATGTTACACAAAACCTGTTTATTGATCTCACCTCTAGAATAGCCACTGTTTTAAATGTTAGCAATTGCTGGGTCTGTGGGGGGCCGCATATGTCGGAACAAAGGCCGTGGACTGGTCAAAGCTTAGACATAGGGGAATTGCTGCAAACCACTTGGACTCATGGCAACGACAGAAAAAGCCAGGGGTGGAGACTGACAAACAGCCCTGAGGGCCAGTTCTGTATTGAAGGCAAGGGGACCGTGAAGGTAGGGATTAGCCCCTGTAAGAATATATTGGATGCAACCACGCGAGTATGGTGGCCTGAGAATATTGCTTGGTACATTGCAAACTGAGATCATCAAAATTGCATTCGGTTACGTTCTGATTCCTCCTCTTACGAGCTAAGTGCTGACCCTTCCGATGGCATGAAAAGAGTGTGGAGCGGTGGTTGTCAGGGGAATCAATGCTGGAATAATCCTGTCCAGACTCTGCCACGGGGACAACAATCCGAATACTGGAATTGCAGTGGTCCTGGTCCTTATGAGGGCGTCCCTGGGGTAAAGGAGTTGTGGGATGACGTTGTGAGGCAGGGAGGGCCTGCTCCAGATGGCCTATTTTGGATATGCGGTAATCAGGCATATTCCAAACTGCCCATGGTATGGGCTGGAGTATGCTTCCTGGGTCGAATAAGACCTGAATTCTTCCTATTACCCCGGGAGGAAGGCGATGATTTGGGAGTTAAACTCTTTGACTCCCTGCGTAGGTCGCCAAGGGATATCCAAGTCGGTGATTGGGGGGATTATTGAATACTACGGGCCGGCTACGTGGGCACAGGACGGATCATGGGGATATCGTACTCCTATCTATATGTTAAATCGAATTATCAGGCTCCAAGCAGTCGTAGAGGTCATTACTAACCGGACTGCCCTGGCCCTAGACTTGTTGGCTAAGCAGCAGGATCAGATGAGGGCTGCTATATATCAAAACCGACTTGCCTTGGATTATCAGTTGGCCTCGGAGGGGGGTGTGTGCGGGAAATTTAACCTGACAAACTGCTGTCGAGAAATTGACGATAATGGTAAAGCGGTTTTGAAAATTTCCAATGAAATTCGGAAATTGGCCCATGTGCCAGTACAATCTTGGCGTCCTCTTAGTGGCATCGGATGGTGGGATGGTCTCCTAGGTGGTAGCTGGTGGCGCACGGCGTTGCTGGTGGTTGGGGAGGCATGATTCTTCTTCTCGTAACACCCTGCCTAACTCCCTGTATTCAGTTTTTAATTCAGAAAAATATTTCCCGACTCCAGGCAGTGGTGGTTCCACAACATGGGACGCGGGAACTTAAAGTGATGTTGCTGCGAAAGACCAAGGATTTCCCGGGCCCTTGAGGGAGGGGGGTGGGGGGGGGGGGCTTATCTTGGTCAGGCACATCTTAAAGAAAGAAAAGGGTGGAATTGTGAGAGGTAATTTCGGTTTAAACTTTAAGATGTGCCTGGACCACAGACTGATCTATAATAAAAGACAAAACTTCTCTTTCTTTTCTAGAACATTTTATATACTCAAAAGTAGAATAGTTTAAATTGTGCAGAATGCTGACAATTTGTGAGCAGAGTAAAAAAAACAAACAGGCCCTTGATTGATGAAACCATTAACACAGGCGGGAAGGATGAGTCCTTGACTGATAAGACTGCAGGATAGGGAAACGACTCGAGAGACATCTGCTACAGATTGATAAGACCGCTAGCACAGACAGAGAAGAATAAGTCTTTGACTGATAAGACTACAGGGTGAGAAAAACAACAACTTTAGAGACTCTGAAGACATTTGTTGCAGACTTTGTGATAAGAGTGCAAATTGGAGAATAATGATGTTTTTAAGAATGTGAACCTCATGGCTCGTTAGAGCCAAGGAGGGGAGGGACTTGTACTGTATATAATGGGGGACTTTGTAAGCCTCAGCGCGCCTTTTTTTCTTTCAAGGGTGCCCAACTCTGCAGACTTGTTAATAAAACTTTGTTTTCCTGAATTTGTCTAGAGCGATTATTGAGAAGCGATTTTCGTTTCTAACAGTAGGGTTGGAGAACAGACTTGACTGAATTATCATTTGTAAGGTCAGTATAACCTTGTTGGGCCAAGAGGTCTGGTTCCACACAGACCACATCCAATAATTGCATTTTGCTAAGCACAATGCAATGATTGATCCTGAGATCAATCACTACTATGACAGTAAGGATCTGGTTATCATTCCCTCCAATGAATGCAATAGCTGTCCCTCTGGTATTTCAGTTCGGTAACGACACATGATACTGGTTGTTCAGAGCAGTGTTTATTCTTTATTATGAGTGGCCAAGAATTCCAATGGTAAGAGATTCTGTTAGTTCTGATTTGTTGCATGTTCCAACAGGTCTTCGGTCTAATTATTGCAAAAAAAGTGTAAATTTGGTTTTGTTCAACTGCCAATGCTTAAAAATTTTCAGTTCATTACCACTGAAAATATTTGGAGAAAGTGAGGAAAGCAGATGCTGGAGATCAGAGTCAAGAGTGTGGTGCTAGAATAGCACAGCAGGCCAAGCAGCATACGCGGAGCAGGGGAATCACCGTTTCGGGCACAAGCTCTTGAGCAGGAATCTTTCCTCACGAAGGAAATATGCCTGAAATGTCAATTCTGCTGCTCCTTGGATGCTGCCTGGCCTGCTGTGCTTTTACACCACCACCCTCTCGAAGTTAAACATATTTGTCTGCTTATGCAGATAACATACCGAACGTTTCCTCTATAAATTGAATTTATTTAGATTTGTATTCATTAAAGTACTCATGTTAGTTGCTCTTCGTTTTGAATTATAAATAATCATCCTTGACAAGAGAACCTATGGATGGCTACATTGAATTCTTGAGCAGCAGTGTTTATTCTTTATTATGAATGTCCAAGGATTCTAACGGTAAGAAATGTTGTTAGTTCTGATTTGTTGCATGTTCACAAACACGTTTTCAGTCAAATTATTGCAAACCAAGTGTAAATTTGATTTTGTTCAACTGCCGATGCTAACATTTTGAGTTCACATCAACGACTAATATTTGGAGAAAGAAAGGAATGCAAATGCTGGAGATCAAAATTAAGACTGTGGTGCTGGAATAACAGACCAGGCAGGATCTGAGGAAGAGAAGAATCGATGTTTTGGACATAAGCCGTTCTTCAGGAATCTTTCCAGATGAAGGACTTATTCCCATATCATCGATGTGGGAATAAGTTTGCTGCCTGATCTGTTTGCTGCCTGATCTGCTGTGCTTTTCCAGCACTACCGTCTCGACATTTAAAATATTTGTCTTCTTATTTAGAGCAAATACTGAAAGCTGCCTCTGTAAGTTTCATTTACTGCGCTTTCTAATCACTAAAATAATGTTAATAATTCGCTAAAATTAATGGTCAAACTAAAGGAAACAGTAACCAGAGTAAATCAGCTCCAGAAAACAGTATAAACCCATTTTGAAGAGGTCACAAAAGTTCAGGAGATCCAGCTACAACCAGTCTGAAAGTTGTGTATTGGAGAGTTTGAAGCAGAATTCCTGGCACCTTGACATCCAGCCAGTGCCTGAGCATTATACACCTCTCTTGGGAATGACAACAAATGAAGGGTATTTGCATGTAACCCACTGGATGCTTAGAATCCAGAGCTTTGCCAAAATATTTTCCAGTTCATGGAAAAACGATTGAAATCACTATTGAAATTAAAGTGTTCAAGGCCACCTAATTGCTGTTTAGTGAAAACTCTTTGTAATTATTGTTCTTATTGTTCCTTATTGTTCTAAGAATGAATAACCACAGCAAACATCACGCTCTCATCAGATTCAAATATATGCCAGAAATACCTTCTTATAATATACACATTACATCTTTCCCGGACCAAAACTCACGCTTAATACTTATGGCCGAGGATGCTAATCGTACCATGTTTCAAGATAAAGCAACTCCCAAATATACGCAAATTTTCTGATAGGTTTCTAGTACAACAGTAGTGATAAAAATGTTTTTGTGGTTCAGTACATTTTGAACAGATCCCCATTAAACGTATTCATCTGTGTATTCAGAGACAATATTGAAAAAAGTCCACATAAATGCTGATGACTGTATTTTTCTATGAAAAATGTTCAATATTGACTTATTTTTTTTATAAAGCTGACCCAAATGTTTAAATATTGATGATATGAAAAAATGCATGAATTAAATATAATGCATAATTTGTTCTAATTCTATATTACATTTCTCCAGAAGAAAAGCAGAGAAGCCAAGTATAGAATTATTTATGATCTGAGAAAATCGAATGCCAAACCAATTCTGATCAATGTTCACTGAATGTTTAATGTTTTCTTTTCGCAACCCATCATGCAGCATTTTAATTCTCAGTTGACTGATAATTATAAAAACCTAATCAATGTTAGTGCCAACCTGTTTGGGAATATTGAATCATTTACTTTGTCAGAGATCAAAACTTTTTTATCCATTCGTTCTCATTTCAACACTTACACAGCAATTCAGTTCAGGTTTTGTCACAAACATCGTCAAATTCACATTTTAATTTAATACATTATTTCTTAGTACAATATTACAAAGAATAATAGAACTTTTATTCCTGGTCTACACAAGCACAAATCAACCAATGACTCCCCATCCAACAGTCGCACTTAATATCTATACATTTCTCATTTGAGTTTTCACAGAAATCATTGGATTAATATTAATATTCAGCTTTACAAATTAAGACAGGTCTAGTTGTTTTACACTCCAGTAATCACTGTTCATCACCGACACCAGCATGTGATTTCGCACCATTTTTTTAAGTTTGCTGTGAAAATTTAATAAGATTAATTGTTGCTTATACCGAATATTTAATAATTGATCAACTCCAGTATACCCAGCTTGAAATGTGGAATTATGGCTTAGGGACGTATATATATTGGACTGTACAGATACTAATGGTAGCGAATGCTGATTTCGATTTTAATTCTGGAATCCTACTTGATTTTCTGATGTAAGTAGCCTGCCCCTATCTGGAACAGAATGGTCCATGTTGGATCATACAAAATGTCCGACAAACAAAAAGAGACAGCCATCCTTAAAGTCTCGAAGGAGTACAGCAATAACTTTGGAATCCGAGTGTATAAGATGCTTTGAAAGATCCCAAAGCGTGGAGATTATACTACCTGTTAAACAACATGAGGTGGTAGGACCGTGGAGCTATCCATTATAATGCCTATCTGAGATTATGTGTTTGGATTGGGTGCCTGGATGAGGAGTGGAGGATTGTAACCACATTGCATGTGAACATTGTAATCCAGAAAGTGCATAAAAATGCTGCTTTTTACTGTACATGTCAAAGTGTCGCATGGATCTCCCTTCCGAATTTGGCCTCGGGGGTGTGGGGGGGGGGGGGGGGGGGGGAGGTGGTCTGATCAACTGGTTCCAGGATGAGTAACATCTTCCACTTGCCTGAGGTCTGCCTGACTCCTGAGACTTCACTCATTGTCAGGGAAATACACTCCTTCAGCTATGATAGAACTTTAATTCAATATAAACATTTATTGTGTGTGAACTGATTATGTTCAGAGGGATATCATTGTCATGACGCAATGCTTTACATTTGTTTTTTATGTATGTGCAAGAAAACAGTGGCGGTACATCCATTCGTTCTTTAGTTCAACTAACACGAAATTTTAAGTTATTGAGTCGACTACAGTGGAGGAATAAGGAATTAAATGACTGTCTCCTTTTTTTTCAAATCGTGTGCCCTCGAAAATGGTTTTTATTTTAATTTCATTATAAGGAAAAAAGAAAACCTGCTGGGAAAGGGTTGACAATTTTCCTTTTTCTGCCAACATTAGTTGTCAATGGACAAGAATCACACAATTATCACAATTCCTTTCTGGGACAAATATGATTGACTCTATCATTTGTTCACAACAATAGTCACTTTCACAGCCTAATTATTTTCCTCCTAATTATGACATAAATCTCTAAACATTTATCATGATAAAAATTACTTTAATAAAATTGTCATGACTCAAGAAAACTACTGGAAAAAAGCATATAACTCTTGCGTTGCCTGCATTGTTGCTGGTTTTTTTCGATTCATAAAGCGACATTTTATATTTTAATTTTCTGTAAATCAGTTTTAATTAATATCAAATCAACATCATAGCAAAGTGCTTTCAAGGTAATGAGTCAATTTATCTGTCAGGATTTAAAAAAACTAAATTCTAATAATTATACAGCAAATTTAACTTAGACTTTGTAACAAACGTAATGTCGTTTATTTATTTCATTCATTATTTGTTATTGTCAATGCTGCAATATTAAAACCTGTTTGTTCAGGCCCATACAAACACAAAAAGACTAATAATATCAATTGCAACAATCTTTGTAAATATTTGATTTTTGTTCATTTCAAAGATCACAGTACTCTCAGCCTTTGGAATTCAGAGAACACCAGTTAATTTTCCCTGCAATATTACTCTTCATTTCTACACATTACTAAGTCTAGTATCAATATGAGATATGTCGTTATTTGTTTAAAAAACACTAATAGAATTTTTACTATGCATTTGTTGCTATGATCTAATATCAAAAAATTGTTCAAACCAGGAAGGGTTTTAAATGTGCAATTAAGGTTTTGTGCAATAAACAATGCAAGGACATTCGTAATGTACAATCTCTCTATCATGGTGAATATTGCATTTATTTTAAACTTGGAAATATTTTTGAATTGATTTGTTTATAATTTACCTCAATTCTAACATTTACTTTGTGTTTAATCACAATATCATTTGACTATTTATCATGTGAAAAATTATTTAAATTCACGTGAATTTTTTGAAGTACAGAAAAAGGATTGGCATCTCTTGCTTCATTAAACAATCACAGGAAATGGTGAGTTCTTAGAAATCACACATTTTAAAAGGAATGAAGGTTGTCTTCAGCTGAAAAGTCACGTTGACTGATGATTTCATCATTTTGTTCCAAATTACAGGTAGTGCAAAAACATTTTAATTTTTATTTCATAAAATAAGAAACTGTTATGAATACATAGAATAATTTTATTCATTGTTATTTATTAATGGACTGTAATCCCAAAATTCTGTCAATTTGTCTTCGAACAATTATCATCAATTTCACATTTAATTAAGATATTTGTTAACTCATTCAACCATTATTATAAATTACTATTTCTTTTTTCAGTCTATTACATACAGGGATCACCTAATTAATTCCAATCCATTTATCGCAATAAACATCTGATTAGCTTTCACTTGAGTAACCACAGTGGCATGTGCCTATAGCCCTGCCCAGCCTGGATGGGATCATTATGAAGGTACCTTGTTCTCTCTGTTATTGTCTCTGCAACTAAACCAGGAAGCAAAATCATTTAAATGGTTTAAATTCCCAGCTTTCACAGAGTTGTGCCAGAGCAGACCGGAATATTGATTAGAAAAAATCTAAGAAGCGAATGAATTGCCTTTCAATTCAACATTAGATATGCTTCCATTTGTTGTTCATTCCAATAATCACAGTATTGGTTATATAATTTCTTCAGGTCGCTGATAGAAATATAAATCTATTTCCAATCAATATTCCTCGGAAAATATTTGAGAATGTTGTAGTCATAAAACTGGAATATAATAAGTAATCATAGTCAATAATTTTCTTTGTTCTGAGCTGAGTTCAAACAGTGCATAGAACTTAATGCTCCGGTGCTATAAATTTGCGAAAAATCAATTACTTCTTCAGTGAAATAAAAAAAATGCCACTTGCGATTATTAATCAATTTATAATTGTGGATCTTTTTGTGAATGGTGTGAAATTTGTTTTGAGTTTTCCATGCATCAATTTATTGTCACCTTGACACCCCCCCCCCACTCACCTCACCTCAAGGTCAGCGTCACCTTTACCCCCTCACACACACTTCATCACCGTCACCCTGACCACCTCACACTTACTTTATCACTGTCACACTGACACCCTCACACTCACTCCGTCTCCGTCACACTGACCCCCTCACACTCACTCCATCTTGTCACCCTGTCCTCCTCACACTCACTCTATCACCCTCACCATGACCCCCTCACACTCACTCTATCACCGTCACCCTGCCCACCTCACACTCATTCCATCATACTCACCTTGTCCCCCTCACACTCACTCCATCACCGTCACCCTGACCACCTCACACTTACTTTATCACTGTCACACTGACACCCTCACACTCACTCCGTCTCCGTCACACTGACCCTCTCACACTCACTCCATCTTGTCACCCTGTCCTCCTCACACTCACTCTATCACCCTCATCATGACCCCCTCACACTCACTCTATCACCGTCACCCTGCCCACCTCACACTCATTCCATCATACTCACCTTGACCCCCTCACACTCACTCCATCACCGTCACCCGGAACCCCTCACACTCACTCCATTACAGTCCACTGACCCCTCACACTCACTCCATCACTGTCGCCCGGACCCCCTCACACTTATTCCATCGCCGTCACCCTGACCCCCTCACACTCACTCCATCACTGTCACCCTGACCCCCTCACAGTCACTCCATCACTGTCACCCTGACGCTCGAACACTCACTCCGTCATCGTCACACTGACCCCCTCACACACACTACGTCACAGACTGCCCTAAACTCCACTCACCCTCACCCCACTCACTTCACCACAATCACACGCACTGCCACACGACCCCCACCGTCACACTCACCCCCACTCACTCCACCACCATCACACACACTGCCCCACACCACCCCCACCATTAAGATCACCCCCACACATGCCACCACCATCACACACTACCCCCCACCACCCTCACTGTCAGACTCAACCCCGCACCTTCCAGCTTCCTCTCACACACTGCCCCACACCACCCTCAGCGTCATGCTCCCCCACACATTCCACACCAACATCAAACACAATGCCCCATACAACCCCCACTGTCTCACCCACATCCACACACTCCACCACCATAACACACACTACCCCACACCTTCCCCACCGTCACGGTATCGCCCACACTCACCAACACCATCACACACTAGCCCACACCACCCCCACCGTCACACTCACCCCCACTCACTCCACCACCATCACACACACTGCCCCACACCACCCCCACCATTAAGATCACCCCCACACATGCCACCACCATCACACACTACCCCCCACCACCCTCACTGTCAGACTCAACCCCGCACCTTCCAGCCTACTCTCACACACTGCCCCACACCACCCTCAGCGTCATGCTCCCCCACACATTCCACACCAACATCAAACACAATGCCCCATACAACCCCCACTGTCTCACCCACATCCACACACTCCACCACCATAACACACACTACCCCACACCTTCCCCACCGTCACGGTCTCGCCCACACTCACCAACACCATCACACACTGCCCCACATCACCCTCACCGTCACGCTTACATCCACACACTCCACCACCATCACACACACTACCTCACACCATCCTCACTGTCACGCACACACCCACTTACTGCACCACCCTCACATACTCTGCCCCACGCCACACCCACTTTCACGCACACTCCAACCCACTCCAGCACCATCACACACACTGCCCCACACCACCCTCACCCTCATGCTCACCCCCACACACTTCACCACCATCACACAAACTGCTCCAAAACACCCTCACCTTCACACGCACCACCACATACTCCACCACCCTCACACTCAATGCCCCACACCACCCACACCGTCAAGCTCACCCACACACACTCCACCACCCTCTCACACACAGTCCCACACTACCCCCACCGTCAAGCTCACCCCCACACACTCCACCACCCTCTCACTCACTGCCCCACACCACCCCCATCGTCACGCTCACACCCGCACACTTCACCATCCTCACACACATTACCCCACACCACCCCCAGTGTCACGCTCACCCCCACACACTTCACCACCATCACACACAATGCCCCTCAGCACCCTCATCATCACTCGAATCACGACACACTCCACCACCATCACACACTCTGTCGCACACCACCCCCACTGTCACACTCACCACCATCACACACCAAACATCAATCACACACACTGCCCCACACCACTCCCACCGTCACCCTCACTCCCACACACGCCAGCACCATCACGCACTGCCCCACACAACCCTCACCATCACGCTCACCCCCACACACTCCACCACCATCACGCAAAATGCGCCACATCACACCCAACGTCATGCTCACGACCACACAATCTACCACCCTCACATTCAATGCCCCACACTACCCACAACATCATGCTCACTCCCACACACTCCACAACCATCACACACAGTGCCGCACACCAACACCACCGTCACCCTCACCCTCACACACTCCACCACCATCACACATACTGCCCGACCTCACCTCACCTTCACATTCAAACCCACACACTCCACCACCCTCTAACACTGAACAACACCACCCTAACCGTCACACTCACACCCACACACTCCACCACCATCACACACACAGCCCCACATGACCCCCACCGGCATGCTCACCCCCACCCACTCCACCACCATCACACTCTCTGCCTCACACGAACCCCACCGTCTCGCTCATCCACACAAGCTCCACCACCATCACACTCACTGCCCCACACCATCCCAACCATCAGGCACAACCCCGCACACTCCACCACCCTCACACACAGTGCCCCTCACCATCCCAACCGTCACGCTCAACCCCACACACACCATCACCCTCGCACACACTGCCCCACAGCACCCACATCATCACGCTCACCTCCACAAACTTCACCACCATCACACACACTGCCTCACACCACCATCACCATCACGCACTCTCCCACTTACTGCACCACCCTCACACACTCTGCCCCCACACCACGCCCACTTTCACGTACACCCCAACCCATTCCAGCTACATAACACACACTGCCCCACTCCACCCTTACCGTCACATTCACCCCCACACACTCCACCACCATCACACACTAGCCCACACCACCCCCACCGTCACACTCACCCCCACTCACTCCACCACCATCACACACACTGCCCCACACCACCCCCACCATTAAGATCACCCCCAAACATGCCACCACCATCACACACTACCCCCCACCACCCTCACTGTCAGACTCAACCCCGCACCTTCCAGCTTCCTCTCACACACTGCCCCACACCACCCTCAGCGTCATGCTCCCCCACACATTCCACACCAACATCAAACACAATGCCCCATACAACCCCCACTGTCTCACCCACATCCACACACTCCACCACCATAACACACACTACCCCACACCTTCCCCACCGTCACGGTCTCGCCCACACTCACCAACACCATCACACACTGCCCCAGAGCAACCCCACCATCACGTTCACCACCACACACGTCAATATCATCACACAAAATGCCCCACAGCACCCTGACCATCAGGCTGACATCCACACACTGCACCACCATCACACACACTGCTCCATACCTGCCCCACTGTCTCACCCACATCCACACACGCCACCACACACGCATGCACTGCCCCACTCCACTTTCACCGTCACACTCACCCCAACACACTTCACCACCATCACATACACTGCCCCACACAACCATTACCGTCACGCTCACCATTACACACTTCACCACCATCACACTCACTGCCCCACACCACCCCCACCGTCACGGTCATCCTGACAAACTGCACCACCATCGCACACACTGCCCCATATCACCATCACCGTCACACTCACCGCCATACACACCACCACCATCACACACACTGCCCCACACCAACCCCACCGTCACGCTCACCCGCACACACAACAAAACGCTCACACACACTGCCCCACTCCACCCTCACCTTCACGCTGTCCCCCACACACTCCACCACCATCAAACACGCTGCACCACACCAACCCCATAGTCACGCGAACCCCGATACATCCTACCACCATCACACACACTGCCCCACCCCTCCCCCAAAGTCACGCTCACCACCACACACTCCACCACCCTCACACACACTGCCCCACAGCACCCTACCGTCACGCTCACCCACACACACTCCACCGTCCTCACACACGCTTCCCCACACAACCCCCACCATCAGGATCACAGCCACATACTCCACAAACATCACACACACTGCCCCACAACACCCTTACTATCACACTCACCCCCACACACGCCACCACCCACCCACACACATTGCCCCACACCACCCTCAGCGTTACGCTATCCCCAACACACTTCACCACCATCACACACACTGCCCCACACCATCCCCACCGTCACGCTCACCACCACACAATCCACCATCATCACACACTCTGCCCCACACCACCCCCACCGTTACGCTCACCCCCACACACTCCATCACCATCACTGCACCACACCATCCCCACCGTCATGCTCACCCCCACAGACTCTACCACCATCACACACTCGGCCCCACACAACGCCCATCATCACGCTCACCACAACACACTTCACCATCATCACACTCACTGCACCACACCATCCCCACCGTCACGCTCAACCTCACACACTCCACCACCATCAAACACACTGCCCCACACCACGCTTATCGTCACGCGCACACCCACACACTCCAACACCATCATAAACACCACTCCACTGCTCCCCCACCCTCACATTCACCCCCACACACTACACCACCATCACACCCACGGCCGCACAACACCCCGACCGTCAAGCTCACCCCCACGCACTCCACCACCTTCACAAACACTACACCACACCACCCTTACCTTCACGCTCACTGACACACACTCCACCACCATCACACACACGGCCCGATACCACCCTCACCTTCACACTCAACCCCACAGACTCCACCACCCTCACACAAACTGCCCCACACCACCCCCACCGTCATGCTCATCCCGACACACTGCACCACCATCACAGAACCTGCCCCACACCACCACCATCACTCTCATACCCCCACACTCCACAATCATTACACACACTGCCCCACACTACCCACAATATCACACTCACCACTACACGCTCCACCACTATCACACACACAGCCCCACACCACTCCCACCGTCACTCACAGCACACAATCCACCACTATCAGCCACACTGCACCAGACCACCCCCACCGTTAAGGGCACCCCCACACTCACCACCAACATCACACACTGCACCAGAGCAATCCCACCATCACACACAACCCCACACACACCACCACGCGCACACACAGCACCATTCCACCCCCACCGTCACACTCCACCCACACACTCCACCACCATCACACACACAGCCCCACACGACCTCTACCGTCAATCTCACCCCACACAATGCAACACTATCAAACACACTGTACCAGACCACCTCCACCGTCATACGCACTACCACATACTCCACCACATTCACACACAATGCCCCACACCACCCCCACCGTCATGCTCATCCTGACACACTGCACCACCATCACACACACTGCCCCACACAACCCTCACAATTACGCTCACCCCCACACGCACCAGCACCATCACACACACACAGCCACATACGACCCTCACCGTCACGCGCACACCCCCACACACCACCACCATCACACACCCTGCCCCACACCACCGCCACCGTCACGCTCGCCCCACACACTCCACCACCCTCAAACACACTGCCCCACCCCACCCTACCGTCACACTCACCCCCACACACTCCACCACCATCACACACACTGCACCACACCACCCTCACCGTTACTCTATCCCCCACACACTCTATCACCATCAAACACGCTGCACCACACCAGGCCCACCGTCACGCTCATCCCCACAAAAACGCCACACCCTCACACACTGCCTCACACCACCCTCATAGTCACGCGCACCCCGACACATCCCACCACCATGACACACAATGCCCCATCCCTCCCCAACGTCTCGCTCACTACCAGACACTCCACCGCCCTCGCACACACTGCCCCACAGAAACCCCACCGTCACGCTCACCCACACACACACTCCACCACTCTCACACACACTGCCCCACACCAACCTCACTGTCACACTCACCCCCTCGCACTACACCACCACCAGACACACTGCCCCAAACCACCGCCACGGTCACACACTCCACCACCATCACGCACTGCCCCTCACCACCGTCATCATCACGCGTACCCCCACACACTCCACCACCATCACACACTCTGCCTCACACCACCCCCACCGTCACGCTCACACCCACACACTCCACTACCATCACACACACTGCCCCACACCAACCCCACCGTCACGCTAACGCCCACACAATCCACCGCCAACACACACACTGCCCCACACCATCCCCACCGTCACGCTCACACCCACACACTCCACTACCATCACACACACTGCCCCACACCAACCCCACCGTCACGCTAACGCCCACACAATCCACCGCCAACACACACACTGCCCCACACCATCCCCACCGTCACGCTCACCCCAACACACTCCACCACCGTCACACACTCTGCCCCACACCATCCCCACCGTCACACTCTCCCCCACACACTCTACCGCCATCGCACACAGTGCTCGACAGCACCACCACCGTCACGCTCATCCCCACACACACCACCACCCGCACACACACTACCCCATGTGGACACCCACCATCACACTCACCCACACACACTCCACCACCAACATACACAATGCCCCGTACAAGTTTCACAGTCACGCCCACACCCACACACACCACAACCACCACACACACTGCCCCACACCTCCCCCTGCGTCACGCATTCCCCCACACACTCCACCACCCTCTCACACACAGTGCCCCATACCACTCACAGCTTCACAATCTCCCCCACATACTCCTTCATCATCACGCACACTGTCCCACTCTACTCCTACCCTCACGCTCACTCCCACACACTCCCACCACCAACACACACACCAGCACACACCACCCCACTGTCACACTCACCCCCACAAATTCTGCCACCATCACACACTGCCCTACACCAGTCTCACCATCACGATCACTCCCACACACTCCACCACCATCACACACTGCCCCACACAACACCCACCATCACGCTCACACCCACATGCTCACCCCACCCTCTCACACACTGCCGCACACAACCCCCACGGTCACGCTAAACCCCACACACACCAGCACCATCACACACAGTGCCCCACAACACCGCCACCATCACGGTTGCCATCACACACTCCACCACACTTGCAAACACTACCACACATCATCCTCGTCGTCACGCTCACCCCCACACACTCCACCATCATCACACACACTGCACCACACCACTCCCACCCTCACGCTCACCACCACACACTCCACCACACCACTCCCAACCTCACTCTCACCCCCACACTCGCCACCACCAATACATACAATGCCCCACAGAACTCCACCTTCACGCTCACCCAACACACTCCACGACCATCACACACACTGCCCCACAGTACCTGCACCATCACGCTTACCCTCACACACTAGTCCAACATCACACACACTGCTCCAAACCACCGCACCCTCACGCTCACCCCCACACACTCCACCACCATCACACACACCGCACCACACCACCCACACTGTCACGCTCACCCCCACACACTCCACCATCATCACACACACTGCACCACACCACTCCCACCCTCACCCCCACAGGCTCCACCACAATTACACACAGCCCCACACCATACCCACAGCCACGCTCACCCCTACACGCTCCACCACCCTCGCACTCAATGCCCTACACCACCCACAACATCTCGCTCACCCCCACACACTCCACCACCATCACACACACTACCCCACACCCCACCCTCATCGTCACGATCACCCCACACACTCCAACACCCTCACACACACTGCACCAAACCGTCACACTCACCGTCACGCTCACGCCCACACACTCCATCATATCACACACATTGCCCCACGTGACACCCACTATTACATTCATCCCCACACGCTCCACGACCATCACGAACAATGCCCCAAACCATCCACAACATCATGCTCACCCCCACACATTCCAACATGATCACGCACACTGCCCGACACCACCCTCACCATCACGCTCACCCTCACACACTCCACGACCCTCACACACAGCACCACACTCCTTCCCCACCCTCACGCTCAACCCCACACACTCCACCACCATCACAAACACTGCCCCACATCACCCTCACCGTCACGCTTACATCCACACACTCCACCACCATCACACACACTACCTCACACCATCCTCACTGTCACGCACACACCCACTTACTGCACCACCCTCACATACTCTGCCCCACGCCACACCCACTTTCACGCACACTCCAACCCACTCCAGCACCATCACACACACTGCCCCACACCACCCTCACCCTCATGCTCACCCCCACACACTTCACCACCATCACACAAACTGCTCCAAAACACCCTCACCTTCACACGCACCACCACATACTCCACCACCCTCACACTCAATGCCCCACACCACCCACACCGTCAAGCTCACCCACACACACTCCATCACCCTCTCACACACAGTCCCACACTACCCCCACCGTCAAGCTCACCCCCACACACTCCACCACCCTCTCACACACTGACCCACACCACCCCCATCGTCACGCTCACACCCGCACACTTCACCATCCTCACACACATTACCCCACACCACCCCCAGTGTCACGCTCACCCCCACACACTTCACCACCATCACACACAATGCCCCTCAGCACCCTCATCATCACTCGAATCACGACACACTCCACCACCATCACACACTCTGTCGCACACCACCCCCACTGTCACACTCACCACCATCACACACCAAACATCAATCACACACACTGCCCCACACCACTCCCACCGTCACCCTCACTCCCACACACGCCAGCACCATCACGCACTGCCCCACACAACCCTCACCATCACGCTCACCCCCACACACTCCACCACCATCACGCAAAATGCGCCACATCACACCCAACGTCATGCTCACGACCACACAATCTACCACCCTCACATTCAATGCCCCACACTACCCACAACATCATGCTCACTTCCACACACTCCACAACCATCACACACAGTGCCGCACACCAACACCACCGTCACCCTCACCCTCACACACTCCACCACCATCACACATACTGCCCGACCTCACCTCACCTTCACATTCAAACCCACACACTCCACCACCCTCTAACACTGAACAACACCACCCTAACCGTCACACTCACACCCACACACTCCACCACCATCACACACACAGCCCCACATGACCCCCACCGGCATGCTCACCCCCACCCACTCCACCACCATCACACTCTCTGCCTCACACGAACCCCACCGTCTCGCTCATCCACACAAGCTCCACCACCATCACACTCACTGCCCCACACCATCCCAACCATCAGGCACAACCCCGCACACTCCACCACCCTCACACACAGTGCCCCTCACCATCCCAACCGTCACGCTCAACCCCACACACACCATCACCCTCGCACACACTGCCCCACAGCACCCACATCATCACGCTCACCTCCACAAACTTCACCACCATCACACACACTGCCTCACACCACCATCACCATCACGCACTCTCCCACTTACTGCACCACCCTCACACACTCTGCCCCCACACCACGCCCACTTTCACGTAAACCCCAACCCATTCCAGCTACATAACACACACTGCCCCACTCCACCCTTACCGTCACATTCACGCCCACACACTCCACCACCATCACACACTAGCCCACACCACCCCCACCGTCACACTCACCCCCACAAACTCCACCACCATCACACACACTGCCCCAAAGCACCCTCACCGTCATGCTCACCACCACACACTCCATCATCCTCACACTCAATGCCCCACACCACCCACATGGTCACGCTCACCTCCTCACACTCCACCACCCTCACACACACTGTCCCATACCACCCCCACCGTCAGACTCACCCCCGCAAACTTCACCACCCTCACACACACTGCGCCACACCGTCACGCTTATTGTCACCTCACCCCCACACACTCCACCACCATTACACACAATGCCCTACGCCACCCCCACCGTCACGCTCACCACCACACACTCCACAACCCTTACACTCCATGCCACACACCACCCATAACATCACGCTCATCCCCACGCAATCCACCACCATCACACACACTGCTCCAAACCACCCGTCCGTCACGCTCACCCCCACACACTCCACCACCCTCACACACACTGCCCTACACCAAACCCCAGCGTCACGCTCTCCAACACACACTGCACCACCCTCACACTCAATGCCCCACACGACCCACAACATCATCCCCACGCACTCCACCATCCTCACACACACTGCCCCACGTGACACCCAAAGTCACACTCACCCCCACACACTCCAACACCATCACACACTCTGTCCCACACCACCTCCACCGTCACACTCACCAGAACACACAACAAACACCAATCACACACACTGCCCTACAACAACCCCACAGTTACGCTAAACCGCACACGCTCCACCACTATCACACACATTGCCCCACACCACCTCCACCGGCACGCTCAACCCCACACACTCCACCACCATCACGCACAATGCCTCACACCACCCATAACATCATGCTCACCCCACACACTCCACCACCATCACACACACTGCTCCAAACAACCCGCACCGTCACACTCACCCCCACACACTCCACCACTATCACACACACTGCCCCATACCACTCCAAACCCTCTCGCTCACCAGCACATACTCCACCACTATCACACAAACTGCCTCAGATGACTCAAAACCCTCACGCTCACCCCCACACGCTCCACCACCATCACACAAACTGCCTCAGACCACCCTAACCGTTACGCTCACCCCCACAATCACCACCACCATCACACACACTGCCCAGAGCAACCCCACCATCCCGCTCAACACCACACTCTCCACGACTCTTGACACACAATGCCCCACACCACCCTCAACTTCACGCTCACCCACACACACTCCAACAACATGACACACACAGCCCAACACCACCCTCACCCTCACCCTCACGCTCACCCCCACACACTGCACTAACCTCACAAACATTGCCCCACGCGACACCCACCGTCACACTCACCCCCACATACTCCACGACCATCACACACACTGCCCGTCTCCACTCTCACCATCACGCTCACCCCCCAACACTGCACTAACCTCACAAACACTGCCCCACGCGACACCCACCGTCACACTCACCCCCACACACTCCACGACTATCACACACACTGCCCGTCTCCACTCTCACCATCACGCTCACCACCACACACTCCACCACCCTCACACTCAATGCCCCACACAAACCACATTATGCTCGCCCCCCACACATTCCACCATCATCAAACACACTGTCCTACGCAACACCCACCGTCACACTCACCCCCACACACTCCACTACCATCACACACACTGCCCCTCCCCACTCCCACCATCACGCTCAACTCCACACATTCCACCACCATCACACACTGCCCAACACCACCTCCACCGTCATAGCCACCACCGCACACCACACCACCATCACACAAACTGCCCCTCAGCACCCTCATCGTCACGCGCACCCCGACACAATCCACCACCCCACAGTCATGCTTACCATCACACACACTGCCCCACAAAATCCCCACTGTCACATTCACCCCCACACACTCCTCCACGTTCGTACACACTGCCCCACTTCACCTTCACCGTCACGCTCCCGCCAACACATTCCACCACCATCACACTCACTTCCCCACACCACCCTCACCGTCACGCTCACCCCACATACGCCAGCACCCTCACACACACTGCCCCACACCACCCCCACTGTCACGCTCACCCTCACACACTCCACCAAAATCACACTCACTGCCCCACAGCACCCTCACCGTCACGCTCACACTCACATACTCTACCACCCTCACACACACTGCCCCAGACAACACTCACCGTCATGCTCACCCACACACATTCCACCACCATTAAACACACGGCACCACACACAAGCACTGCCACACACCACCACAACTCTCACACACACTGCCCCACACCACCGTCACCATTACGCTCACCCCCACACAATCCAGCACGCCCACACACCACCCCACACCACCCCCACCGTCCCTTTCACCCCTCACACTCCTCCACCATCACACACACTGCCCAACACCATCCCCACGTCATGGCCACCACCACACACTCTACCACCATCACACTCACTGCCTCACACCATCCCTACCTTCACCCTCACCACCACACACTCCACCACCATCACACGCACAGCCCCATACCACCCCAGCTTCATGCTCTCCCCAACACACCACACCACCATCACACAAACTGCCCCTCAGCACCCTCATCGTCACGCGCACCCCGACACAATCCACCACCACACCGTCATGCTTACCATCACACACACTGCCCCACAAGATCCCCACTGTCACACTCACCCCTACACACTCCTCCACGTTCACACACACTGCCCCACACCACCTTCACCGTCACGCACCCGCCCACACTTTCCACCACCATCACACTCACTTCCCCACACCACCTCACCGTCACGCTCACCCCACACACTCCATCACCCTCACACACACTGCCCCACACCACCCCCACTGTCACGCTCACCCTCACACACTCCACCACAATCACACTCACTGCCCCACAGCACCCTCACCGTCACGCTCACACTCACATACTCTACCACCCTCACACACACTGCCCCAGACAACACTCACCGTCATGCTCACCCACACACATTCCATCACCATTACACACATGGTACCACGCACACACACTGCCACACACCACCACAGCCCTCACACACACTGCCCCACACCACCGTCACCATTACGCTCACCCCCACACAATCCAACACCCCCACACACCGCCCCACACCACCCCCACCGTCACGTTCACCCCTCACACTCCACCACCATCACACACACTGCCCCACACCACCGTCACCGTTACGCTCACCCTCACACAATCCACCATCACACACACTGCCACACACCACCGTCACCATTACGCTCACCCCCACACAATCCACTACCATTACACACACTGCCGGACACCGTACCCACCATCACACTCACCGCCACACACTCCTCCACGATCACACACACTGCCCCACATTACCACCCCCGTCACACTCAACTACACACACTCCACTACCATCACACACACTGCCCCACATCACCCTCACCGTCACTCTCACCCCCACACAACTCCACCACCATCACACACTGTGCAGTACACAACGCTCACCGTCATGCTATAGCCCACACACTCCACCACCCTCACACACACTGCTCCACACCACCCTCACCGTCCCACTCAAATACAAACACTCCACCATCCTCAGACACACAGCCCCAAACCACTCTCACCGTCACGGTCACCCCCATGCACTCCACCACAATCACACACACTGCACCACACCACCCCCACCATCACGCTCACCCTCACACACTCCACCGCCCCCAAACACACTGCCCACAACACCCCCACCGTCACGCTCACCACCACACAATCAACCACCATCACACACACGGCCCCACACCACCTTCAACTTCACGCTTACCGCCTCGCACTCCACCACCATCACACACACTGCTTCACAACACACCCACCGTCACGGTCACCCCCACTCTTCAGCACTATCACACACTCTGCCCCACACAACACTCACCGACACTCTCACACCCATTCACTCCAACACCATCACACACACTGCCCCACACCTGTCTGACCGTCAGGATCAAACCCACACACTCCACGACCATCACACTCAATGCCCCACACCAACCTCACCATCACGCTCAGCTCCACATAATGCACCACCCTCTCACACTCAGCCCCATGCCACACTCACTTTCACGCGACCCCACCCACTCCAGCTACATAAAACACACTGCCCCACACAACACTCACCGACACACTCACCCCCATTCACTCCACCACCATCACACACACTGGCACACACCACCTTCACCGTCATGTTCACTCCCACACACTCCACCACACACACACACTGCCACACACTACCCCCACCCTTACACACACTGCCCCACACGACCGTCACGATTACGCTCACCCCGACACAATCCACAACCCACACAAACTGCCCCATACCACCCTCACCGTCACGTTCACCCCTCACACTCCACCACCTACACACACACAGCCCAACTCCACTCCCACCCGAACACGCACTGTCCCACACCACCGTCACCGTTACACTCACCCTCACACAATCCACCATCACACTCACTGCCACACACCACCCACACCATCACACTGACCACCACACGCTCCGCCAACATCACACATACAGCCCCAAACCACCCACACCAACACGGTCACCCCCACACACTCCACCACCATCACACACACTGCCCCACCCCACCCCCACCGTCACGCTAACCCCCACACACTCCAACACCATCACACACACTGCCCACACCACCCACACCGTCACACTCACCACCACACACACCTTCGCCCTCACACACACTGCCCCACATCACCCCCACCGTCACGCTCACCCCCACACACTCCAGCATCATCACACACTCTGCCCCACAACACCTCCACTGTCACGCTCACCCCCACACACTACACTACCATCATACACACTGCCCCACTCCACCCTCACCGTCACGCTTTCCCCCACACAACTCTGCACCCTCACACACACTGCCCCACACCACCCTCACCGTCACACTCACCCCCACACACTCCACCGCCATCAGACAGACTGTCCCACACCACCCCCACCGTCACGCTCACCCCACACACTCCACTACCATCACACACACTGCCCCACTCGACCCTCACTGTCACGCTTTCCCCCACACACCCCAGCACCCTCACACACACTGCCCCACTGAAATCTCACCGTCACACTCCCCCCACACACTACCACCATCACACACTTGCCCCACACCAACCCCACTTTCACACTCACCCCCACAAATACCACCACACTCACACACACTGCCCCAACCAGCCTCACCGTCACGATCACCTCCACACACTCCACCACCATCACACTCACTTCCCCACACCAGCCTCACCGTCACGATCACCTCCACACACTCCACCACCACCACACGCTCAGAACCAAACCACCCACACCATCACGGTTACCCCCATACACTCCACCACCATCACAGACACTGCCCCACACCACTCTCACCGTCACGTTCACCCCCATAAACTTCACCACCATCACACACACTGCCCCACACTACCCCACTTTCACACTCACCGCCACAAACTCCACCACCATAACACACACTGCCCCAAACCACTGTCACGATCACCTCCACACACTCCACCACGATCACACTCACTGCCCCACACCAGACTCACCGTCACGTTCACCCCCACACACTCCACCATACACACACACACTGCCACACACTACCTCCACCCTCACACACAATGCCCCACCCCACCGTCACCATTACGTTCATACCCACAAAATCCACCAGCCACACACACACCGCGCCACACCACCCTCACCGTCACGTTCACCCCACACACACACACACACACTGCCTCAATCCACCCCACACTCAAACACACTGCCCCGCACTACCGTCACCGTTACGCTCACCCCCACACAATCCACCATCACACACACTGCCACACACCACCCTCACCATCACACTCACACCCACACCCTCCACCACCATCACACACACCGCCCCAGACCACTCCCACCGTCACATTATCCCCCGCACACTCCACCACCATCACATACACTGTCCCATACCACCCCCACCATCACGCTCACCCACATACATTCCACCACCCTCACACACACTGTCCCACACCAGCGTCACTGTTACGCTCGCCCTCAAACTATCCACCATCACACACAATGCCACACAGCACCCTCACCATCATGCTAACACACACACACTCCACCACCATCACACACACTGCCGGACACCGCACCCACCGTCACACTCACCGCCACATACTCCTCCACAATCACACACACCGCCCCACATTACCCCCACCGTTACACTCAACCCCACACACTCCACTACCATCACACACACTGCCCCTCACCGCCCTCACCATCACGCTATCCCCCAAACACTCCACTACCATTACACACAGTGGGCCACACCACGCTCACCGTCACGCTATACCCCACACACTCCACCATCCTCACACACACTGCTCCGCATTACCCTCATCGTCACACTCACCGCCACACACTCCACCGTCTTCACATACGCAGCCCCAAAGAACTCTCACCGTCACGGTCACCCCCCAACACTCCACCACCATCACACACACTGCCCCACACCAAACTCACCGTCATGCTCACTGCCACACACTCCAACACCATCACTCACACAATGACCCACACCACCCTCACCATCATGCTCACCCCCACATTCTCCACCACCCACACACAGACTGCCCCACACCACCCCCACCGTCACGCTCATCCCTACTCACTGCACCACCATCACACACACTGCCCCACACCACCCTCACCGTCACGCTCGCCACCACACACTCAAACACCATCACACATACGGCCCCACACCACCCTCACCGTCACACTCACCGCCTCACACTCGACCACCATCACATACTCTGCTTCACAACACCCCCACCGTCACTCTCACACCCACATACTCCAACGCCATCACACACATTGTCCCACACCACCCCCACTGTCACACCCACCCTACACACTCCACCACCATCACACACACTGCCCCACAACACCCTCACCGTCACGCTCACACCCACACACACCACCACCATAGCACACACTACCCCACACCAACCTCACCGTCATGCCCACCACCACACACTCCACCAGCATCACGCACATTGCCCCACATCATTCCCACCGTCACGCTCACCACCACACACTCCACCACAATCACACTCACTACCCCACACCAACCCCACCATCACGCTTACCGCCATACACTCCAAACATCAACCACACACACTGCCCCACACAACCCTCTCCATCACACTCAACCCCACCCACTCCATTTGCCTCGCACACACTGACCCACACAACCCTCACCGTCATGCTCACCACCACACACTCCACCACCCTCACATACACTGCTCTACACCACCCTCACGGTCATGCACACCCCCACAGACTCCACCACCCTCACATACACTGCCTACACCACCCCCACCATCACACTCATCCCCACACACTCCACCATCATCACACACACAGCCCCAAACCACCCTCACCATCACGGTCACCCCCATACACTCCACCACCATCACACACACTGCCCCATACTACCCCCACTTTCACACTCACCCCCACAAATTCCACCACCATCACACACACTGCCCCAAACCAGTCTCACTGTCACGATCACCTCCACACACTCCACCATGATCACACTCACTGCCCCACATCACCTTCACCGTCACGCTCACAACACACACTCCACCAACCACACACAGTGCTCCACACCACCCTCGCCATCACATTTTTCCCCACACACCCCAGCACCCTCACACCCCAGCACACTGCCCCACTCAACACTCACCGTCGCACCCCCCCACACACTCTACCACCATCACACACTGCCCCACACCACCCCCACTTTCACACTCTCCCCCACAAACTCCAACACACTCACACACACTACCCCAAACCAGCCTCACCGTCACGCTGACCACCACAAACTCCACCACCCTCACACACACTGCTCCACACCACCCTCACCATCACGGTCAGCACCATATACTCCACCACCATCACACACACTGCCACACACCACTCTCACCGTCACGTCCACCCCCATAAACTCCATCACCATCACACACACTGCCCCACACTAGCCCCTCTTTCACACTCACCACCACAAACTCCACCACCATAACACACACTGCCCCAAACCAGTCTCACTGTCACGATCACCTCCACACACTCCACCACCATCACACTCACTGCCCCACACCAGCCTGACCGTCACGCTCACCCCTCACCCTCCACCACCATCACACACACAGCCCCAAACCACCCTCACCATCACGGTCAGCACCATACACTCCACCACCATCACACGCACTGCCCCACACCACTCTCACCGTCACGTGCACCCCCATAAACTCCACCACCATCACACACACTGCCCCACACTAGCCCCTCTTTCACACTCACCCCCACAAACTCCACCACCATAACATACACTGCCCCAAACCAGACTCACTGTCACGATCACCTCCACACACTCCACCACCATCACACTCACTGCCCCACACCACCCACACCGTCACGTTCACCACTCACCGTCCACCACCCACATACACACTGCCTCACACCACCCCCACCCTCACACACACTGCGCCACACTACCGTCTCACCGTTACGCTCACCCTCACACAATCCACCATCACACACACTGCCACACACCATCCTCACCATCACGCTCACACCTATACACTCCACCACGATCACACATACCACCCCACACCACCCTCATCGTCACGCTATCCCTCACACACTCCATCACGATCACACACACGGCCCCACACCTCCACACCGTCACGCTCACCCCCACACACGCCACCATTATCACACACACTGTCCCACACCACCGTCACTGTTACGCTCACCCTCACACTAACCACCATCACACACAATGCCACACAGCACCCTCACCATCACGCTAACACCCACACACTCCACCACCATCACACACACTGCCGGACACCGCACCCACCGTCACACTCACCGCCACACACTCCTCCACGATCACACACACCGCCCCACACTAACCCCACTGTTACACTCAACACCACACACTCCATTACCATCACACACACTCCCCCACACCACCCTCACCGTCATGCTCACTGCCACACACTCGACCACCATCACACACACAGACCCACACCACCCTCACCGTCACGCTCACCACCACACACAACATCGCCCTCACAAACACTGCACAACACCATCCCCACCGTCACGCTCACCACCACACCCTCAACCACCATCACACACACGGCCCCACACCACCCTCACCGTCCCACTCACCACCTCGCACTCCACCACCATCACACACACTGTCCCACAACACCCCCACCGTCACTCTCACACCCACATACTCCACCGCCATCACACACAGTGTCCCACACCACCCCCACTGACACACTCACCCTACACACTCCACCACCATCACACACACTGCCCCACAACACCCTCACCGTCATGCTCACACCCACACACACCACCACCATAGCACACACTACCCCACATCAACCTCATCCTCACGCCCACCACCACACACTCCACCAGCATCACACACACTGCCCCACACCACTCCTACCGTCACACTCACCACCACACACTCCACCACAATCACACTCACTGCTCCACACCACCCCCACCGGCACGGTCACCGCCACACACTCCAACCATCAACCACACACACTGCCCCACACAACCCTCTCCATCACACTCAACACCACCCCCTTCACTTGTCTCGCACACACTGACCCACACAATCCTCACCGTCATGCTCACCACCACACACTCCACCACCCTCACATACACTGCCTTACACCACCCTCATGGGCTTGCGCACCACCACACACTCCATCACCCTCACATACACTGCCCTACACCACCCCCACCGTCCATCTCATCCCGACACACTCCATCACCATCACACACACAGCCCCAAACCACCCTAACCATCACGGTCACCTCCGTACTCTCCACCACCATCACACACACTGCCCCACACCACTCTCACTGTCACGTTCACCACCATAAACCCCACCACCATAACACACACTGCCTCACACTACCCCCACTTTCACACTTACCCCCACAATCTCCACCACCATCACACACACTGCCCCAAACCAGTCTCACCGTCACGCTCACCACCACACACTCCACCATACACACACAGTGCTCCACACCACTCTCACCGTCACACTCGCACACACACTCCACCACCATCACGCAAACAGCCCCAAACCACCCTCACCATCACAGTCACCCCATATACTCCACCACCATCACACACACTGCCCTACACCACCCCCACTGTCACGTTCACCCCCACACACTTCACCACCATCACACACACTGCCCCACACCTCCCCCACCGTCACGCTCACACCCACACACTCCACCACGCCCAGACACATTGCCCCACACCACCCCCACCGTCACGCTCACCCCCACACACTCCACAACGCTCATAAACACAGCCCCACACCACCCACAACGTCACGCTCCAACACACACACACTCCAACACCCTCACACACACTGACCCACACCACCCCCAGCGTCACGATCACCCCACCCCCACACTCCACAACGCTCATAAACCCAGCTCCACACAACCCACACCTCACGTTCACACCCACACACTCCACCACCATCACACACAGTGCCCCACACCACCCTCACCATCACGCTCACTCCCACACACTCTACCTTCATCACACACACTGACACACACCAACCACACGGTCACACTCTCCCCCACAAACACCACCACCGTCACACACATGCCCCACACCACCCCCACTTTCACACTCACCCCCACAAATTCCACCACCAGCACACACACTGCTCCACACCCTCCTCACCATCACGCTCAACCCCACATACTACACAACCCTCACACACTCTGCCCCACGCCACACCCACTTTCACGCATCTCCACCCACTCCAGCACCATATCACACACTGCCCCACAACAACCTCACCGTCACACTCAGCGCCACACACTCAACCACCATCACACACACTGGCCCACACCATCCCAACTGTCGCACTCATCCCCAAAAACTCCATCATCATTACAGACAGCCCCACCCCACCCTCATCATCATGCTGACACCCACACACACCTCCACAATCACACACACCGCCCCACACCACCTTCACCGTCACACTCACACAGACACACTCCACCACACATACACACTGCCACACACCACAGCCACCCTCACACACAAAGCCCCAAACAACCGTCACCGTTATGCTCACCCTCACACAATCCACTATCACACACAGTGCCCCACACCACGCTCACCGTCACGCTCTACCCCACACGTTCCACCAATCTCACACACACTGCTCCACACCACCCTCACCATCACACTACCCCCACACACTCCGCCACCATCACACACACAGCTCCAAACACCCTCACAGTCACGATTACCGCCACACACTCCAGCACCCTCACACACACTGCCCCACACCACCCTCACCATCACGCTCACCCCACATTCTCCACCACCATGACACAGACTGCCACACACCACCCTCACATTCATGCTCACCACCACACACTCCACCACCATTACACACACTGCCCCACACCACCCCCACCGTAATGCTCACACCCACACACTCCACCACCAGCACACACACTTCCCCACAAAACCGTCACCGTCACGCTCATCTCCATACACTCCACCACCATCACACACACTGCCCCATACCACCATCACAGCCTCACACACACCCCACACTCCACCACCCTCACACAAACACTGCCCCACACTTCCCTCACCGTAACCCCCACCCCCACGCAATCTACCACCATCATGCACACGGCCTCACACCACCCTCAATGTCACACTAACCCCCACACACTCCACCATCACACACACTGCCCCACACCAACCCCACCGTCACACTCAACCCTCACACCCCACCACCCACACACACACTGCGCCAAACCACCCTCGCCTCATGCTCACCCCAACACACTTTACCACCATTAAAACACACTGCCACATACCACCTCCACTATCATGCTCACCCCCACACACTGCACCACCATCACACACACTGCCCCACACCACACCCATCATCACGCTCACCCCCACACACTCCACCACCATCACACTGCCCCACACCACAGCCACCATCACGCTCACCCCCACACACTCCACCACCATCACACACAATGCCCATCACCACCCCCACCATCATGCTCACCCCCACACACCCCACCACCATCACACACACTGCCTCACACCACCCTCACCTCACGCTCACCCCCACACATTCCACCACCATACACACACTGCCCTACACCACCCCAACCGTCATGCTCACCCACACACACTCCACCACCATCACAAACACTGCCCCACATCACCCTCACCATCATGCGCACCCCCACATACTCCACCATTCTCCCACACATTCACCTATCGTTACATTCACTCTCCCGCACAGTCGCTCACCATCACACTCACTCCACCACACAATGCCCCACTCTCATGTGCACTCACCGTGAACTAAACCTCACCATCAAACTCTCAAACACACTCTCCCCCACTGTGTCACTCACTCCTCCACATACACCCCACTCTAATTCTCAGACCCCGTGCCCTCCCCCACCGTCACGCGCTCTCCCCCACACATTACCCCACCATCACGCTCACTCCCTCGACATTCCCCAGCATCACACTCACACGCCCACGCAGTCTCCCACCATCGCACTCCACACACACACCTTAAACTGAGGCGCTGCGTGTAAACGCCGACCCAGTTGATCCCCTCGAAATTGCCTTTAACCCCATCCCCATTCTCTTCCCTGAGTAACAGACAGTATGTCCCACACAATGTGTTCTGTTTGTGATATCCTGTTGTACCAGTCTCAGCTACAGCCTATGGTGCCATTCCACCGTTATCCCCTAGTAACGATTCATGCTCTCACACCCACTATATCCCCGAGCAATAGCGTTTGGCCCAAACTCCATACGGTTGCCCTGGCAATGGCCTGACATGTCGTCCCAATCTCTATTCCCTAACATCGGCCTGAATATCGACAACCCTCTTCTGTTCCCCCAGCACTGAAGATTCGAGGAAGACAGTAACATTGGGAGGTTATGATCGCAAGATGGACAGAGAGTGAATGAGATTGGGGAAGGCAAGGACAGTGGAATTCAGTGGGTAAATGGAAAAGGAGAGAGAAATAGCAGTGCAGTGTGAGAGTGGGAGGGATATATGGAGGGAGAGGGACAAAGGTTGAAAGGTGAATTCTGTTGAGCGCCAAGTTGGAGTGGGAGACCCAGAAGGGAAAGTAAGGACAGAGGGTGTTAAACCCAGCTCCTGAGGTCAGGGTGCAGTGCCCTCCCCTTCCCTGAGGCCCAGGACTTGGGGCTGAGTCTGTCTCTCTCCAGCTCAGCTTCTCCAACACAAAGACACACAACAACATCGGTCAGTCTGCTGCTCGGCACACTTTAATCAACATTTTTATTGTTTACAAATGGAAGTGATGGATACAGTCAGTGGGATGGTGCCTTTTCTCACTGGCCGCTGAGTTGTGAGAAACATTGAAATGTTTCCCTGTCATCCCCCTGTGGGATAGGGTTGGACAAACCAGCGCTACCCTCAGTCTGTTACCATAGCAACAGGCTGCTCCATCGCTGAAACACTGAACTGAAATGAGAAAATCCCGGATGGATTGATTAATGAGGGGATTTGATGGATGGATGGATTTGGGTGAAGGGATATTTCAGCACATTCTTCAGCTGCTGCCTGAACTTCGTCTGGCTCACAGCATAAATCGCGGTGTTTGTGCAGCAACTGAGGAGCTGCAGCATGAAGCCCAATTCCTGCACAAAGCCATCGAGATCCACAGACCGATACCCAATATCCGACATCCGTAACCATATAGAATACAGCATGAACGTTGACCATAAGAGGATGAAATTGGCCGAGATCACAAACAGTAAATTGATGGATTGTTTTCGGTTTCTCATTTCAGTGTCAGACTGAGCGGCCCCATTGGTGTGAGCGCGGAGTCTCCTGCGGGCTCTGCTGGTCACTAAAATGTGTCTGACGGTGAGAACATTGAGCTGCAGAATCAGGAGAAATGGGACACACGGGGTTACAATGTGGTGGAGGAACTCGATTGTGACCCAGACAATTGAGTCATATACAGCGGCTGTTACATCACAAAACCAGGGGGCGTTCACCAGCCAATACCGATCCGTGAGAATAAAATACCAGGAAATGTTCTTTAAACAGCTCAGCACAGTCACTGCTCCCAGAACCACAGCCGCCGTTTTCTCACTGCAATATTTACTTTTCAGCTTCTGGCAACAAATGGCGACAAACCGATCAAAGGTGAAAGTGACGGTGAACCAGACAGAGCAGTCAGTGGCTACATAAAGCAGGACGGCGTGGATATTACACACGGGGACGGAGTACAGGAAATAAAACTGTTCCTCATAAACAATGGGAATGTGTCTCAGGATCAGGTCGAGGAAAATGACCAGGAGATCCGCCGCTGCCATGGCCCCCAGATAACGTCTGACACATGGAGACAATCCACAATCTTTATAAAGCAGGACGTAGATGGTCACTACGTTAACTGTGAGGAAGGAAAACAAAACCGTTATCCATCAGCCTGGAGGCAAAGGGACCCGTTTGACTGGGAACCCTGTGAGATTTTCAAATGTGTCCCTGTATTCAGGGATTTATTAAAATAATTGGAGCTGGAATAACAAATGGAAATGTCGGAATTACTGACAAAAATGAGACATAACCACAAGAAACCCTCCCTCCCCAAACACACAGAGACACATCCATGTGGACAGATGGTTTCTAGAACATTCCCACACACTCGCCTACTGGAGAGTAGACACAGATCACTCCTTCCCAGTTCCTAATACGGAGGGTGGAAACGATGCTGTCCTGAAGGATTCTCTCCCAGTTTCTTGAACACAAGCAGAGTTTGGGAATTCCTGTAATTTGGTCTAAATTGTGGTCGATCCTGTGTCGTGGAGAAATGTAAACGCAGGGAAAAGGTATTCGCCCCTTTAACTGCCTCAGGGGCCTTCGGAACAGTGTCTCCTTCTCGCTGGAACGGGATCTCTTCCCTCGGGACTTTATCGTTTGTTCAATTCACTGACGTCTGGCCGTTCACAAACAATGTCAGGGACAGATCGTTCCGGGGAATGCCAGTTATAGAATTTTGTGGACAGAACGTTCCGGGGAATGTCAGTTATAGAATGTCGGGGACAGAACGTTCCGGGGAATGACAGTTATAGAATTTTGGGGACAGAACGTTCCGGGGAATGTTAGTTATAGAATGTCAGGGACAGAACGTTCCGGGGAATGACAGTTATAGAATTTTGGGGACAGAACGTTCCGGGGAATGGCAGTTGTAGAATGTTGGGGACGGAACGTTCCGGGGAATGTCTGTTATAGAATGTCGGGGACAGAACGTTCCGGGAAATGTTAGTTATAGAATGTCAGGGACAGAACGTTCCGGGGAATGTCAGTTATAGAATTTTGGGGACAGAACGTTCCGGGGAATGGCAGTTGTAGAATGTTGGGGACGGAACGTTCCGGGGAATGTCAGTTATAGAATTTTGGGGACAGAACGTTCCGGGGAATGTTAGTTATAGAATATCGGGGACAGAACGTTCCGGGGAATGACAGTTGTAGAATGTTGGGGACGGAACGTTCTGGGGAATGGCAGTTGCAGAATGTTGGGGACGGAACGTTCCGGGGAATGAAAGTTATAGAATGTCGGGGTCAGAACGTTCCGGGGAATGGCATTTGTAGAATGTTGGGGACGGAACGTTCCGGGGAATGAAAGCTATAGAATGTCAGGGACAGAACGTTCCGGGGAATGTCAGTTCCAGAATGTTGGGGACAGACCGTTCCGAAAAATGACAGTTATAGAATGTCAGGGACAGAACGTTCCGGGGAGTGTCAGTTATAGAATGTTGGGGACAGAACGTTCCGGGGAATGTCAGTTACAGAATGTCGGGGACAGAACGTTCCGGGGAATGTCAGTTATAGAATGTCAGGGACGGAACATTCCGGGGAATGACAGTTATAGAATGTCGGGGACAGAACGTTCCGGGGACCCCCTTGACCTGTCCATCACCTTTCCCCCCTACCCACCCCACCAACATGATGTACTGAGCATGGACACACTGCAACATTAATGGGGTGAGAGACGGAGGGTCCAATCACAGGAATGGGAACTAAAGGCATCGCCCGATCAGCTGAAATCGTTAGATATACCACATTCTCAATCTACATCACATCCCCTTGGGGTCCCTCTCATTCAATACTAGCCCAATTCTCCCACCCATCATGGCTGGAAGTACACACCACCACCCTGGTGCCCCTGGAGATTCCGTGATCCCTGGCACGAGTACCATCTTTAACAAGCCAATGGGCACATGTTTCAGTTTTCTCCGGTAGGAGCTGTCCTGCACAGTTTACCCCGAGCATGGCAGGTAAGGGGCAATTACACCACAGTTTGTCGACATGGTCACGGAGGTCCTGGTGGATGGGCTAGTACAGAGGGGGGCCATTCTCTTCCCAGAGGAGGCCGCACCACCAGACCCACCGAGCATGGTCTGAGCTCTCCTCCCAGCTCAGTGCAGTATCTGCGGTCTGAAGAAATATCCAGCAATACAGAACAAGCATCAATATCCTTCCCCGTTTTGTCAGGATAAGGGTCACTGTATGGTCTCCGTTCCCTCACACTCACTGTATATCTGTTATAGCACCAACCCTCGAACAAGACTCGCTGTCTCTCGCTCTCTCTCTCTCCCTCTCCCCCTCCATCCCTCCCTCCCTCCACTCCCCCCTCCCCAACAACCACACTAATAACACTGCATGCATAAAACACTGTGGACTGACTCCCTCCAGACACCTCACCATGACCCTGTCCCCCACCTACAGCAGGGCCACCCACTCCCACCCTCACTCCCTCCCTCCCTTCCTCCCATTCCAGGAGAAACAGCCTGGAATAGGACAGAGAGGGCCAAGCCGGGTGGTGGAGTGCCCAATATCCATTCCCTCACCCCCCTCCCCCGCCATGTGGGGAGGACCGTGGTACAAGCCGGAGTGGACCAGGACGCCTCGTGTGGAGATTCTGAAACATCCACGTCCCACCGACCGAGTGAGGAGAAATGTTCAGTGAAGGGCAATTCTCACTTTAAACCCACTGGAAGCTCCGTTTCCCCCCGGCACAACTTAGAAGCCGTGGCCCTGATGCCATCTCCCTTTTGTGTCGAGCTGGTACAAATGGAATCCCCACGGTCTCGGTGGGCAGGAGGGTGGGCTCACATCACATCGTCACCACCACCTCCCAGGAAGGGAGAACGGTGACTCCCTCCCACACCTCCTCCTGTAAACAGCTCAGATACTGAAACTAATCTGTCATTGTTACTGCCCTCCCCACTTGTCATGATATCTACAATAATCTGTGTTCATATACACCCAGGACCCTCTGCTCCTGCACCCCCTTTATAATGGCACAGCCTGTTTTAAACTGTCTTTCATTGTCTTTCCTACCAAAGTGTATCACCTCAAACTGCTCTGCATTAATCCCCATCTGTCTTACACCTGAACACTACACCAACGTGTCACTGTCCTGTTACAGTTCCACACTGTCCTCCATAGACTTCAGAGTTCTTTCAGGTTTGATGCCATCTACAAACATTGAGATTGTGATAGCATCACAGTTCCCATGAAACAACTGAAATCCTGCCCCACATACACAAGTGTGAGGAAGTGAAATACTGACATATTCCCACGGACAGAGTCGAATAATGACATGCTGTCAATGGAGCAACAAAAGTCCTGACACACACCAGACGGAGTAAATGAAATATTGACAAACCACAGAGCAAAAGAAATCCAGAAAGGTCCCACTTATCAATATTCATCAGGGTATAATGTGATGAAGTTGAAAGCATGTATTGTACCTTAAAGAGAGAGGGAATGCTGCTCTGAAGTGAGAGCTGACAAACACCTGTGGTATGAGAGAATGGCAGACCCAGAAACAGTATATTGCTGTAGAGCTGGAGTCGGGTAATAAGCAGTTTAGAGAAAGAGGGTCCCAGAGTTGTGAATCGTTGATGTAAAATGTTCACTTTCAGAGTGAAAAAATAAATTGATGTTTTTATTTAAACAGTGGAATTTGGCAGATCTGTCACGCATATTTTAACAGTTTACGAGGTGAATTGGGCATTTCTTTATGTTTCATTTAAGTTACCAGATGAGCTTCACGCAGTGTCCTCACCATCCCGTGTGTGTCTCTGTGTGTGTCTGTGTGGGGCAGGTCTGGAAGTCTCTGTGGTGCTTAAAGTGATGCAATGTCACCCTCTGGTGGCCTCCCCACGCCACTGCACAGGCATTTTCAGAGGGTGAAAACCAACAGGGATTCATTCAGAGAGGGTGAGGGAGAGTGCAGCTGCTCACAGCACCATCCAAACTGATGTCTTATCCATGTGCTGATCTAAATGTCCTTTAAACGTTGTAACTGTCCCTGCTTTCACCACTTCTTCTGGAAGTTCATTCCACACACAAGCCAGCTTCTGTCTAAAATATTTACCTCTGATGACTTTTGTAAATCTTTTTACTTGCACCTTAAAATATCCCTCAGTTTTGAATCCCCACCTCGAGGGAAAAGACATCAGCCATTCAGCTTCTCTGTAACCCGCATTATTTTATAAATGTCTGTAACATCAACCCCTCAATCTCATACTCTCCTGTGAAAAAAGTCCCAGCTGACCCAGCCTATCCTGATAGCTCAATCCCTCCATTCCCAGCAACGTCCAGGTCAATCTCTTCGGAACCCTCTCCAGCTTAACAATATCAAGGTCAATAAAATCAAAGTGAATAGTTAAGGTGTTTTCTAAGTGTACGGGAAATCCAAAACTAGAGGACATAGGTTTAAGGTGAGAGGGAAAACATTTAAAAGTGACCTAATGGGCAGCTGATTCACCCAGAGGGTGGTGTACTAATGGAGTGTGCGGGCAGGATGACCAGACTGGACACAGAAGAGGTCTCACCAATATTCTGTACAACCTCAACATTGACAACCCAATTCCAATAGGAGAAAGGGAGGACTTAAGATGCTGGGGATCAGAGCTTAAAAATGTGTTGCTGGAAAAGCGCAGCAGGTCAGGCAGCATCAAAGTAGAAGGAGAATCGACGTTTCGGACATAAGCCCTTCTTCAGGAATCCCAATTCCAATACTCAAACATCTGACCAATGAAGACATGTGTGCAAAACACCTTGTTAACCACACTATCTATATGAGATTCAAATTTTAAAGAATTGTACCTGACGGCCTAGGTCTCTGTTATACAAACTGCCAAAGGCTCTACTTTTAATTGTATAGGTCCTGTTGTTGTTTGATTTACTAAATCCAATTCCTCACATTAATCCAAACTAAACTCCATCAGACACCCCTCAGCCCAGTGAGTGATATTACTGTCACCTCCCCTTCCCACTTCAATTTTAAAATGTCCATCCCTCTCCAGGAGACCTGCACACTTCGGCCTTGATTTTCACAAAGACCCTGAGCTTGGTTTGCCTTGTGTGGTTAGGGCGAGGAGGGACAGATTGCAGACACAGTCAGTAGGGAGGAGAGGCTGGACAGTAATCAGCGGCCTGGTATCATTTCATGGCTTGAAGAAGACGGCAGTCACAAGTTAGAGCTGGTTAAGAGTGATCGGTGTTTTGGGGTCAGAAGTTAAGGTATTCCTTCGTCTCTGGTGTTCAGTAATAAATATCTGTTTGAGACCCTTCATTGGGCAGAGTGTGTCTGCAGGATTTCTTTCCCTAATATTTCAGACTACAGATAATAGCAATTAAAGATGTTCATAGTTAATTTCGATAGCACAGCACGCACACTCAATATCCAACAGTTGAGACAAATATTTGTTTAATAATACAAAGTGTTTTGTGCAATTCAGTAACGGTAACCTGATTATAATAAATCCACACCGAGCTGAAAGTGGGCACTAAAATATGACCCAAAATCTGGGTATGGTAGTGTGGTGGGTAGTGTCCTTGCCTCTGAGCCAGAGCTCGGGATTTGATACCAATTCCTGAACTTGAGCTGTAGTGTACCTAGCTCTGGACTAGAAGGCCTGGATTCAAGTCCTGCCTGTTGCAGAGGTATGTCCCAGCATGTCAGAACAGGCTGATGAGCAAACACACAGGAGAATAATGTTACAGCTTTGTGCGTATTGCTGAGTGATGCTAGTGTCCCTACCTCCGGGCACAAAGGTCTAGGTGTAAAGCTCACAGATGTATCTCGAGATACATCTGAACAAACTGATTAAAATGGATTTAGAATTGTGACTTGATGGCGAAGGAAGAGTTGTCAGTATTGCATTTCAGAATTTAGGCCCGGGATGACTGAAAGTACAGCCATTCGTGTTGATTGGAGTCACATTTCGCCACAGTAGCGGCTTATAAAAGCAGAATTGTCATGGATAGGGTGAGTAGTCAGGGTTTTTCTTCAGGTTGGGGCATCCAAAACTAGAGGGCATTGGTGGAAAATGAGAGGAGAAAGGTTTTGATGAGGCCTAAAGGGCACCTTTTCACACAGAGGGTGAGCTGCCAGAGGAAGTGCTGGAGGCTGGTACAACTACAGCATGTAAAAGGCATCTGGGTGCTGACAGACCTGCCGAGCCTTTCCAGCAATTTCTGTATTGCTTTAAAAAATGCATTCATTTTAATACAGGTGTTCTGTTATTCTGTATATAACGCACCCTGAACATCTCGATTAGATTCCAGGCTGTAACTCACTCTAGGGTAGCTGTTATTCTGTACGTAACCCACCCTGAACCCCTCGATTAGATTCCAGGCTGTAACCCACTCCAGGGTATCTGTTATTTTGCATATTAACCACCCTGAACCCATTGATTTGATTTCACTTCTTGTCATGTTAAGCTCATGTTCCCAACACAATCTAATCTCAATAATGATCAATGTATCACGGGTCCTCCTATCTGCTGGCACTACCACCATTTTAACTTTCTGATGTTTATGAACATGATCAGCTGTAGCATCTGAACAATACTGTTTCAGAATTTCTCATCAATTTACACAGAAACATTCAGCTTTTTCTATTCTGACTGCAAATCACCTTCCAGAATATTCTTTTGCATGTGCCAATGTTTTCAATATAATTCAAAAAACACTGACAGCAAAGTAGATGACATGATGGGATGTAGCAAACTGTTACACTCAGTATCTTCATGTTGCAATATCCAGTCAGAAACCTGGCCTGAGTCAGGGACAAAACCTCCCTGGGTCTGGAAGTGGGGACTGGGCAGAGAACGGGGATTTTCGTCTGTAACTGAGTTAGTTTGGAAATCTGTGCTGCACATGGACTTTTCTCCACATTATATTCCGTTTCTATGTGTGGGTATGTGAGATGGAGACCGTTTAAACTGAGTATAACTCTGCATCTCTGCTGAGGGATTCCATGTCCTTCAGACATTTGACTGCAGCATCATCCAATGTGAGAGTATCTGCCTGTTTCTCTCCCATCTTTCAGAACACATGGAAACCTCCACATACAGCAGTTTAATCCTGTCTGGCTCAGCTCATTGCTGAGTCGTTCCATGGTGGGTACTTTCTCCTCTGCTTTCTCTCCTCTCGTATCCCGTTGCTCTATCTATAAATCACCCAATCCTCTGAATTTGAATGTAATCTGCAGCTCACTCCTGGGTGTCTGTTATTCTACACATCATCATCCTGAATCCCCTTGGTAAAATTCCAATCTGTAACTGACTTGTATTTTTAAGGGACTCTGTACATTAGCAACCCCAATCCTTTAATTAGATTTCAGTCTGTATCACACTCCTGGGTATCTGTTATTCTGTATATTAACCATCCAATCCAAAACCTGTTAAAATTGCCCACAGTGTTCAGGGATGTGTAGGTGAGGTGCATTAGTTAGGGGTAAATGTGGGGAAATTGGTCTGGATGGGTTATTCTTCTGAGGGTCAGTATGGTCTTGTTGGGCTGAAGGGCTTGTTTTCCCACTGTCGGGATTATATGAATCACCCGGAACCCTCTCGATTAGATTCCAACGTGTAACTCACTTCCATGTATGTGTGACTGGCATGTTTCAAAAACACCCCAAAACCTTCAATTCTATTCCACTTGATGGAGATTAATTTAGATAAATGCGAGGTGCTGCATTTCGGGAAATCAAATTTGAGCAGGACTTATACACTTAAGGGTCAGGTCCGAGGGAGAGTTGCTGAACAAAGAGACTTTGAATGCAGGTTCGTAGCTCCGTGAAAGTAGAGTGGCAGGTAGATAAGATAATGAAGGCAGCGTTTGGTATGCTTTCCTTTATTGGTCAGAGTTTTGAGTATCAGCATTGAGAGGTTATGTTGCGGCTGGAATGGGCATGGGTTAGGCCACTGTTGGAATATGGCGCGCAATGATGGTTTCCTTCCTATTGGAAGGATGTTGTGAGACTTGAAAGGGTTCAGAAAAGATTTACAAGGACGTTGCCAGAGTTAGAAGATTTGAGCTACAGGGAGAGTCTGAATAGGCTGGGTCTGTTTTCCCTGGAGCATCAGAGGCTGAGGGGTGACTTTATCGAGGTTTATAAAATGATGACGGGCATGGATTGGATAAATAGACAAAGTCTTTTCCTTGGGGTGGGGGAGTCCAGAACTAGAGCGCATAGGTTTAGTGTGAGAGGGGAAAGAGATGAAAGAGCCCTTAGCGGCAACTTGTTCACTCAGAATGTGGTATGTGAACGTGTGTCAGTAATACGTTCAACAAGGGAGAGGGGCAATGTGTCAAAAGCCATTTCCATTCATTGATGCTAGCAGAGATAGAAAATCGAGACAGCTCTTGAAGGTGCTTAAAATGCAAATCCCAGAACCTGTTTACAGTGAATGCGGAGAGACAATGTGACATTCCAGTAAGGTCTCCCTTACTTTCCAAGCTCCTAATATATGAGAGAAACATAATATGCAAAATCCGAAAGAGCTCAGCCATTGAATTGTAGATTTGCAGCGTTGGATCAGAATCCTGCCTGGTGAGGCCTTATCCCAAATTGAAGGGTTTCTCAACTCCCACACTGACCTTCTGTGGGTTCACATTGCGCGTTGTCTACAAATTTTAAAAAATGCGCCTGCAATTAAACAAAGCTCTTTCTGGAACTTTGTGTGTCTGTCGGTTTAAGTATCTTTCAACAGGATTGAAGATAAATGAGACAGTGAGACATAGGCAGCACTGTAACCAAAATTGCAGTGCATTATAAAAGGTATATTAATATCTTCAGTGAAAAGGAAAAACAGAGGAGGATAGTCCTCAAACTAAGACCGTGGGGACTCAGTAAAGTCATGTACCTCTTTGCTTCTTTGCAAGATCAGCCAAATTCCTTAGACAATACTGTTTCAGAATTTCTCACCATTTTAAACACAAACATTGTGCTTTATATATTCTGACTGCAAATCACCTTCCAGAATATTCTCTTGCATGTGCCAATGTTTTCAATATAATTCACAAAACACTGACAGCAAAATAGATGACATGATGGGATGTAGCAAACTGTTACACTCAGTACCTTCATGTTGCAATGTACTAATATCCAGTCAGAAACCTGGCCTGAGTCAGGGACAAAACCTCCCTGGGTCTGGAAGTGGGGACTGGGCAGAGAACGGGGTTTTCGTCTGTCACTGAGTTAGTTTGGAAATCTGTGCTGCACATTGACATTTCTCCACATTATATTCAGTTTCTATGTGTGTGTGTGTGTGATGGAGAGAGTTTAACTGAGTTTAACTCTGTGTCTTTGATTAGGGATTCCTTGTCCTTCAATCATTTGAATGCAACACAGAGAGACAGAGACAGAGAGAGAGGGACAGAGAGAGAGAGAGAGAGAGAGGGACAGAGAGACACAGTGAGAGAGAGGGACAGAGAGAGAGGGGCGGTCAGAGAGAGAGGAGGACAGAGGGAGAAGGACAGAGAGACAGAGCGAGAGAGAGGTGGACAGAGAGTGAGAGAGAGGGACAGAGAGAGAGAGTGCGAGGGACAGAGAGAGACAGAGACAGAGAGGGACAGAGAGAGATCGAGAGAGGTACACAGTAAGGACAGAGTGTGAGAAGGACAGAGATAGAGAGGGGGAAAGAGAGAGGGACAGAGAGAGATCGATACAAGGACAGAGGGAGAGAGAGAGGGACAGAGAGACAGAGAGGGATACAGAGAGAGAGGGACAGAGACAGAGAGGGACAGAGAGAGAGGGACACAGCGGGAGAGAAAGGGACAGAGAGAGGGAGAAAGGGACAGAGAGTGGGAGGGACAGAAAGAGAGGGACACAGCGAGAGAGAGGGACAGAGATACAGAGAGAGAGGGACAGAGAGACACAGAGAGAGAAGGACAGAGAGAGACAGAGAGAGGGACAGAGAGAGGGACAGAGAGAGAAAGGAACACAGTGAGAAAGAGGGGGACAAAGAAAGAGAGAGAGTGGCAGAGAGACACAGACTGAGGGACAGGGAGAGAGAGGGACAGAGACAGAGGGACAGAGAGAGAAAGGAACATAGAGAGAGGGATGGAGAGGGACAGAGAGACAGAGAGGGAGACAGCGACACAGAGAGGGAGACAGAGAGAGAGAGGGACACAGAGAGGGAGACAGAGATAGAGGGAGGGACACAGAGAGAGAGAGGGACAGAGAGAGAGAGGGACAGAGAGAGGGAGAGAGAGGGACAGAGAGAGAGGGACAGAGAGTGGGGGAGCAGACAGACAGAGAGAGGGACAGCGAGACAGAGAGTGAGAGAGAGAGAGGGACAAAGACGCAGGGAGAGAGGGACACAGAGAGAGAGAGGGACACAGAGAGAGGATAGAGAGACAGAGAGAGGGAAGGAGAGAGGCACACAGAGAGAGGGGGACACAGAGAGGGAGAGAGTGACAGAGAGAGAACGGGACAGCGACAGTGAGAGGGACACAGAGAGAGAGAGAGGGGGTCACAGAGAGAGAGAAAGGACAGACAAAGGGAGGGACACAGAGAGAAAGAAGGTCACAGAGCGAGAGAGGGGCAGAGAGAGAAGGACAGAGACAGAGAGATTGTCACAGAGAGAGAATGTGGCACAGAGAGAGAGGGGGGTCACAGAGAGAGAGAGGGACAGAGAGTGAGATTGTCACGGGGGGGGGTGACAGAAAGAGAGGGGGTCACAGAGAGAGGGGGGCAGAGAGAGAGAGAGGGTCACAGAAAGAGATGGAAAGAGAGAGAGAGACAGAGAGAGAGGGGCAGAGACAGGGAGAGGGACACAGATAGAGGAACAGAGAAAGGGACAGAGAGAGAGGGAGACAGAGAGAGAGAGAGAGAGGGACAGAGACTGAGGGGGACACAGCGAGGGAGAAAGTGACAGAGAGAGGAACACAGAGAGAGTGAGAGAGAGACAGAAAGCGAGAGAGGGACAGAGAGAGAGAGTGACAGAGACAGAGAGAAGGACGCACAGAGTGAGACAGAGAGAGAGTGGGGACAGAGAGACTGAGGGACAGGGAGAGAGGGTGGGAGAGACAGAGAGAGAGGGACAGAGAGAGAGAGGGGGACAGACAGACAGAGAGAGAGACAGAAAGACAGAGATAGAGAGGGGCAGACAGAGAGAGAGAGACTGCGGGACAGAGAGAGAGAGAGAGACAGAGAGACTGCGGGACAGAGAGAGAGAGAGAGAGAGGGACAGAGAGACAGAGAATGAGAGAGAGAGGGACAAAGACGCAGGGAGAGAGGGACACAGAGAGAGAGAGGGACAGAGAGACAGAAGGATAGAGAGACAGAGAGAGGGAAGGAGAGAGGCACACAGAGAGAGAGGGACACAGAGAGGGAGAGAGTGACAGAGAGAGAACGGGACAGCGACAGTGAGAGGGACAGAGAGAGAGAGAAGGACAGAGAGAGAACGGGACAGGGAGAGAGAGAGGGACAGAAAGAGAGAGGGACAGAGAAAGGGAGGGACAGAGAGAGAGAGAGGGACAGAGACAGAAAGAGGGTCACAGAGCGAAAGAGGGACCGAGAGAGAGGGACAGAGACAGAGGGATTGTCACAGAGAGAGAATGGGGGACAGAGAGAGAGGGGGGTCAAAGAGAAAGAGAGGGACAGAGAGAGAGGATCACAGAAAGAGATGGAAAGAGAGAGAGGGACAGAGAGCGAGAGGGACAGAGACAGAGAGATTGTCACAGAGAGAGAGAGAGAGAGGGGGGACAGAGACGCACAGTGAGATAGAGGGACAAGAGAGAGGGGCGGTCAGAGAGAGAGAGGGGGACAGAGAGAGAAGGACAGAGAGACAGAGCGAGAGAGAGAGGGACAGAGATGGACAGAGAGAGAGTGAAAGGGACAGAGAGAGAGACAGAGAGAGGGAGAGAGAGATCGAGAGAGGTACACAGAGAAGGACAGAGTGTGAGAAGGACAGAGATGGAGGGGGGATAGAGAGAGGGACAGAGAGAGATTGATACAAGGACAGAGAGAGAGAGGGACAGAGAGACAGAGAGACAGAGAGGGATACAGAGAGAGGGACAGAGACAGAGAGGGACAGAGAGAGAGGGACACAGCGAGAGAGGAAGGGACAGAGAGAGGGAGAAAGGGACAGAGCGTGAGAGGGACAGAGAGAGAAAGAGGAACACAGTGAGAGAGAGGGGGACATAGAAAGAGAGAGAGTGACAGAGAGACACAGAGACTGCAGGACAGGGAGAGAGAGGGACAGAGACAGGGACAGAGAGAGAAAGGGACATAGAGAGAGGGAGGGAGAGGGAGAGAGAGGGAGAGAGGGAGAGAGGGACACAGAGAGGGAGACAGAGAGAGAGAGGGACACAGAGAGGGAGACAGAGAGAGAGAGGGATACAGAGAGGGAGAGGGACACAGAGAGAGAGGGAGAGAGAGAGGGAGAGAGAGAGGGACAGAGAGACATAGGGACAGAGAGAGACGCACAGAGAGAGAGAGGGACAGAGAGACAGAGTGAGAGAGACAGAAAGAAAGGGAGAGAGGGGGACACAGTGAGAGAGAGGGACAGAGAGACAGAGTGAGAGAGGGACAGAGAGACAGAGAGAGAGAGGGACAGAGAGACATTGGGACAGAGAGAGAGAGGGACAGAGAGAGAGAGGGACAGAGAGAGAGAGGGACATAGAAAGAGGGACAGAGGGACTGAGAGAGAGGGGTACAGAGAGACTGAGAGAGAGAGAGCGAGATAGTGGCAGAGGGACAGAGAGAGAGGGACAGAGAGACAGCGGGACATAGAGAGAGGTGGGTCAGAGAGACAGAGAGAGGGACACAGAGAGAGCGAGAGTGCGAGAGAGAGAGAGAGGGACAGAGAAAGAGAGAAACAGAGAGAGTGGGACAGAAAGACAGAGAGAGAGAGTGGGACAGAGAGAAGAACAGAGAGACAGATGGACAGATAGAGAGAGGGACACAGAGAACGAGAGAGGGACAGAGAGAGAGGGACAGTGAGACAGAGAGTGCGAGAGGGACAGAAAGATTGAGAGAGAGAGTGGGACAGAGAGAGGGGAACAAAGAGTCAGAGTGACAGAGAGTAAGAGGGACAGAGAGACAGAGAGAGAGAGAGAGAAGGACACAGAGAGAGAGGGACAGAGAGAGAGGGACTTAATGATAGAGAGAAGGACAGAGACAGAGAGAGAGAGCGACTTAATGATAGAGAGAAGGACAGAGAGAGATAGAGGGAGGGACACAGAGACAGAGGGACAGAGCGAGAGAGACAGAGAGCGAGAGACACAGAGAGAGAGGGAATGAGAGACAGAGAGGGAGAGAGTGTCACACAGAGAGAGGGAGATAGAGAGAGAGGGACAGAGAGACAGAGAGTGAGAGAGAGAGGGACAAAGACGCAGGGAGAGAGAGAGACACAGAGAGAGAGGGACAGAGAGAGAGAAGGAGAGAGAGACAGAGAGAGGGAACGAGGGAGGGACACAGAGAGAAAGGGACACAGAGAGGGAGAGATTGACAGAGAGAGAACGAGACAGCGACAGTGAGAGGGACACAGAGAGAGAGTGACAGAGAGAGAGGGGGGCAGAGAGAGAACGGGACAGGGAGAGAGAGAAGGAGAGGGAGAGAGAGGGACAGAGAAAGGGAGGGACAGGGAGAGAGAGAGGGACAGAGAAAGTGAGGGACAGAGAGAGAAAGAGGGTCACAGAGCGAAAGAGGGACCGAGAGAGAGGGACAGAGACAGAGAGATTGTCACAGAGAGAGAATGGGGGACAGAGAGAGAGATGGGTCACAGAGAGAGAGAGAGGGACAGAGAGAGAGAGGATCACAGAGAGAGGGAGAGAGGGACAGAGAGACAGGCGGGTCACAGAGAAAGAGGGACATAGACAGAGGATCACAGAGAGAGATGGAAAGAGAGAGAGAGGGACAGAGAGAGAGGGGGACAGAGAGAGAGATTGTCACAGAGAGAGGGAGAGAGGGACAGAGAGACAGGCGGGTCACAGAGAAAGAGGGACATAGACAGAGGATCACAGAGAGAGATGGAAAGAGAGAGAGGGGCAGAGACACAGAGAGAGGGACAGAGAGAGATGGACAAAAAGAAAGGGAGAGAGGGGGGCACAGTTAGAGAGAGGGACACAGTGAGAGAGAGGGACAGAGAGACGGGGGACAGAGAGAGAGAGAGGGAGACAGAGAGAGAGGGACAGAGAGACAGAGACAGAGAGGGACAGAGAGACATCGGGACAGAGAGACACGCACAGAGAGAGAGAGGGACAGAGAGACAGTGTGAGAGAGGGACAGAGACACAGGAGGACAGAGAGAGAGAGGGGGGAGTCAGAGAGAGAGAGGGACAGAGAGACATAGGGACAGAGAGAGACGCACAGAGAGAGAGAGGGACAGAGAGACAGAGTGAGAGAGACAGAAAGAAAGGGAGAGAGGGGGACACAGTGAGAGAGAGGGACAGAGAGACAGAGTGAGAGAGGGACAGAGAGACAGAGAGAGAGAGGGACAGAGAGACATTGGGACAGAGAGAGAGAGGGACAGAGAGAGAGAGGGACAGAGAGAGAGAGGGACATAGAAAGAGGGACAGAGGGACTGAGAGAGAGGGGTACAGAGAGACTGAGAGAGAGAGAGCGAGATAGTGGCAGAGGGACAGAGAGAGAGGGACAGAGAGACAGCGGGACATAGAGAGAGGTGGGTCAGAGAGACAGAGAGAGGGACACAGAGAGAGCGAGAGTGCGAAAGAGAGAGAGAGGCACAGAGAAACAGAGATAGAGTGGGGCAGAAAGACAGAGAGGGAGAGTGGGACAGAGAGAAGAACAGAGAGACAGATGGACAGATAGAGAGAGGGGGACCGAGGGACAGAGAGTGAGGGACACAGAGAACGAGAGAGGGACAGAGAGAGAGGGACAGAGAGACAGAGAGTGCGAGAGGGACAGAAAGATTGTGAGAGAGAGTGGGACAGAGAGAGGGGAACAGAGAGTCAGAGGGACAGAGAGAAAGAGGGACAGAGAGACAAAGAGAGAGAGAGAGACAGAGAGAAGGACAGAGAGAGAGAGAGGTGCAGAGAGAGGGACAGAGAGAGAGGGACTTAATGATAGAGAGAAGGACAGAGAGAGAGAGGGAGGGACACAGAGACAGAGGGACAGACGAGAGAGACAGAGAGCGAGTGCGCCAGAGAGACAGAGAGAGAGGGACAGAGAGACAGAGGGGGAGAGAGTGTCACACAGAGAGGGAGATAGAGAGAGAGGGACAGAGAGAGACGGACAGAGAGGGGGAGAGAGGGACAGAAAGAGAGTGACACAGAGAGAGAGAGGGACAGAGAGACAGAGGGACACAGAGAGCGAGAGAGGGACAGAGAGACAGGGGGACACAGAGAGAGCGAGAGAGGGACAGAGTGAGAGGGGGACACGGTGAGAGAGAGAGTGACACAGAGAGAGAGGGAGACAGAGAGAGTGGGACAGAGAAATAGGGACGGTCACAGAGAGTGAGAGAGGGACAGAGAGATAGAGGGACAGAGAGAGAGAGTGACACGGAGAGAGACAGAGAGACACAGAGAGACAGAGAGAGGGACAGAGAGAGAGGGACAGAGACACAGAGAGAGGGACAGAGAGAAGGACACAGAGAGAGAGAGATAGAGGGGACATAGAGAGAGAGCGAGGGAGGGACAGACAGAGAGGGACAGAGAGACACAGAGAGAGAGAGAAGGTCAGAGAGACAGAGACAGAGAGGGACAGAGAGACAGAGAAACAGAGAGAGAAACAGGGACAGAGAGACAGAGAGAGACAGAGACAGAGAGAAGGACACAGAGAGAGAGAGAGATAGAGGGGACATAGAGAGAGAGCGAGGGAGGGACAGACAGAGAGGGACAGAGAGGGACAGAGAGAGCGAGGGACAGACAGTCAGAGAGTGGGACTGAAAAACAGAGAGATAGAGGGACAGAAAGATAGAGACACAGAGAGGGACAGATAGAGAGAGGGACACAGAGGGAGAGATAGAGAGAGGGGGACGGGGGAACAAAGAGACAGAGACAGAGACAGAGAGGGACAGAGAGACACAGTGAGGGAGAAATGGACAGTGAGAGAGGGACACAGAGAGAGGGGGACTTAGGGATAGAGAGAAGGACACAGAGACAGAGGGACACAGAGAGATTATATTAGATTAGATTGCTTTCAGTGTGGAAACAGGCCCTTCGGCCCAACAAGTCCACACCGACCCGCTGAAGCGCAACCCACCCATACCCCTACCCCAACATTTACCCCTTACCTAACACTACGGACAATTTAGCATGGCTAATTCACCTGGCCTGCACACCTTTGGACTGTGGGAGGAAACCGGAGCACCCAGAGGAAACCCACGCCGACACGGGGAGAACGTGCAAATTACACACAGTCAGTCACCTGAGGCAGGAATTGAACCCGGGTCTCCAGCGCTGTGTGGCAGCAGTGCTAACCACTGTGCCACCGTGCCACCCAAAGGGATAGAGAGGGATACACATAGAGATGGACAGAGAGAGAGAGAGGGGACCGAGATAGAGAGGGAGGGACACAGCGAGAGAGGGACAGAAACAGAGAGAAACAGAGAGAGAGAGAGAGAGAGAGAGGGGACAGAGAGAGAGAGGGGCGACCGAGATAGAGAGGGAGGGACACAGAGAGAGAGGGACAGAGAGAAGAACAGAGATACAGATGGACAGATAGAGAGAGGGGGACCGAGGGACAGAGAGTGAGGGACACAGAGAACGAGAGAGGGACAGAGAGAGAGAGGGACAGAGAGACAGAGAGTGCGAGAGGGACAGAAAGATTGTGAGAGACAGTGGGACAGAGAGAGGGGAACAGAAAGTCAGAGGGACAGAGAGAAAGAGGGACAGAGAGACAAAGAGAGAGAGAGAGACAGAGAGAAGGACAGAGAGAGAGAGAGGTGCAGAGAGAGAGGGACAGAGAGAGAGGGACTTAATGATAGAGAGAAGGACAGAGAGAGAGAGGGAGGGACACAGAGACAGAGGGACAGACGAGAGAGACAGAGAGCGAGTGCGCCAGAGAGACAGAGAGAGAGGGACAGAGAGACAGAGGGGGAGAGAGTGTCACACAGAGAGGGAGATAGAGAGAGAGGGACAGAGAGAGAGACGGACAGAGAGGGGGAGAGAGGGACAGAAAGAGAGTGACACACAGAGGGAGAGGGACAGAGAGACAGAGGGACACAGAGAGCGAGAGAGGGACAGAGAGACAGAGGGACACAGAGAGAGCGAGAGAGGGACAGAGAGAGAGACAGAGAGAGGGACAGAGTGAGAGGGGGACACGGTGAGAGAGAGGGAGTGACACAGAGAGAGAGGGAGACAGAGAGAGAGGGACAGAGAAATAGAGACGGTCACAGAGAGTGAGAGAGGGACAGAGAGATAGAGGGACAGAGAGAGAGAGTGACACAGAGAGAGACAGAGAGACACAGAGAGACAGAGAGAGGGACAGAGAGAGAGGGGCAGAAAGACAGAGAGAGAGGGGCAGAGAGACAGCGGGACATAGAGAGAGGTGGGTCAGAGAGACAGAGAGAGGGACACAGAGAGAGCGAGAGTGCGAAAGAGAGAGAGGGACAGAGAAACAGAGAGAGAGAGTGGGGCAGAAAGACAGAGAGAGAGTGGGACAGAGAGAAGAACAGAGAGACAGATGGACAGATAGAGAGAGGGGGACCGAGGGGCAGAGAGAGAGGGACACAGAGAACGAGAGTGGGACAGAGAGGGACAGAGAGACAGAGAGTGCGAGAGGGACAGAAAGATTAAGAGAAAGAGTGGGACAGAGAGAGGGGAACAGAGAGTCAGAGGGACAGAGAGAGAGGGACAGAGAGAGAGAGACTTGATGGTAGTGAGAAGGACAGAGAGAGAGAGAGGAAGGGACACAGAGACAGAGGGACAGAGCGAGAGAGACAGAGAGCGAGAGGGCCAGAGAGACAGAGAGAGAGGGACAGAGAGACAGAGAGGGAGAGAGTGTCACACAGAGAGAGGGAGATAGAGAGAGAGGGACAGAGAGAGAGACGGACAGAGAGGGGGAGAGAGGGACAGATAGGGAGTGACACAGAGAGAGAGAGAGGGACAGAGAGACAGAGGGACACAGAGAGCGAGAGAGGGGCAGAGAGACAGAGAAACACAGAGAGAGCGAGAGAGGGACAGAGAGAGAGTCAGAGAGAGGGACAGAGTGAGAGTGGGACAGAGTGAGAGAGAGAGGGACACCGAGAGAGACAGAGACAGAGAGCGAGATACAGAGAAATAGAGCTGGTCACAGAGAGTGAGAGAGGGACAGAGATAGAGGGACAGAGAGAGTGACACAGAGAGAGAGGGACAGAGAGACACAGAGAGACAGAGAGAGGGACAGAGAGAGATGGACAGAGAGACAGAGAGAGAGGGGGGCACAGTGAGAGAGAGAGGGACACAGTGAGAGAGAGGGCCAGAGAGACACAGAGAGAGAGAAGGTCAGAGAGACAGAGACAGAGAGGGCCAGAGAGACAGGGACAGAGAGACACAGAGAAAGAGAGAGGGACAGAGAGACAGAGTGGGAGAGGGACAGAGAGACAGAGGGACAGAGAGAGGCAGAGAGATACTGAGAGAAGGACAGAGAGACCGAGAGACAGAGACAGAGAGAAGGACACACAGAGAGGGGGGGGGGGGGTCAGAGAGAGAGAGCGAGGGAGGGACAGACAGACAGACCGAGAGAGGGACAGAAAGACAGAGAGATAGAGGGACAGAAAGACTGAGACAGAGACAGACAGAGAGACTGAGGGACAGAGAGACTGAGGGACAGAGAGAGGGAGGGGGAACAAAGAGACAGAGAGGGGGGGGGCAGAGAAAGAGGGACAGAGACAGAGAGGGACAGAGAGACAGAAACAGAGAGAGTGAGAGGGACACAGAGAGGGAGAAATGGACAGAGAGAGGGACAGAAAGATGGGGACACAGAGAGAGGGATACAGAGAGTGAGGGTCACAGAGAGAGAGGGAGAGAGAGGGACAGAGAGGGACAGAGAGAGAGGGAGAGAGAGGGAGAGAGGGACAGAGAGAGAGGGACAGAGAGATAGAACGTCACAGAGAGAGAGGGACACACAGAGAGGTACAGAGAGTGAGAGAGGGACAGAGAGAGAGGGACAGAGAGACAGAGGGACACAGAGGTCGAGAGAGGGACAGAGAGAGAGAGACAGAGAGAGGGACAGAGAGAGAGGGATACACAGTGAGAGAGAGAGGACCACAGAGAGAGAGGGAGACGGAGAGAGAGGGACAGAGAAACAGAGACGGTAAAAGAGAGTGAGAGAGGGACAGAGAGAGAGAGTGACAAAGAGAGAGAGGGACAGAGAGACACAGAGAGGGGGATAGAGAGAGATGGACAGAGAGAGAGGGGGACACAGTGAGAGAGAAAGGGACACAGTGAGAGAGAGGGACAGAAGGAGACAGAGAGTGAGAGGGTCAGAGAGACAGAGACACAGAGGGACAGAGAGACAGAGGGACAGAGAGGGACAGAGAGAGAGAGAGGGATAGAGAGACAGAGGGACAGAGTTAGAGAGAGATACAGAGATACAGAGAGAGGGACAGATAGACCGAGAGAGAGAGACAGAGAGAAGGACAGAGAGAGAGAGGGGGGGGGGGTCAGAGAGAGAGAGAGAGAGCGAGGGAGGGACAGACAGTGAGGGACAGAGAGACAGAGGGACAGAGAGAGAGAGAGATAGAGACAGACAGAGAGAGGGGCAGGGAGACCGAGAGACAGCGAGAGAGGGACAGAGAGAGGACAGAGAAAGAGGGACAGAGGGACTGTGAGAGAGTGAGGGACAGAAAGACAGAGAGAGAGAGTGACAGAGAGACAGCGGGACAGAGTGACGGGGGTGTCTGAGAGACAGAGAGAGTGAGAATGGGACAGAAAGGCATAGAGAGAGAGTGGGACAGAGAGAGGGACAGAGAGACAGATGGACAGATAGAGAGAGGGGGACCGAGAGACAGAGAGAGAGAGGGACACAGAGAGCGAGAGAGGGACAGAGAGAGAGAGGGGGGGGCAGAGAGACAAAGAGAGTGAGAGGGACAAAAAGACTGAGAGAGAAAGTGGGACATATAGAGAGGGACAGAGAGACAGAGGGACAGAGAGAGAAAGAGGGACAGAGAGACAGAGAGAGAGGGACAGAGACAGAGAGAAGGACAGAGAGAGACAGAGACAGAGAGAAGGACAGAGAGAGAGACAGAGAGATGGACAGAGAGAGAGAGAGAGAGGACAGAGAGAGAGCGAGGGAGGGACAGACAGAGAGGGACGGAGAGACAGATGAACAGAGAGAGAAAGAGGGACAGAGAGACAGAGACAGAGAGAAGGACACAGAGATAGAGAGGGGACACAGAGAGAGAGCGAGGGAGGGACAGACAGAGAGGGACAGAGAGGGACAGAGAGAGAGCGAGGGACAGACAGACAGAGAGTGGGACAGAAAAACAGAGAAATAGAGGCACAGAAAGAAGAGACACAGAGAGAGGGACAGAAAGAGAGAGGGAAACAGAAAGAGAGAGAGGGACCAGAGAGAGAGAGAGACAGAGAGAGAGGGACAGGGGACAAAGAGACAGAGAGAGAGGGGGACAGAGAGAGAGGGACAGAGACAGAGAGACACAGAGAGGGAGAAATGGACAGTGAGAGAGGGACAGAAAGAGAGGGACACAGAGAGAGGGACACAGAGAGATGGACTTAGTGATAGAGAGAAGGACACAGAGACAGAGGGACAGAGAGAGAGAGGGACACAGAGAGATTAGATTACTTACAGTGTGGAAACTGGCCCTTTGGCCCAACAAGTCCACACCGACCCGCCGAAGCGCAACCCACCCATACCCCTACCGCTACCCCTTACCTAACACTAGGGACAATTTAGCATGGCCAATTCACCTGGCCTGCACACCTTTGGACTGTGGGAGGAAACCGGAGCACCCGGAGGAAACCCACGCAGACACGGGGAGAACTCCACACAGTCAGTCACCTGAGGCAGGAATTGAACCCGGGTCTCCAGCGCTGTGTGGCAGCAATGCTAACCACTGTGCCACCGTGCCACCCAAAGGGATAGAGAGGGATACACAGAGAGAGGGACAGAGAGAGAGAGAGGGGACCTAGATAGAGAGGAAGGGACACACAGAGAGAGGGACAGAAAGAGAGAGGGAAACAGAGAGAGAGAGAGGGACAGAGAGAGACAGAGAGAGAGGGACAGAGAGAGAGGAACAGAGTGAGAGAGACAGGGACAAAGAGAGAGAGGGACACAGAGAGACCGAGGGACAGAGAGAAAGAGGGGGACACTGAGAGAGAGAGAGAGGGACTCGGAGTGAGAGAGAGGGACAGAGAGAAAGAGAGGGGCACTGAGAGAGAGAGGGACACGGAGTGAGAGAGGGGGACAGAGAGACACAGAGAGAGAGGAACAGAGAGACAGAGGGACACAGAGAGAGAAGGGGACAGAGAGGGGGGACAGAGAGAGAGAGGGACAGAGAGTGAAGGACAGAGAAATAGAGACGGTCACAGAGAGAGAGGGACACAGAGAGAGACGGACGCAGAGGGTGGACAGAGAGACAGACAGACAGAGATTAAGATACAGAGAGAGAGGGACAGAGAGTGACACAGAGAGAGAGGGACAAAGAGACAGAGGGACACAGAGAGAGCGAGAGAGGGTCAGAGAGACTGAGACAGAGCGAGAGACAGAGACAGGGAGAAGGACACAGAGAGAGAGAGAGGGGACAGAGAGAGAGCGAGGGAGGCACAGACAGAGAGGGACAGAGAGACAGGGGAACAGAGAAAGGGACAGAAAAAGAGGGACACAGAGAAAGAGGGACAGAGAGAGAGAGAGGGATACAGCGAGAGAGGGACAGAAAGAGAGGGACACAGAGAGAGATGGACACAGAGAGAGGGATGCAGAGAGTGAGGGACAGAGAGAGGGGAACACACAGAGAGAGGGTCACAGCGAGAGAGGGACAGAGAGAGAGAGGGACAGGGAGACAGAGAGAGGGGGACAGAGTGAGAGGGGGACACAGAGAGAGAGACAGAGAGAGGGACAGAGAAATAGAGACGGTCACAGAGAGAGATGGGGATAGAGAGAGAGAGAGAGAGGGACAGAGAGAGAGAGGGGGACACAGAGAGAGCGAGAGAGGGACAGAGAGAGAGGGACAGAGTGGGCCAAAGAGAGAGAGACAGAGAGAAAAAGACGTAGAGAGAGGGACAGAGAGAGAGTGACACACAGAGCGAGAGAGAGACAGAGAGGCAGAGGGACACAGAGAGAGCGAGAGAGGGACCGATAGAGAGGGACAGAGAGGGACAGAGAGAGAGAGAGGGACACAGTGAGAGAGAGAGAGACACACAGAGAGAGGGTCAGAGCGACAGAGAGATAGAGGGGCAGAGAGACAGAGAGACAAAGAAACAGAGTGAGAGAGAGGGGACAGAGAGAGAGGGGAACAGAGAGAGAGGGACACAGTGTGAGAGATAGGGACACAGAGAGGGGGGCAGAGAGAGGGACACACAGAGAGAGGGACAGAGAGAGAGAGTGGGACACAGAGAGAGACGGACAGAGAGATCGAGAGACAGACAGAGAGTGGGACAGACAGAGAGAGGGACAGAGCGACAGAGGGATACAGAGAGCGAGAGAGGGACAGAGAGACAGAGGGACACAGAGAGAGCGAGAGAGGGACAGAGAGAGAGGGACAGAGAGGGACAGAGAGAGGGGGATACAGTGAGAGAGAGGGGGGCACAAAGAGAGGGGGAACAGAGAGACACAGAGAGAGGGACAGAGTGAGAGCGAGGGACAGACAGAGAGTACGTCAGACAAAGCGAGAGAGGGACAGACGGATAGTGGGACAGTCAGAGAGAGGGACAGAGAGACAGAGGGACACAGAGAGCGAGAGAGGGACAGAGAGACAGAGGGACACAGAGAGAGCGAGAGAGGGACAGAGAGAGGGACAGAGTGAGAGGGGGACACAGTGAGAGAGAGAGGTACACAGAGAGAGTGAGACAGAGAGAGAGAGGAACAGAGAAATAGAGACGGTCACAGAGAGTGAGAGAGATAGAGGGACAGAGAGAGAGAGTGACACAGAGAGAGAGGGGGTGGACAGAGAGACACAGAGAGACAGAGAGAGGGACAGAGAAAGAGGGACAGAGACACAGAGAGAGGGACAGAGAGAGATGGACAGAGAGACAGAGAGAGAGAGGGACACAGTGAGAGAGAGAGACACACAGTGAGAGAGAGGGACAGAGAGACACAGAGAGAGAGAAGGTCAGAGAGACAGAGACAGAGAGGGACAGATAGACAGAGGAACAGAGAGAAAGAGGGACAGAGAGAAAGAGAGAGAGACAGAGACAGAGAGAAGGACACACACACACACACAGAGAAAGAGATAGAGAGAGAGGGGACACAGAGAGAGAGAGCGAGGAAGGGACAGACAGAGAGGGACAGAGAGGGACAGAGAGAGCGAGGGACAGACAGAGAGTGGGACAGAAAAACAGAGAGATGAAGGGACAGAAAGACAGACACACAGAGAGGGGGACAGATAGAGAGAGGGAAACAGAGAGAGAGAGAGGGACACAGAGAGAGAGAGACAGGGAGAGGGGGACAGAGAAAAGAGACAGAGAGAGAGGGGGACAGAGACAGAGAGGGACAGAGAGACACAGAGAGGGAGAAATGGACAGTGAGAGAGGGACAGAAAGAGAGGGACACAGCGAGGGGGACTTAGTGATAGAGAGAAGGACACAGAGACAGAGGCACAGAGAGAGAGGGGAACACAGAGAGATTAGATTAGATTAGATTACTTACAGTGTGGAAACAGGCGCTTCAGCCCAACAAGTCCACACCGACCCGCTGAAGCGCAACCCACCCATACCCCTACCCCAACATTTACCCCTTACCTAACACTACGGACAATTTAGCAAGGCTAATTCACCTGGCCTGCACACCTTTGGACTGTGGGAGGAAACCGGAGCACCCGGAGGAAACCCACGCAGACACGGGGAGAACGTGCAAACTCCACAAAGTCAGTCACCTGAGGCAGGAATTGAACCCGGGTCTCCAGCGCTGTGTGGCAGCAATGCTAACCACTGTGCCACCGTGCCACCCAAAGGGATAGAGAGGGATACACAGAGAGAGGGACAGAGAGAGAGAGGGGGGACCGAGATAGAGAGGAAGGGACACACAGAGAGAGGGACAGAAAGAGAGAGGGAAACAGAGAGAGAGAGAGGGACAGAGAGAGAGAGAGGGGACAGAGAGAGAGAGGGACACAGAGACAGAGGGACACTGAGAGAGCAAGAGAGGGACAGAGAGAGAGACAGAGAGAGAGAGGGACAGAGAGAGAGGAACAGAGTGAGAGAGAGGGACAAAGAGAGAGAGGGACACAGAGAGACCGAGGGACAGAGAGAGAGAGGGGAACACTGAGAGAGAGAGGGGGACTCGGAGTGAGAGAGAGGGACAGAGAGAAAGAGAGAGAGAGGGACACAGAGAGAGAGGGACACTGAGAGAGAGAGAGGGACACGGAGTGAGAGAGAGGGACAGAGAGACACACAGAGAGAGGGACAGAGAGACAGAGGGACACAGAGAGAGAAGGGGACAGAGAGGGGGGACACAGAGAGAGAGAGGGACAGAGAGTGAAGGACAGAGAAATAGAGACGGTCACAGAGAGAGAGAGGGACACAGAGAGAGACGGACACAGAGGGTGGACAGAGAGAGAGAGAGAGAGACAGAGATTAAGATACAGAGAGAGAGAGGGACAGAGAGTGACAGAGAGAGAGAGGGTAAAATGAGACAGAGGGACACAGAGAGAGCGAGAGAGAGGGTCAGAGAGACAGAGACAGAGAGAGAGAGACAGAGACAGGTAGAAGGACACAGAGAGAGAGAGTGGACAGAGAGAGAGGGGAACAGAGAAAGGGACAGAAAAAGAGGGACACAGAGAAAGTAGGACAGAGAGAGAGAGGGATACAGCGAGAGAGGGACAGAAAGAGAAGGACACAGAGAGAGATGGACACAGAGAGAGGGATACAGAGAGTGAGGGACAGAGAGAGGGGGACACACAGAGAGAGGGTCACAGCGAGGGAGGGACAGAGTGAGAGAGGGACAGACAGACAGAGAGAGAGGGACAGAGAGAGAGAGAGAGAGACAGAGAGAGGGACAGAGAGAGAGGGGGACACAGTGAGAGAGAGTGGGACACAGAGAGAGAGACAGAGAGAGGGACAGAGAAATAGAGACGGTCACAGAGAGAGAGGGGGACAGAGAGTGAGAGGGACAGAGAGAGGGGGACAGAGAGGGCCAGAGAGAGAGAAAAAAACGGAGAGAGAGGGACAGAGAGAGTGACACACAGAGTCAGAGAGGGACAGAGAAGCAGAGGGACACCGAGAGAGCGAGAGAGGGACCGAGAGAGAGGGACAGAGAGGGACAGAGAGAGAGAGGGACACAGTGAGCGAGAGACACACACACAGAGAGACAGAGAGATAGAGGGGCAGAGAGACAGAGAGACAGAGAAACAGAGCGAGAGAGAGGGGACAGAGAGAGAGAGAGAGGGGAACAGAGAGAGAGGGACACAGTGTGAGAGATCGGGACACAGAGAGGCGGGGCAGAGAGAGGGACACAGAGAGAGAGGGACAGAGAGAGAGAGGGACACAGAGAGAGACGGACAGAGAGATAGAGAGACAGACAGAGAGTGGGACAGACAGAGAGAGGGACAGAGAGACAGAGGGACACAGAGAGCGAGAGAGGGACAGAGAGATAGAGGGACACAGAGAGAGCGAGAGAGGGACAGAGTGAGAGGGACAGAGAGGGACAGAGAGAGGGGGATACTGTGAGAGAGAGGGGGACACAAAGAGAGGGGGAACAGAGAGACACAGAGAGAGGGACAGAGTGAGAGAGAGGGACAGACAGAGAGTGCGTCAGACAGAGCGAGAGAGGGACAGACGGATAGTGGGACAGACAGAGAGAGGGACAGAGAGAGAGAGGGATACAGGGAGAGAGAGAGGGACACACAGAGAGAGACAGGGACAGAGACACACAGAGAGAGGGGCAGAGAGAGAGGGACACAGTGTGAGAGAGAGGGACACAGAGAGAGGGACAGAGAGACACACAGAGAGAGGGACAGAGAGACAGAGAGATAGAGGGACAGAGAGAGGGAGGGACAGAGAGAGGGACACCGAGAGAGAGAGGGACAGAGAGAGAGGGACACAGAGAGAGACGGACAGAGAGGGTGGACAGAGAGAAAGAGACAGAGAGAGATGGACAGAGAGAGAGTGACACAGAGCGAGAGGGACAGAGAGACAGAGGGACACAGAGAGCGAGAGAGGGTCAGAGAGACAGAGAGAGAGAGACAGAGACAGAGAGAAGGACACAGAGAGAGAGGGGGGCAGAGAGAGAGCGAGGGAGGGACAGACAGAGAGGGACAGTAAGAGAGGGGGTCAGAGAGAAAGGGACAGAAAAAGAGGGACACAGAGAAAGAGGGACACAGAGAGAGAGGGATACAGAGAGTGAGGGACAGAGAGAGAGGGACACTGGGAGAGAGGGACAGAGAGAGAGAGGGGGACACAGAGAGAGAGGGATACACAGAGAGAGGGACAGAGAGAGAGAGAGGGACAGAGAGAGGGACAGAGAGAGAGGGACAGAGAGAGGGATAGAGACAGAGAGAGAGACAGAGAGAGGGATACACAGAGGAACAGAAAGAGAGAGGGAAACAGAGAGAGAGAGTGGGACACAGAGAGATAGAGGGACACAGAAAGAGAGGGACACAGAGAGAGAGGGACAGAGAGAGAGAAGGCAGAGCAAAGGGGGACAGAGATAGAGGGACACAGAAAGAGAGGGACACAGAGAGAGAGGGACATAGAGAGGGATAGAGAGAGAGGGACACAGTGAGAGAGAGGGACAAAGAGAGAGAGGGACACAGAGACAGAGGGACACAGAGACAGAGGGACACAGAGAGAGCAAGAGAGGGTCAGAGAGAGAGAGGGACACTGAGAGAGAGAGGGACACGGAGAGAGAGAGAGAGGGACAGTGAGACACAGAGAGAGAGGGACAGAGAGAGAGAGGGACAGCGAGACACAGCGAGAGAGGGACAGAGATAGAGAGGGACAGAGAAACAGAGAGAGGGACAGAGAGAGAGAATGAGGGACACAGAGAGAGACGGACAGAGAGAGAGAGAGGGACAGAGAGAGCGAGACAGAGAGAAAGAGATGGAGAGAGATGGACAGAGAGAGAGTGACACAGAGAGAGAGAGAGGGACAGAGAGACAGAGGGACACAGAGAGAGCGAGAGAAGGACAGAGAGAGAGGGAGAGAGAGGGACACAGTGGGAGAGAGAGGGACACAGAGAGAGGGATAGAGAGACACACAGAGAGAGGAACAGAGAGACACAGAGATAGAGGGACAGAGAGAGAGAGAGGGACAGAGAAACAGAGCGGGTGAGAGGGGGACAGAGAGAGGGACAGAGAGAGAGAGGAACACAGTGAGAGGGGGGGACAGAGGGAGGGACACAGAGAGAGAGGGAGACACAGAGAGAGAGGGACACAGAGAGAGACGGGGGACAGAGAGACACAGAGAGAGAGGGACAGACAGAGAGTGGGACAGACAGAGAGAAGGACAGAGAGATAGAGGGACACAGTGAGAGAGAGAGGGACACAGAGGGGGTGAGAGGGACAGAGAGACAGAGCTAGAGAGAGTGGGACAGAGAGAGAGGGACACAGTGTGAGAGAGAGGGACACAGAGAGAGGGACAGAGACACACACAGATAGAGGGACAGAGAGACAGAGAGATAGAGGGACAGAGAGGGAGAGGGATAGAGAAATGGAGCGAGAGAGAGGGTGACAGAGAGAGAGGGACAGAGAGAGAGGGACACAGAGAGTGGCAGGGGGGACAGAGAGAGGGATACAAAGAGAGAGAGGGACACAGAGAGAGAGGGACACAGAGAGAGACGGACAGAGAGGGTGGACAGAGAGAGAGACAGAGAGAAAGAGACAGAGAGAGAGGGACAGAGAGAGATGGACACACAGAGAGAGAGGGTCAGAGAGACAGAGGGACACAGAGAGCGAGAGAGGGTCAGAGAGACAGAGAGAGAGAGAGAGACAGAGACAGAGAGAAGCACACACAGAGAAAGAGAGGGGACCGAGAGAGAGAGCGAGGGAGGGATAGACAGAGAGAGACAGAGAGAGAGGGGGACAGAGAGAAAGTGACAGAAAGAGAGGGACACAGAGAAAGAGGGACACAGAGAGAGAGGGATACAGAGAGGGAGGGACACAGTGTGTGAGAGAGGGACACAGAGAGAGAGAGAGAGGGACAGAGAGACACACAGTGAGAGGGACAGAGAGACAGAGAGATAGAGGGACAGAGAGAGAAAGGGACAGAGATACAGAGCGAGAGAGAGGGGACAGAGAGAGAGGGGCAGAGAGAGAGAGGGACACAGTGTGAGAGAGAGGGACACAGAGAAAGCGACAGAAAGACAAACAGAGAGAGGGACAGAGAGACACACAGAGAGAGGGACAGAGAGACAGAGAGATAGAGGGACAGAGAGAGAGGGACAGAGAAACAGAGCGAGAGAGAGGGGGACAGAGAGAGAGAGAGGGTCAGAGAGAGAGGGACACACAGAGAGAGAGGGACACAGAGAGAGAGAGAGGGACACAGTGAGAGAGAGAGGGACAGAGACACACACGGTGAGAGGGACAGAGAGACAGAGATGGACAGTGAGAAGAGACAGAGAGAGGGACAGAGAGAGAGGGACAAAGTGAGAGAGAGAGGGAGGGAGAGAGAGAGAGAGAAGGTCAGAGAAACAGAGACAGAGAGGGACAGAGAGACAAAGTGCGGAGAGAGAGAGGGACAGAGACAGAGACAGAGAGAGGGGACAGAGAGAGAAAGGACAGACAAAGAGCGAGCGATGGACTGAGAGACAGACAGAGGAACAGAGAGAAAGAGAGCGAGATAGGGGCAGAGGGACAGAGAGAGAGGGACACGGGGGGCAGAGAGACAGAGAGGGAGAGGGACAGAAAGACAGAGAGAGAGGGACAGAGAGACAGCGGGACAGAGAGAGATGGGGTCAGAGAAGAGAGAGACAGGGACACAGAGAGATAGAGAGGGACAGAGAAACAGAAAGATAGAGAGAGGGACAGAAAGACACAGAGAGAGAGAGTGGTACAGAGAGAGGGACAGAGAGACAGAGGGACAGATAGAGAGAGGGAGACTCAGAGACAGAGAGAGAGGGACACATAGATCGAGAGTGACAGAGAGAGAGAGAGAGGAACAGAGAGACTGAGAGAGTGGGACAGAGAGAGATGGACAGAGAGACAGAGGGACAGAGAGAGAGAGGACCAGAGAGACAGAGAGAGAGAGACAGAGACAGAGAGAAGGACACAGAGAGAGAGAGGACAGAGAGAGCGAGGGAGGGACAGACAGAGAGGGACACAGAGATAGAGGGACACAGAGAGAAAGGGACAGAGAGAGGGACAGAGAGGGACAGAGAGAGGGATATAGAGAGAGAGAGACAGAGAGAGAGGGATATACAGAGGAACAGAAAGAGAGAGGGAAACAGAGAGAGAGAGTGGGACACAGAGAGATAGAGGGAAACAGAAAGAGAGGGACACAGAGAGAGAGGGACAGAGAGAGAGAGAAGGCACAGCAAAAGGGGACAGAGATAGAGGGACACAGAAAGAGAGGGACACAGAGAGAGGGGGACAGAGAGAGGGACAGAGAGAGAGGGACACAGTGCGAGAGAGGGACAAAGAGAGAGGGACACAGAGAGAGAGGGACACAGAGACAGAGGGACACAGAGAGAGCAAGAGAGGGTCAGAGAGAGAGAGAGGGACACTGAGAGAGAGGGACACGGAGAGAGAGAGATGGACGGTGAGACACGGAGAGAGAGGGACAGAGAGAGAGAGGGACAGAGAGAGAGGGACAGAGAGACACAGCGAGAGAGGGACAGAGATAGAGAGGGACAGAGAAACAGAGAGAGGGACAGAGAGAGAGAATGAGGGACACAGAGAGAGACGGACAGAGAGAGAGAGGGACAGAGAGAGAGACAGAGAGAAAGAAACGGAGAGAGAGGGACAGAGAGAGAGATGGACAGAGAGAGAGAGAGATGGACACAGTGAGAGAGAGAGGGACACAGAGAGAGGAACAGAGAGACAGAGATAGAGGGACAGAGAGAGAGAGGGACAGAGAAACAGAGCGAGAGAGAGGGGGACAGAGAGAGGGACAGAGAGAGAGAGAGGGACACAGTGAGTGAGAGGGACACAGAGGGAGTGAGAGGGACAGAGAGACACTGAGAGAGAGGGACAGAGAGAGAAAGGGACAGAGGTACAGAGCTAGAGAGAGTGGGACAGAGAGAGAGGGACACAGTGTGAGAGAGAGGGACACAGAGAGAGGGACAGAGACACACACAGAGAGAGGGACAGAGAGACAGAGAGATGGAGGGACGGAGAGAGAGAGAGGGACAGAGACCGAGAGGGACAGAGAAACGGAGCGAGAGAGAGGGTGACAGAGAGAGAGGGGGACAGAGAGAGAGGGACAGAGATAGAGAGGAGGGACAGAGAGAGGGATACAGAGAGAGGGACAGAGAGAGGGGGACACAGAGAGAGATGGACAGAGAGAGAGACAGAGAGAGAGGGACAGAGAGAGAGGGACAGAGAAACAGAGCGAGAGAGAGGGGGACAGAGAGAGAGAGGGACAGAGAGTGAGGGACACAGATAGAGAGAGGGACACAGAGAGAGAGAGGGACACAGTGAGTGAGAGAGGAACAGAGACACACACGGTGAGAGGGACAGAGAGACAGAGATGGACAGTGAGAAGAGACAGAGAGGGGGACAGAGAGAGGGACAAAGTGAGAGAGAGAGGGAGGGAGAGAGAGAGAAGGTCAGAGAAACAGAGACAGAGAGGGACAGAGAGACAGAGGAACGGAGAGAGAGAGAGAGACAGAGACCGAGAGAGGGACAGAGAGTGGAACAGATAGAGAGAGGGACAGACAAAGAGCGAGAGATGGACTGAGAGACAGACAGAGGAACAGAGAGAGAGAGCGAGATAGGGGCAGTGGGACAGAGAGAGAGGGACACGGGGGGCAGAGAGACAGAGAGGGAGAGGGACAGAAAGACAGAGAGAGAGGGACAGAGAGACAACGGGACAGAGAGAAATAGGGTCAGAGAAGAGAGAGGGAGGGACACAGAGAGAGCGAGAGTGCGACCGAGAGAGAGAGAGAGGGACAGAGAAACAGAAAGATAGAGAGAGGGACAGAAAGACACAGAGAGAGAGAGTGGGACAGAGAGAGGGACAGAGAGACAGAGGGACAGATAGAGAGAGGGGGACTCAGAGACAGAGAGAGAGGGACACAGAGAGCGAGAGTGACATAGAGAGAGAGGGACAGAGACAGAGAGTAAGAGAGGGACAGAAAGACTGAGAGAGTGGGACAGAGAGAGATGGACAGAGAGACAGAGGGACAGAGAGAGAGAGAGGAGCAGAGAGACAGAGAGAGAGAGACAGAGACAGAGAGAAGGACACAGAGAGAGAGAGAGGACAGAGAGAGAGCGAGGGAGGGACAGACAGAGAGGGACATAGAGATAGAGGGACACAGAGAGAGAGAGGGACAGAGAGAGGGACAGAGAGAGAGAGAGAGACAAAGAGAGAGGGACATACAGAGGAACAGAAAGAGGGAGGGAAACAGAGAGAGAGAGAGGGACACAGAGAGATAGAGGGACACAGAAAGAGAGGGACACAGAGAGAGAGGGACAGAGAGAGAGAGAAGGCTCAGCAAAAGGGGCCAGAGATAGAGGGACACAGAAAGAGAGGGACACAGAGAGAGGGGGACAGAGAGAGGGACAGAGAGAGAGGGACACAGTGCGAGAGAGGGACAAAGAGAGAGGGACACAGAGAGAGAGGGACACAGAGACAGAGGGACACAGAGAGAGCAAGAGAGGGTCAGAGAGAGAGAGAGGGACACTGAGAGAGAGGGACACGGAGAGAGAGAGAAGGACAGTGAGACACAGAGAGAGAGGGACAGAGAGAGAGAGGGACAGAGAGAGAGCGGGACAGAGAGACACAGCGAGAGAGGGACAGAGATAGAGAGGGACAGAGAAACAGAGAGAGGGACAGAGAGAGAGAATGAGGGACACAGAGAGAGACGGACAGAGAGAGAGAGGGACAGAGAGAGAGACAGAGAGAAAGAAACGGAGAGAGAGGGACAGAGAGAGAGTGACACAGAGAGAGAGGGACAGAGAGACAGAGGGACACAGAGAGAGCGAGAGAGGGACAGAGAGAGAGAGGGACAGAGAGAGAGAGAGAGAGAGATGGACACAGTGAGAGAGAGAGGGACACAGAGAGAGGAACAGAGAGACACAGAGATAGAGGGACAGAGAGAGAGAGGGACAGAGAAACAGAGCGAGAAAGGGGGGGACAGAGAGAGGGACAGAGAGAGAGGGACACAGTGAGAGAGAGAGGGACACAGAGGGAGTGAGAGGGACAGAGAGACACAGAGAGAGAGGGACAGAGAGAGAAAGGGACAGAGATACAGAGCTAGAGAGAGTGGGACAGAGAGAGAGGGACACAGTGTGAGAGAGAGGGACACAGAGAGAGGGACAGAGACACACACAGAGAGAGGGACAGAGAGACAGAGAGATAGAGGGACAGAGAGGGAGAGGGACAGAGACACGGAGCGAGAGAGAGGGTGACAGAGAGAGAGGGGGACAGAGAGAGAGGGACAGAGATAGAGAGGGGGAACAGAGAGAGGGTTACAGAGAGAGGGACAGAGAGAGAGGGGGACACAGAGAGAGATGGACAGAGAGAGAGACAGAGAGAGAGGGACAGAGAGAGATGGACACGCAGAGAGAGAGAGATGGACAGAGAGACAGAGGGACACAGAGAGCGAGAGAGGGTCAGAGAGACACACAGAGAGAGAGACAGAGACAGAGAGAAGCACACACAGAGAGAGAGAGGGGACCGAGAGAAAGTGACAGAAACAGAGGGACACAGAGAAAGAGGGACACAGAGAGAGAGGGATACAGAGAGGGAGGGACACAGTGTGTGAGAGAGGGACACAGAGAGAGAGAGGGACAGAGAGACACACAGTGAGAGGGACAGAGACAGAGAGATAGAGGGACAGAGAGAGAAAGGGACAGAGATACAGAGCGAGAGAGAGGGGACAGAGAGAGAGGGGCAGAGAGAGAGAGAGGGACACAGTGTGAGAGAGAGACACACAGAGAGAGGGACAGAGACACACACAGAGAGAGGGACAGAGAGACACACAGAGAGAGGGACAGAGAGAGAGGGACAGAGAAACAGAGCGAGAGAGAGGGGGACAGCGAGAGAGAGGGACAGAGAGTGAGGGACACAGATAGAGAGAGGGATACAGAGAGAGAGAGGGACACAGTGAGAGAGAGGGACAGAGACACACACGGTGAGAGGGACAGAGAGACAGAGATGGACAGTGAGAAGAGACAGAGAGAGGGACAGAGAGAGGGACAAAGTGAGAGAGAGAGGGAGGGAGAGAGAGAGAAGGTCAGAGAAACAGAGACAGAGAGGGACAGAGAGACAGAGGGACGGAGAGAGAGAGGGACAGAGACCGAGGGACAGAGAGAGAGGAACAGAGAGAGAGGGACAGACAAAGAGCGAGAGATGGACTGAGAGACAGACAGAGGAACAGAGAGAGAGCGAGATAGGGGCAGTTGATCAGAGAGAGGGGGACACGGGGGGCAGAGAGACAGAGAGGGAGAGGGACAGAAAGACAGAGAGAGAGGGACAGAGAGACAGCGGGACAGAGAGAGATGGGGTCAGAGAAGAGAGAGGGAGGGACACAGAGAGAGCGAGAGTGCAACAGAGAGAGAGAGAGAGGGACAGAGAAACAGAAAGATAGAGAGAGTGACAGAAAGACACAGAGAGAGAGGGACAGAGAGAGGGACAGAGAGATAGAGGGACAGATAGAGAGAGGGGGACTCAGAGACAGAGAGAGGGACACAGAGAGCGAGAGTAACACAGAGAGAGAGAGAGAGGGATAGAGAGACAGAGAGTAAGAGAGGGACAGAAAGACTGAGAGAGAGTGGGACAGAGAGAGATGGACAGAGAGACAGAGGAACAGAGAGAGAGAGGACCAGAGCGAGAGAGAGAGAGACAGAGACAGAGAGAAGGACACAGAGAGAGAGAGGACAGAGAGAGAGGGAGGGAGGGACAGACAGAGAGGGACAAAGAGATAGAGGGACACAGACAGAGAGAGGGACAGACAGACAGAGAGAAAGACAGAAATACAGAGAGATAGAGGGACAGAAATACAGAGACAGAGAGAGACAGAGAGACTGAGGGACAGAGAGACTGAGGGACAGAGAGTGGGAGGGGGACAAAGAGACAGAGAGGGGGACAGAGAGAGAGGGACAGAGACAGAGAGGGACGAGAGAGAGAGGGACACAGAGAGAGTGGGACAGAGAGAGGGACACAGAGAGAGAGGGTCCCAGAGAGAGAGGGGCAGAGAGAGAGAGACAGAGAGAGAAAGGGATAGGGAGAGATTGAGCGCGAGAGAGACACTGAGATGGACACAGAGAGAGTGACAGACAGACAGAGAGAGAGAGGGACACAGCGAGAGTGACACAGAGAAAGTGCTAGGGACAGAGACAGAGAGACGGACAGAGAGAGGGGGGGTCAGAGAAAAAGACACAGAGAGAGAGGGACAGAGATAGAGATACACAGACAGAGAGTGGGACAGGGACAGAAAGAGATCGAGAGAGAGAGGAATAGAGAAAGAGAGGGGTGGACAGAGAGAGAGGGACACAGAGAGAGTGACGGACAGAGAGAGAGTGAGGGACACAGAGACAGGGACAGAGAGACCGAGGGGGGAGAGAGAGAGAGAGAGAGAGACGCAGAGAGAAGGGGACAGAGAGGGGGACTGAGAGACAGAGAGAGAGGGACAGCGAGACAGAGGGACAGGGAGAGAGAGGGATAGAGAGAGAAAGAGAGTGAGGGACAGAGAGAGTGAGGGACAGAGAGAGAGGTACAGAGAGACAGAGAGAGAGGGAGGGGCAGAGAGTGAAAGAGAGAGAGGGACGGAGAGAGAGAGTGGGACACAGGGAGAGTGTGGGACACAGAGAGAAAGGGACAGAGAGAGAGAGAGTGGGACACAGAGAGAGAGAGGAACACAGAGAGAAAGGGACAGAGAGAGAGGGACAGAGAGATAGAGAGAGACGGACAGAGAGAGAGACAGAGGGAGAGAGAAACAGAGAGAAAGTTTCACACAGAGAGAGAGAAGTGCAGAAAGAGAGACAGGGAGGGAGAGAGGGACACAGAGAGAGAGGGACATAGAGAGAGTGAGGGACACATCGAGAGAGAAAGAGGGACAGAGAAACAGATAGAGTGAGGGACAGTGAGAGAGAGATAAAGAGAAACAGAGACAGACATACAAAGAGAGAGACAGCGAGATAGTCAGACAGACAAAGACAGAAAGAAAGAGACAGAGGGAGAGAGCACGAGAGATACAAGGACAGAGAGAGAGACAGAGAGAAAGTGCGCGCGAATGTGAGAGTGTGCGTGTGCGAATACGAGAGCGAGTGTGAGGGATGAGAGAGAGAGGGCGATTGTGCGAGAGTGTGTGTGGGTGCAAGAAAGAGTGAGTGTGTGTGAGAGTGTGTGTGGCTGCAAGAAAGAGTGAGTGTGTGTGTGTAAGAGAAAGTGTGATTGCAAGCGAGTGTGTGTGCATGTGAGAGAGTGTGTGTGTACAAGGGAACGAGAGTGAGTGTGCACGTGAGAGAGAGGGGATGTGTGAGAGAAAGAGTGTCTGCGTGTGGAAGAGTGTGCACGAGAGAATGTGTGTGTGCAAGAGAAAGCGTGTGCACGTGTGAGAAAGAGTGTGAGAGCATGAGAGTGTGTGTGTCTGAGAGAGAAAGAGAGCGCATGCATGTGAGAGAGTGTGTGCGTGCGAGAGAGTGTCTGCATGTGAGAGGAAGATTTTGTGTTCACACTTTCTGTGTGAGTGTGTGCCTGAGAGATGGGGTCGAGAGAGAGAGAGAGAGAGATTGTGTGTGTGAGAGAGAGTGTGTGTGAGAGAGAGGGGGAAAGACAGTATGAGTCTGCACGAGAGAAATACTGATTGGGCATGTGAGAAAAAGTGTGTGTGTGTGTGACAGGAGAGTGTGCTAGAGTGTGTGTGTGAGAGACTTTGCGAGTGCGTGTGTGAGAGAGACAGAGATTTGTAGAGAGAGAGTGAGCGTGTGAGAGTGAGAATATTTGAGATGGTGAATGTGACTGTGTGGCTGCGTGTGTCAGAAAGTGTGTGTGAGAGTGTGTGTAAGAGTGTGTGTAACTGAGAGAGTATGTAGAAGCGAGTGTGAGAGAGACAGTGTAGAGAGAGAAATGAGAGAGTGCAAGTGTGGATGTGTCTTGTCTGTGTCTGTGTATATCTGTGTGTGTGTCTATGTCTGTCTGTCTGTGTTTGTGTCTGTGTGTGTGTCTATGTCTGTCTGTCTGGGTCTTGTCTCTGTGTGTGTGTGTGTGTGTCTGGTTGTGCGCCTGTGTATGTGTGTGTGCCTGTGTGTGAGTCTGTGTGTATGTCTGTGTGCGTGTGTCTGTGTGTGCGTGTCTCTGAGTGTGTGTGTCTTTGTGTGTGTCTGTGTGCGTGTGTCTGTGTGTTTGTGTCTGTGTCTGTGTCTTTGTGTGTGTCTGTGTGCGTGTGTGCGTGCGTGTGTCTCTTTGTGTGTGTGTCTGTGTGTGTCTTTGTGTGTGTCTGTGTGTGTGTCTGTGTGCGTGTCTGTGTGTATGGGGGTGGTGGTGGTGGTGAAGGCAGGGGAGCAGAGAGGGTGAAATGTGGGTGTTGAGGGGCAGGCACGTGATCCATGATTTAAATTCCCAAACTCTGCCAATATTTTTGAGAAAGGGAAAAGTAATAAAATATTGAAAATCAAGTTAGAAATGGCTGGATGTAGAGCTGAGCAGGGAGGGACAGACAGACAGCCAGAGAGAGAGAGAGAGACAGAGCGAGAGAGAGAAACACACACGGGGACAGAAAGAGAGAGACAGAGAGAGACAGAGACACAGAGAAGAGAGAGACACAGGGACAGAGAGAGAAAGAGACACAAAGAGAGAGACAGAGAGTGGGACACACGGGGACAGAGAGAAAGTGATACACACACACACACACAGGAACAGAGAGAATAAGACAGAGAGAAAGAGAGTGACAGAGAGACACACACAGAGACAGAGAGAGAGATTAATTATGGGAATCACACATACAGCAGGAAAATCCCAAGAGATCCTCAGCAAAAATCTCCCTCTCCATTCCCAGCCCTGTGTGTATGTGTGTGTGTGTGTCTCAGGAAGCCGACCTACAGTCAGGCCTTGAGACGCTAGTGTGGGAGTAATTTTTAATATATTCAAACTACACTGACACAACTAATAAGACCGCAAAAAAAAGAGAGTTGTAGCAACTGGGAAAGATGACACTTTGTTGCCCCAGAATTAACATCTCCGTGGGCAGCAAGATCCCACAAGGCTCCTGTCCTGAGAATTAACATGTCAATCAGACAGAGCCCTCCCCAGGGAGCAGACTGACAGACGATGCAACGTGTCAGAGAGGGCAGGGGTGGGGTCCAATAACCCCTCACCCAGAATAAATGTGCGCAAGGAATTGGTCAGATTCATTCACAAACCCTGTTCTCTCTCTGTATGGAGAGTGAGCAGCCCTCCCTGTCTGGTTGTGACAGAGTGTCAGAGTGTGTGTGTGTGTGTGTGTGTGTGTGTGTGTGTGTGTGTGTGTGTGTGTGTGTGTGTGTGTGTGTGTGTGTGTGTGTGTGTGTGTGTGTGTGTGTGTGTGTGTGTGTGTGTGTGTGTGTGTGTGTGTGTGCTTAATCATCTTTCCAGCCTCTGGTTAATTGCTTTCTAATGATTTGCTTGTATTTTAATGTTGCTGTGAGGTTATGAAATGCATTGGGGGATGGGGGAAGGGAGTGGTGGGATTGTGTTTAAACTGGGATCTTCCTGTGTAATTTTGCATAACACTGCTCTCCCCCTTCCCCCCCCCCCCCCCCCCCAGAACCACCAACAACTCATCTTTTCTCTCTTTTGTCCAGAGGAACTTTTGTTGGGAAAGTAAAGATCCAAAATGCCTGGAAGCCAAAAAAGCCTTGAACAAGAACAGCCTCCAGAGGGCAGGGAGAACAGGCCTGAGGCCTGTTGGCCAGGCTGCAGCCCCTGGGGTGCAGTGAGTGATGGTCTGTTAATTCCCCCGATGTTTCATCTCCTCAGGGGGTGGGGGTGGGGCGGGTGTGGGAGTCTGGTTTGTCGGGGCCTCTGGTTAACTGGGTCCTGTCAGATCACGGCCTTGTCGGTTTTTAAACGGGTTTGAAGCCTGGGGAATTGTTATACCACACGGTAAGCGTGTGGTTGCCTTTAACACAGTGAGATGAATGGTGAGAATACTTTCTGAAATTTGGGTTATTCAGTGCAAAGGGGAGTGGGGGGTTTTCAATAAAGTTTACACCAAGAAGGAAACTTTCCGAGAGAAATGTGAGTGGGAGGTGTAAAGCATCATGAATGGAGAGGCCGAACCACCCGAAGAATCCTGAAGAAGGGCTTATGCCCGAAACGTCGATTCTCATGCTCCTTGGATGCTGCATGACCTGTATCAGAAAGGGGAGACAAGCAGGGAAGAGGATGGAACAGCAATGGCAGAGGTTTCAAGGTGTAATTTAGGAAGCACAATTGAAATTCATGCCTCGCATCTGCTTCTGGTCCCTGAAATAAATGTCCTAAATCTGGGCACACTCTGATGCCCGTTACTTTGTGATTGAATAGTATCCTTGACAGACTTTGTGAACCACGGGTGGCTCATCTTCTGTCGAGTCCTTCTTTTCGAACAGAAACAATAATTTATGAGCAGTATGGGATATCTGCTGGAATGTCTACCCATGTATACCCACTGACCTTCCTCTGGGTGCAATTCCACATCACGACTCAGACCAGATGTGAGACAGAAATCCTCAATTTAGATGTCTGGTTCTTTTCAATCGTTCAGGGGGAACTTCTGCATGTGGCTCAACATATGAACAGCGGAGACTGACTTAATCACACCTCCCAGGTGAAGCAGCATTTCACTTGTAATCTTTCAATCCAATCTCCTGTCATTGCTGCTCACAATGCAGTCTCCTTTACAGTGGTGAGACTAAACAGAGACTGCACTGAGGAATATTCCCACTCTGGAGGAATAACCCTGACTTTCTCACTGCTTCCCATTTCAATAACCTTCCTTCCTCTCATGCTGACATTTCGGTCCTGTGCTGCTGCAATGTTCCAATGAAGCACAACCCAAGCTCGAGTAACAGCTCACATTACGCATTGTACCTTACAGCCCGTAGGAGTTAACATTCATTTCCATAACTTCACAGTCTGAACCCATTATGGCTGTTCTTCATTGTTCATACGTTCTGCTTCCTGGTTTCCCTATGACCTTGTCTATGTCTTGTTTATATGGCACTCAGTAGAGCGAAGCCATTTCTCCCAGTCACACTTTAATATACATCCAATTTACATCTGTTTCTCTTTCACCACAATCAAAAGTCCCTCCTCTGTGACATTGCACTTCCCCATGTTCTGTTTCCCATCATCCCTTGTCCACTTTTGTCAAGGGATTAAAACGTCCTTTTCAATTCTGAACAAGGGTCAATCTGGACTTGATACACTACCTCTTTTCTCTGTCTTCACAGATGCTGCCAGAACTGCTGAGTTTCTACAGCAATTTCTGGTTTTTAACAGCTTGAAAGACGTGTATCAAAGCTGCTCAAACGCCCTGTCCAATATGGAGCACTGTACACTGGGATGTGAACAATAACGTAAGATGTACAAATTCATTGGTCCCAAAGTTAAACAAGATTGTCATCATTGACACTACAAAGTTCTTAATCAAGGCCATGGAGAGAAACAGAGAGAAACAGTTACAATGTTAAAACCGAAAGTGGCACGATTGGACGGAAAAGGTTCTGATGAATATCAGAATTGGAATGGTTACAGTGTGGAAACAAGCCCTTTGGCTCAACAAGTCCACACCAATCCTGTGAAGACTAAACCAACCAGACACATTCCCCTATCCTCTATTTACCCCTGACTAATTGACCTAACCTGCACATTCCTGTAAACTATCGGCAGTTTAGCAAGGCCAACAACCTGCACATTTTTGGATTGTGGGAGGGAACCGGAGCACGTGGAAAAAAGAACTGGCAGAGACACAGGAAAATGTGCAAGACAGTTGCCAGAGGATGGAATCGGACCTGGGTCCCCAGCGCAGTGAGGCAGCAATGCTAACCACTGAGCCACGGTGCTGTCCCGGAAAATATTTAGTGGTTTTCAGAAACATGACAAGCAAGAGGTGTGACACCATGGACAGACACTCAGAGGAATGAGAATATTAAAATGGAAGTATTAGCACATCAGTAAACAGGGTAGGTCACGGGGTGATGGGTGACTGGGTCTTGGTGTGAACTGGGGGATAGATCACAGCTGGACAGAAGGAGAATTGCATTCAGTTACAACTTGTAACGTTTTGCCCAGTCTAACCTTTCAGTCTATTATTCCCATTATCGGATCGATGTTTCATTGACGATTGTGGGTGAATATTCCAGGGTCAGAACCACGTGCACCTAAAACTGATGACAATCCATTTAAAGCTATCACACTGACTACTGTACTTAGATTCCAAATAGCAAGACTAATATCTGATAGAGAGGGCAACATGATTACAAAGAAAACATATTCAGATCGAAGCTCTGCAGTCCTGCCACATCCAGTCAGAAATCGAGTTGAACCATGGAACAACTGACGAGAGAAAAGGACTCCACAAATATTATTCGAAAACAATGTTCATTGGGATTAGGTCAGCATTTATTGCCCAGAGGAATGTTAAGATTCAATGACATTGTGTGTCTGGAGTTACATGTGGGCCAGAGCAGGTATGGATGCCAGTTTATTTCGCTAAAGGACATCAGTGAACCAAATCAATTTCTCCCACAATTAGCAATTGATTCATGATCATCATTGAACTCTTAATCCCAAACATTTATTGGATTTGAATTCCATCATGTACTGTAACAGGGTTCGAACTTAGGTCACCAGAACATTACTGGGGTTAGCAAGGATTTTTGGATTGTGGGAGGGAACACATCAGCAGCAACACCACTTGGCTATTGCTTTAACATTCTGCGAAAAAATGGAAACTTCCTGCACATCAGTGTAAAAGACAAGGATGCAGTGTATACACCATCCTCAGCCAGAAGTGTTGCTTGGATGATCCCCACAGAAGCACAGATGCCAGACTTCAAACAATTCGATTCGCTGCACGTAACATGAATAAACAGCTGAACACAGTAGATGCGACAAAGGGAATGGGCCCTGACACCATTCCTGCAATAGAACTAAAGACTTGTGCTGCACAACAAGCCGTGTCTCTGTGGAAGATGTTTCATTCCAGCTCCAACTCTGACATCTCCCTAGCAAGGTGGAAAATTACACGAAAGTGTCCCGACCCTAAGAGGAGAATAATTATAATCTGACTAATTATCACCCCCTCAGTCCCATCACGAGAATCAAATTGGTGGGAATTCCTTTGACGGAACTGTCGACCAGCACAGAAATAATGTGCACAGTGCTGTGTCCGATAGGCCCCCATGTGGAGACGGTGTTGCTGTGGAAATGTCACTGGATTACTAATTCAGACCAGAATAATGCTCTGGCCGGTGGAAGTTAGAAGCAATTAATAAAATATCTAAAATCTGGTGCCAGTAATATTGACCTTGAAGCGCATGTCCATTGTCAACGTAAATTACCTTCCCCAATGTACATTCAGGAAGTGAATCTCCCGTGCTTTCCTGGTCGAGCCAAAAAGTGACTCCAGACACACAGACATGTGCTAGACTCTTCAATGGTCTCTGAAGCGGCCATGCAATGCAGTTATATCAAACTTCTCCGAGGTCTTAATGGATAAAAATGAGATAACACCCGGCACCAGCCTCTGTATCGGAAAAGGGAACAGGAAGTAGAGTCCTGTCGACACTGCAGAGACCTCCTTCCTTACATCTGAGAGCTTATGACAACAATAACAGAGCTTTCCCACAGACTGCACAGAAACATCGCGAAATGAATGGGCCTTTCAACACATTGATCCTTCCCCAATCTAGATTTTGATTAAAAAACTATTCAATTAACTTTTCCCTAACACTATATACTGTATATCCTTTGAAGTGATCATATATCAGAAAGATATGAAGTGGGAACTTTGGTCCGTCAATTTTGCTCTCCCATTCAAGAGAACAATGGCTGATCCTGTATCTCCACACCAAACTCCTGCTGCAACCTCACCCCTTTAGTGTCTAGAAATCCTTATTTATATTCAGTGCCTCAGTAACCACAGTCATATGTGGGGCACAATTCCCCAGGTTCACCAGTCTGCGAGTGCAGAGATGTATTCTCATCTCAATGCAGAGTGGCTTGTCTGTACCTAATACTGTGACTCTTGTTTTAGACGTCCCAGCCAGTGGAATTATCATCCCTGCTGCCAATCTGTTTCACCCTGTCAGAGTTTTAAATATTTCACTGAGATCTCCACCCATTTTCCTAAACTACATGGAATACAGGCCCAGTCGCCTCAAACTCTGCTCCCACATCAAGCTTGTTATCCCATAGATCAGTTTGGTCATCCTTTACTGCACTCCTTCAATGTCAGTTTTGTGCTTTAGTAGTTAAGGAGACCAATACTGTACACGATATTGCACAATGTTCGAGATTGGGGCTCACCAAGGCCCTGTGTAGCTGCAGTAAGACAAACCTGGGCTCAAATCACCCGGAAATGAAGGTCAGCATACTATTTATCTTTCTACCTGCTTTCTGTTGCAGCAGTATTGCTTTCTGTGACTGGTGTACAAGGATATCGAGATCCTTTTCAATGATATATCTCCCTACTTGGTGAGTCTATGTATGCTGGTCAGTGTGCCAATATCAATCCCAGTATTGACTTCTGGCTTCAGAACTCACTGCCCTGCACGGACCTTGGAGTTTGGTGAAGAAGTCAACGAAAGTATACACATAAGTGTCTTCATGCAGCAACTTCTTCACATTAATTCCTTTTGAAATGCTAGCCTGTCCGTCTATTTTCCCTACCAAATTGCTCAATGTTACTACTACCACATTGTTCTTCATCTGCCACGTATTTTACCATATCATTAACTTGTCTCAATTACCTTGAAACGTTTTTATATCCTCCTCACCCACTCACACCTCAGTTTGGTACCATCAGCAGATTTGGAATGATTACATTTAATACCCATGAACAAATGTTTGATCTGCTTTCTAAATAGATGGGGCCCAAACATCAATTCCTGGATTATCCCGCTAGTCATTGCTTTCTATTTCAAAGTATATGGAACGGTTTAGGCTGATTCTCTTTTCCCTATCAGTTCTCCTATTCTCAACCCATGCCAGTATATTAGATCTAGCTGTTATGTGCCAGGACAGACCCCCTCAAATCATTTCAAGGAAGTAGCACAGACCCAACTTTTGCTCGTTTACTTAAGCAAGTGTAAGGCGGATATTCCAGGAGTCATGCAGCTGGTTAAATCATTATTTTTAAACAAAACAGAATGTCTTTGCAAGATTACTGAGTGAGACGCAAACAGAAGAGGATACAATACAGAATAACCTAACCGAAAACCCAACAGATTATCCCAACTTAATGTCGGTGTTCCAAGTACTTGATATAATCCCCATAATTCCAGAGATTACAAACCTCTGGGTGCAGAGGTTCCTTCGCAATTCAATCCTAAATCTACTCCCTCTAATATTGAGGTCATTCCGTCTTGTTTTAGCTTCACCTGCCAGTGGAAACATCCTGTCTACTTCTATCGTATATACTCTCTGCATAATTTTATATGTTTCTATGGGATCATCCCATCATTCTTCTAAATTCCACTTAATATAGTTCCAGTCTGCAAAGTAGCACTTCATAAGCCAACCCCCGCACCTATGGAATCACCCGAATAAACCACCTCTGCACCCCCTCCAGTGCCAATATTCCCTTCCTGAAGTAAGGAGATCAAAACTGTATGCAGTACTCCAGGTGTGGCCTCACCAGCACCCTGGACAGCTGCAACATAACCTCCTGCTTATAACCTCAATACCTTTAGCAATGAAGGGCAACATTCCATTTGCTTTCCTCAGTAATTGCTGTACATGCAGACCAACCTTATGTGATTCATGCACATGGACACACAGGTCCCTCTGTATTACAACATGCTGCAATGTTTTACCATTCAAGTAATAATCCTTTTTACTGGCACTCCCAACAAAATGAATGATATTATCTTTATCAACATTGTATTCCATCTGCCAGACCTTTACCCACTCACTCAAAGTATCTATGTTAATCCATGAAGTCTCACAGTCCTCTGCATGCTTTGCTACGAAACGTATCTTCGGCTCATCTGCAAACCTTGACACACTACACGTTCTCTCCAACTCCGAATCATCTATATAAATTGTGAATAATTGTGGCCCCAACACCGATCATAGAGGCACACCACTGGGTATTGATTGACAGCCAGAATATCACTCACACTCAAAATCTGCTTCCTTTTAGTCCAGCAATCCTTTATCTATGCTGATACTTAACCTGTAACACTATGCACCTTTTTCTTATGCAGCAGCTTCTTGTGCGTCAACTTGTTGAAGACCTTTTGGAAATCTAGGTACACCATAGCCACTGGGGCCTGTTGTTCACCTTGCTCGTACTGTCGCCAAATATTTCCGAAAGACTTGTTAAACATGACCTGTTCTTCATGATCACATGATGCATCTGCGCAATGGGACGTTTTCTATCGAAATGCCTTGCGATTTCTTCCTTGATAATACACTCAAGCAGTTTCCCCACTACACATGAAAAGCTAACTGGTCTATAATTCCCCATACTTTGTTTACCTCACTTTTTAACCAGTGGCGTCACATTTTCTGTTTTCCAATCTGCTGGAACTGCCCTGGAGTTCAACAAACTTTATCAAATTGCCACAATTGCATTGACTATTTCTCCCGCTATCTCTTCTAGAACCCTGGGATGCATTCCGTCAGGGCGAGAAGACTTGCCTACCCTCAGCTCCGTTAGCTTGCGCAACACTATCTCTTCCATAATAATGAATGTTTCCAAGGTCCTCACCTACCTCTGTCTCTTTGGCAATTACTAGCATGCTATTAGTGTCCTCCACTATGATGACAGATACAAAACACCTGTTCATTGCCTTGACCATTTCGTCATATCCTATAACTAAATGTCCATTCCCATCCTCTAAAGACCAACATGTACTTGAGTCATGCTTTTACATTTTATACATTTATGGTATATACTATCATCTATCTATCTTTATATTCTGTACTTGTTTTTTTCTCTCTCTCGTGTTCATTCATACTTTTCTTTATAGATCATTTTGTGGCGTTCTGTTGACCTTTAATGTTGTCCACAATCTTTTAGGTTTCTGCTGTTCTTGACCAGTTCGCATTCCTTCTCTTTCAATTTGATAGCATCCCGTATTTCCATAGACACAATTGATAGATTACCCATTTTATTAGAGTCTTTCCTTTTCACTGGAATATACTTTTGTCACGGAAATTAAAAATCTCCTTTGAAAATTCTCCACTGATTGTCAACTCTCCCATCATGAAGTATTTGTTTCGAGGTGACTTTCGCCAACTCCTCCCTCATTCTATTGTAGTCTCCCTTGCTGAAGCACAGCAACCTGTTATTGGATTCTATCTTCACACTCTTCATCTGTATTCTAAAGTCAACCATACTGTGATCACTCCTTCACTATGATGTGAATAATTATTCTTGTCTCATTGTAAATGACCAGACCTACGATACCTTGCTCCTCATCATGCGTGCTTTTATTTTAGACTTGAAAGCATTCCCAAGTAGTCAAACCCAAAATTTTTGGATTCGCTGCTTTTAAGACATCCATAAAAAATAAAACAAAGCCAGAATAAACTTGTTAAAGGAGTAGCATTGTCACAACACTAGACTCGGGATTTCCTCAAAATGTTTCTGATAATCCAAGTTCACTGCATCCATTGCTGCGCCATAATTTATTTCCCATTAAGTTTCTCATATATGAGTGGCCTTTAGTAAATCGGCAATGACTTTATCTATGTTCATTACTCTATCATTCATGTAATTTTCAAAGTTCCCTGAAAATGCGTCCTTTCTAATAGACTCTTGTATTGTTCTGATTGCTTTTTTGGTGCTAAGCAGACTCTGTTTCCTTGGTTCCTTTAGAAATACTGGGATTACATTTGCTGCTGTGAAATCTGTGAATTCAGTTCCAGAATCATCAAGCATTTGGAAGAGGATAAACAGAGTATTCATTATTACCTTGGCAACCTCCCTTAGGAATCATCGAGAAGGTTAACAGGTCATGGGGATTTATCAGATTTCAGTCAATATAATTTCTCCAAAACTGTTTATGTACAGATTTCATTCTATTTACTTTTTTTCTCAGCGTACTGAGAAGTGCTTGTAATGTACTATTTGAAACGTTTTCTTTTGTGAAGGCAGAAAAGACGTGGTTGCTTCATAGTCCTGCCATTTTCCTGTTCTCTGGTTTCAGCCTGTAAGGAAGGTACAATGATCTTCTCTAACATTTCACCTTGGTATACCGAATGTTGAGAAGCTTTTACATTTCACTCTTGCTAATGTACGCTTCATAAACCCATCATTAATGTACGCTTCGTAAACCCATCATTTCCTGTCTAAAGCTGCTCAGTGATTGACCTTCAACAGCCATACAATTACAGAAGCATACTCTGTACAGTCAGAATCTACATTCGTCCCACTTTCGTACATCAGGCCCATAGACCTGAGTGTTATGACACTTCAAGTGCTTGTCCATGTACCTTCTAACGGCTGTGCGATGACCCACAAAAACTTCCCTCTCAAAAAGTGCATTCCAGACGCCAACATCCTCTGGTAAAAAAAAACATCCTGAAATCCTCTCTAAACTTTAAACCCTTCACTTTAAAAGCGTGCTCCTTTGTTCTTGACCCTCCGACTTAAAGGAAACACTGCTGTCTATCCAACCTATCCATGCCCTTCGTAATCTTACCCTTCTGAATGACGTTCCCCTCAGTCTTCTCTGCTCCAAAGTAACCAACCCGAGCTTACCCAGCCTCTCTCCATAGCTGAAATGCTCCATCCCAGGAAACATCCTGGTGAATCTCCTCTGCGCCACATTCAATGCAATCACATCTTTCCTGTAATATGGATCCCTGAACTGCACACAGTATTCCATCTTGGCCTAACCAAAGTGCTTTATAGCTCTTGTAATCTATGCCACGATTAGTAAAGGCTATGCCTGCTGTCACCAATTACCTCTTTACTAATCTATTACCCAGTCCCGTCACATTCCAGGATGTGTGGAGAAGCACCCTCTAAACTTGCTAGTCTGCTGCCATTTATTGAGTCCTCCACTGTCTGGTTTATTCTTCCAAAGTGCATCAACTCATATTTATCAGGCTTACATTCCATCTGCCATTGATCTGCCCATCTGACCATTCCATGCGCATCCTCCTGTAACGTAAGACCTTCCTCCTCACTGCCAACCACCCGAATAATCTATGTGTCAGACACAAACCTAATTATTACACTCATCCCATGCCCCTTCACATTCACATTTATATCATTTATGAATACCACAAATAATATGGGACACAGCACTGAAACACAAACAGTCTTCAACAACCACCTATTTTCTGCAATATATTCTCGAACACTGATTTGATACTCAAAGGTCTGTAGTTTCTTGGTCAATCTCTACAGCCCTTCCCATAAAGGGTGTTCTCCAGTCCTCGTCACCTTACCTGTCACCAGATTATATTTAAAATTTTTCATCAGCGCCTTTCATCCCTTGTCTCCAACAGCAGCCTGAGATGTAACTGATCTGCACCTCGAGACGTGTCCAATTTTATACCAGCCAAAACTATCAAGCCCTGTACACATCTTAGATCAATCTGCTCAAGAGCTTCTCAGTCCATCTTCTCGAATTCTGTTTCTGCATCCTCCTTCTCCCAAGTAAAACAGACATGAAGCTCTCATAAATCAATATTCACCAGCTTCACAAACAGATTCCCGCCTTGATCTCAGCCCACGTTTCGTCAGCCGAAAACCTTGCTATCTGAGGGATTAATCTGGAGAATGTCCATTCAGTATATGGGATCAGTATATTTTATTTCGATCAAGATATCTAAATTGTATACAATGCTCTGGGTACTGTCTAGGAGAAAGAGAGGACTGCAGATGCTAGAGATCAGAGCTGAAAAATATGTTGCTGGAAAAGCACAGCAAGTCAGGCAGCATCCAAGGAGCAGGAGAATCGACGTTTTGGACGTAAGCATTCCTGAAGAAGGGCTCATGCCCGAAACATCGATTTTCCTGCTCCTTGGATGCTGCCTGACCTGCTGCCCTTTTCCAGCAACACATTTTTCTGCTCCAGGTACAGTCTCACTAGCACTCTGTGTAACTAGTGCAGAATGCTTTTACTGCTCATCTGAACAAATTACTGCAGAAGATGGAATCTGTACTGAAACTAACAAATGCTAGTCATCACATTGAGTCAGACAGCATCCGTAAAAAGAGAGCAAGTTAACGCTTTATGTCTAGTTGACCCTTCATCGTCTGTATTCGGATTCCCTTTAAATGAAGGCAAACGTAACTTTTACCTTCCCTGTTTGTATATGATCCTTCCAATACCCTTTGCTTTAATGTTTTCTGCTAACTTACTGTGTGTACTGATTAAGAATCCTCCTGAATATCTGACTACATCGCATCCATTGCTTCTCTATGTTTAGGTCTACAAGATGTAACTTCAAACAGAACGTTTGTAAATGATAACTTCCCTTTCATAAATGCAGAATAATTCTCTTAAAGTTTGCTATTACTTTCTCAGTGTCCAATATCACATTCGTTATGATAGATTGCAAAAGATTACTTCTGACGGATGACAAGTAAACTGGTCTGTAATTTTCCACTCTTCCTCTTCTTCCCTTCCTAAATAATTGTAATGCATTTATATCCTTTCAAATTGGATACGGATAAATACAGTCATCCCCAATACAATCCATCTGTGTATTGCTGCTTTCACTGAAATTGCAGTATGAAGCACATCTGGACTGTCAAATTTATCAATCCTCAATCCAGGTATGTTGTCATATACTACCACGTCACCAATATGAATGATTTTAGTGTTTAGTTACAAACGGCTGTGGTATTTCTGGGATATTTTCTGGATCTTCGTCAGTGAAGGCAGACATAATGTTACAGTTTCGTCTCCCTGTCAATTTTCTGTTCTCTACAATAAATTATCCTGTCCACACATTCACACTGCCACATTTGGCCTTGTTTTCATTTTCCTTTCAAATATGGACAGACACTTTTCGCCAGTATTTAGCAAAAACAAAAAAACAAAAAAACAAATTCCAGCACAGGAACAGGCCCTTCGGGCCTTCCAAGCCTGCACCAATCCAGATCCTCTGTCTAAACCTGTCACCTATTTTCGAAGCATCTGTATCCCCCTGCTCCCGTCCCATTAATGTATCTGTCTAGATACATATTAAATGTCGCTATCGTGACCATCTACCACCTCCGCTAGCAATGCGTTTCAGGCATCTGCCAGTCTCTGTGTGAAGAACTTTCTGAACATATCTCCCATAAACCTTTTCCCTCTCATCTTGAATTCCTGACCACTAGAAATTGAGTACCCCACTCTGGTAATAAGCGTCTTGCTATCCACCCTGTCTATACTTCTCATGATTTTGTAGAACTCAACTAGGTCCACCAAACTTCCGCCAGTCTAATGAAAATAATCCTAATCTACCAAACATTTCTTCAGTGCAAGTTCCCTCCAATACCAGGAAACATCCTGGTGAAACTCCTCTGCACCCTCTCCAAAGCATCCACATCCTTTTGGTAAGGTGGGGATCAGAACTGTACGAACTTTTCCAAATGTTGTCGAACCAAAGCCATACACAACTGTAACATGACCTGTCATCTCTTGTACATAATAAGTTCCAACAGATTCCCTCCTGTGGATGACAAGTTAACTGGTCTGTATTTCGCCACTTTTCTTTTCTGCCCTTCTTAAAATGGTGGAATGCAGGAAGCAAAGTATGCTGTATGCCTTCTTGACAACTCTATCGACCTGCCCCTCTAAGGAACAATGCATCTGAACACCGAGATGTCTCTGTAGTTCAATTTTGCCCAGGGCTTTTTCCATTTACCCTACAGTTCACTCTTGAAATGGATCTTCCAAAATGCATAATCTCACATTTGTCCAGATTGAAATCTATTTGCCATTTCTCTGCACAAATCTACAATCGATCTATTTTCTGCTGCATTCTCTGACAGTCCCCTTCACTTTCTGCTACTCTACCAATCGTAGTGCCATCTGCAAACTTATTAATCAGACCACCTTTACCTTCCTTTAGTTCATTTCTGTGTATCATAAACAATAGCGGTCCCAGCACTCAACCCTGTGAAACACCACCCAGAACAGTTCTTCATTTTGAGAAACTCCCTTCCACTGCTACTCTCTGTCCGCTGCTTCCCAGCCTGTTCTCCATCCATTTAGCTAGTAGACGCTGGACCCCTTGCAACTTCCCCTTCTCCGTCAGCTTACCTCATCAAATACCATACCGAAGTCCATCATATAACATCTACAGTCTTTTCCTCACTATCAATTTTCACTTCCACAAAGAAATCGATTATGTTTGCGAAGATGTGACCTGCCCGGACCAAAACCAGGGAAGGTCTTGTTTGGATCTGTCTGTGTTGTACTCTGGAATCAGATGGGTTTTAATTCCAAGGTAGAACTTTATAAAATGCCACATTGACTGACTGCCTACAAAATATATGTTCTTTTAAAACAAAATTGAATGCATTTGCAAATACAAGTCTGCAAATTCAAATTCACACCACAGATTTATGTGTGTGTGCATGTGAAAAATGAGGAGTGTGTGTGCGCGGGAGTGGGGGAAGAATGAGAGAGAGAGTGCGTGTATGTGTGTGTGAGAGAGAGAAAGAACGTGTGCATGTGTGTGTGTGTGTGTGTGTGCATGCAAGGGTGGCAGGTGCGTGTGTCCTCTTTAAGACAGACAGATTTGGCAGATCCCTTTCCCCCACAGACTAACGCTCTGGTTTCAGAGCTTCCACACTCTGTAGCCTCTGTTCCATTTGTTGTTCACGTTACAGACCCAGGTACTGTAACTACAGGTCCCCATGATCCATCCAGAGTTCGGTCACAAAATCCTCAGGTCTCCCTGAATGTCTGGGGCAGCTCACAGCACAACCTCCAGCAACCATCCCCAACAACTCCACTAAATTTTGAATAACAGGAGTCAGTGAGAAGATTTTCATAGAGTCATAGAATCACAGAGATGTACAGCATGGAAACAGACGCTTTGGTCCAACCCGTCCTTGCCGACCAGATATCCCAACCCAATGTAGTCCTATCTGCTAGCACCCAGCCCATATCGCTCCAAACCCTTCCTATTCATACACTGATCCAAATGCCTCTTAAACCTTGCAATTGTACCAGCCTCCACCACGTCGTCCGGCAGTTCATTCCGTACACGTACTACACTGTGTGAAAAAGTTGCCCCTTAGGTCTCTTTCCCCTCTCACCCAAAACCTATGCCCTCTATTTCTGGACTCCCCGACCCCAGCGAAAATATTTTGTCTATTTACTCTATTCATTCCGCTCATAATTTTGCAAACCTCTAAAGGTCACCCCTCAGCCTCCGACGCAAGTTCGATGCCTGCCCCTTTAAAATAATACTCGAGGGCTTCCTCTCTGCATTTTGTTCGAAGGACGCATGGATCAGAAAGGCTGAGAGGATATGGGCCAAGTGCAGGGATATGGAGTAAATGTGGACCGAATGTCATGGAAAGATACGTTCACAGGTTTCAGAATTCTGAATGTGCACATGTCGATAGCATCTGGCAACAATAGCCAACATTACCAGGAATGCTGGGTGAATGGGCGGCACGGTGGCACAGTGGTTAGCACTGCTGCCTCACAGCGCCAGAGACTCGGGTTCAATTCCTGCCTCAGGCGACTGACTGTGTGAAGACTTTGGATTTCCTCCCACAGTCCAAAAATGTGCAGGTTAGGTGAAATGGCCATGCTAAATTGCCCGTAATGTTAGGTAAAGGGGTGAATGTAGGGGAATGGGGGGGTTGTGCTTCGGAGGGTCGGTGTGGACTTGTTGGGCTGAAGGGCCTGTTTCCACACTGCAAGTAATCTAATCTAATGGGATATTGGTGTGAGTTCAGATGATGAGGATTTGTTCTGCAACTTTCTACCTGGGAGTGGGGTCTGCAGAGTCTTTAACTCTGGGCTGAATCGAACACTAATTTCTCTCAGTGTCATTTTCATTGAGTAACAGAGGTTATGTCTGTAGTTTCCTGGTGTTATTTGATCGAACTCACCTCATTAACTGCTCACCCCACCGCATGGTGTCCCTGTCATTCAATGCCAGACTGATTCTCCCACTCATCATGGTTGGAGGTACTCACCATCGCCAGAAATCCCTGGATATTCCGTGATCCCTGGCACTGATGCCAAAAATAAAGGCCAGAGGGCAAATAATTGAGCTTTCTCAGTTCGGAGCTGCCCTGCCCAGTTTAGGCCGAGCATGGCAGATAAGACAATACATAATAGACAATAGACAATAGGCGCAGGAATAGGCCATTCGGCCCTTCGAGACAGCACCAACATTCATGATGATTATGGCTGCTTATCCACAATCAGTATCCTGTTCCTGCCTAATCCCCGTAACCCTTGATTCCACCATCTTTAAGAGCTCTATCCATCCATAAGGGTTAATTACACTACGGGTTTGTCTACAGGGGCAATGATGTCCTGGTGGCCGGGGTAGTAGAGAGGGGGACCATTCTCTTCTCAAACGGAGCCACACCACCAGACCCACCAAGCTCAACCACCCTTTTTTTCTCTCTCTCTCTCTAGCCTTTGTTTTACCCCCACAAATTTATAGAATGCTCTGGAGAGTGCTGATTATGGAATATTCCAGATAACGTTCCAAACAATTCCCAGTTTCAGGAGAATGACAGTGCACCAGTGTGGAAAACATGAGGGAAAGGAACAGCGTGTTTTTTTAAATTAAAATTAAATGCACACGAAATTAAAATCCATCATGAGGCCATTCCGTACTTCAAACGTGCTCTACCATTTAATAAGATCGGGAGTGATCTAACTGTCTCCTGAGCTCGATGTTACAGCAACTTTCAGTCATTCAGACCGCGGCTTCCTGTCACTGACAAGATGACACTCAGGCATTTTTTATCCGGGGTTTCCTCAAGCATCTGTTCCTTAGGCATTTCCCATGGGGGCGGACTCTCCTATCAGTATGGGCGGCACGGTGGATAGCACTGCTGCCTCACAGCGCCAGAGACCTGGGTTCAATTTCCACCTCAGGCGACTGACTCTGTGGAGTTTGCACGTTCTCCCCGTGTCTGCGTGGGTTTCCTCCGGGTGCTCCGATTTCCTCCCACAGTCAAAAGATGTGCGGGTCAGGTGAATTGGCCATGCTAAATTGCCCATAGTGTTAGGTAAGGAGTAAATGTATGGGTGGGTTGCGGGTCGGTGTGGACTTGTTAGGCCGAAGGGTCTGTTTCCACACTGTAAGTAATCTAATATGTCCCATCAGCTTCCTATTTGCATGCAATAATAAGCATGTTTCACACAGACCAATCAGAAATATTCTTTTATTTAATAGTTGTCGATATCTAAACACAATTATTATTCTGGTTATTTTGTTTGTGTCACCTTATTGCATTCAGCTCAGGATAGCATCTAAACACTTGTTTCCACAATTTCCAGCAGAGAACATTTTTATCCTCAGCTGGTACCTTGACCATTACCTGAATTGTACCTTTTCCCTTGTTATGAAAGTTTCTCTTGCCCTTTGTCTGTGATTGTTTCTGTCGGAAATAGTTACACAGGATCAGTTGGCTGGACGGCTGATTTGTGATGCAGAGGGAGGCCAATAGCGCAGGTTCAATTCCCCATACTGACAGAGGTCACCATGATGGGGACGTTCTCTCAGCCTCCAGGGCTCAACTCCACTTTCCTGCTAACCCTCTCATATCCCTCAACTCGCTGTTATGTCAAAAACCAATCCAGCCCATCTGTATAAACATTCAGTGACCCAGCCTCCACAACTCACTGGTGAGTGAAATTCAGACTTCACGACCTTCTGAAAGAAGACATTTCTTTGTATCTCAGTTTGAAGTCGATATCCCTTACTCTGTCTCTGAGTCTGAGACTCTGTCCAGGTGTGGAAACACATTGTCAGCATTTACCTTGTCAAGCCCCCACTGTATCCTTTACGTTTCAGTAATATCACGCTCATTAATTTCAAGCACAATGAGTAATCGCCTCACCATTTTAGATGTATTCAATAATTCAACCCTTTCATCCCAGGAATCTGCGTATTGTATCATTCTAATTACTTGCTGCATCACTACGCTGACTTTATGTTTCATACACAGGAACACTCCAATCCTTTTTTACTGCTCCTTTGTTGAGAGTCTTCTTCATTAAATAACAGCCTGCCTTTTGGTTTGCAGTGTCATCCTCAAACTCGGATGTATATTGCATGCAGCTCCCACCGTCAGGCTGTCAGAATAGACTGTAAATAACCAATGCCATCGGACTGGTATTTGTGATACCCCAGTAGATATGTCTTTATCATAACGATCCATTAATCCTGACTCTCCGATTTCTATGTGCTAACCACCCGTCATTCCATGCTAATACATTGTCCATAACACTATGAGCTTCTATCTTGTGTAAGAACATTTATTTTGTGATACCTTGTGGAAGATCTCTGGTAAGCCGCATGCCTACCAGTTCCCCTTTATCAAATCCGCATGTTACATTTTCAGGGCTCTCAGAATAACTTTGCAGGCAAAATATAGTTTCCCATTCACAAAACCATGCTGACTCTGCGTGAAGCTTTTCTAAATGCCCTTCATTTCTTGCCTTAATAATAGACTCCCTCAGATTCCCAGTAATAATGGTTAGGCTAAATGTTTCCTGCTTTCTGTCTCATTCCTTTCTCGAAGACAAGCGCCACATTGGAGGTTCTCCAGTTTCACTGGAATACTCCTGAAATTCAGAGAGTTATGAAATCTTTCACACAGTACCACCAGCCACTCTGTAACCACTTTAAAAAAAAACAACTGTGAATTACTGCTGACCGGTCTACCCTTACTCTTATCTTTTTGTCAAAAAACATTGTTCATTTTGTTAGAGACAGTTCAAAAACTTGCCTCTTATTAACATTTTGTTTATATCATTGACATGCTTACAGTGCCTTCCCCTGTGAGGAACAAGGCAAAGTACTGGTGTAATTTTTTGCCTGTTCCCTGTAGCCAGTTCTCCAGTCACATCCTCCAAATGACCTCAATATACTTTCCAGACTTCATTTCTACCGAAAGTCACACACTCATTTTGAACTTCTTTTATATACACATAAAAGTTTGTGATGCTTGTTTTTATATTTCTTGCCAATTTACTTACATCATATCTTTTGTTCCCCCTTTTCCTCGCTTTCTAGATTCATACAGTCACATCACGCACGAACAGATCCTTTGGTCCAACTTGTTCATGCTTAACTAAACTAGTCATATCTGCTTTCACGTGCCCCATATGCCTCTAAACGTTTCCCATTTATATTTGTCCAAATGTATTTTAAATGTTGTAGCTGTGCTTTCATCTACCACTCTTCTTCTTGCAGCTCATTCCATACACACATCACCCAATATGTGAAAAAGTTGCACCATTGGCACTTTTACATCTTCTCTCTTTCACCTTAAAGCGATGTACTCTATGTTTGTACCCCTGCCCCCATCCCCCTCCCCCCCCCCCCCGCCTTTGCGGGGAAATACCTTGGCTCTCCACCCAATCCATGCCTCTCATGATTGTATAAACTTCTATAACGTCACTTTTCAACCTCCTCCACTCCATCTAATACTAACTTCAAGAATTTGCACTTAATCGTAAGCACTGCAAATTTGAAACAATATTCAAAATGACAGGTAAACAACACAGACAAAACTTCATACTGTTATTTGTTTTATCTCAAAGCAACAATACTAAGACAGCGTGAAACCCTTACCAGTCCCATTAGGAAGTTAAACACTTGAATTTCTTTGTCGAAAGCGGGTGATGATCCCGTCACTGAAAGCGTATCTCTGGCCAAATCCAAGTAAGAAAGGGAATTCTTATACCACACGGTAAGCATGCAGTTGCCTTTAGCAGCGTGAGATGCAGGCAAAGTATACTTGTTAAAATTTGGATCACAGTGTGAATTCAGTGCAAAGTTCTCCAGCAATTTCTTGTTTTGAACAGCTTGAAAGAGGTGTGTCCAAGCCGCTCAAATGCCCTGTCCATCATGGAGTGCCATACACCGGGGAGTGAACAATAACGCAAGACGTAGAAATTCATTGGTTCTGAAACGACATAAGACTGGCATCAGTGACGCTACAGAGTTCTTAATGAAGACCATGGAGAGAAACAGACGGAAACACATTCAATCTAAACACCGAAGGTGGCATGACTGGAAGGGAGAAGATCCATATGAATGTTAGAATTAGAATGGATAGTGTGGAAACAGGCTCTTCGGTCCAACAGGTCCGCAACGATTCTCTGAAGACTAAACCAACCAGACCCATTCCCATATCCTACACTTACCCCTGACTAATGGACCCAACCTAGGCATCCCTGAACACTATGGGCAATTTAATAAGGCCAATGCACCTAAACAGCATGTCTTGGGACTGTGGGTGGAAACTAAGGCAGCTGGAAGAAACCCAAGCAGACACAAGGAGAACGTGAAAACTCCACGCACTTAGTCGCCGAAGGATGGAATCAAACTTGGGTCCGTAGTGTTGAGAGGCAGCTGCGCTAACCACGGACCCACGGTGCTGCCTGGCGGAATATTCTTTGGGGTTTTGAGAATCATGACAGTTAAGAGGTGTGACATTATGGACAAACGATCAGAAGAATGAGAATACAAAAATGGAAGTGTTACCACTTCCGAAACAAGAGTAGGTCATGGTGAAGGGGTCTCAGTGAATTGGTCTCTGTGTGATCTTGGGGATAGATGGCTGAATTGCAATGCAGAAATTGCAGCTCAAATTGGGAATTCATGTGGTACTGTCGATCACAACTGGAGAGAAGGAGAATTGTATTGAATCATAATCTGTAACTTTATGCCCTGGATAATCCCTCAGTCTGATCGATGTTTCAGAGACGAGTTGGGAATGTATAGGGTCAGAACCATGTATACCTAAAACTGATGACAATCCATTTAAAGCTTCTGCACGTGACCACTGTACTTACATTCCAAACAGCAGGACTCATATCTGATAGAGAGGGCGAAATGATTACAACGCCAGCAGAACAGATCTACAGTTCTGCCACATCCAGTCAGAAATGGAGTTGAACTGTGAAACAACTGACGATTAAAGAGGACTCCACAAATATTATTTAAAAACAACATTGTTCAATGGGATTAGGGCGTCACTGTTCAGGTCATCATTTATTGCCCAGAGGGTAGTTAAGAGTCAATCACATTGCTGTGGGTCTGGAGTTACATGTGCCCAGAGCAGGTATGGATGGCAGTTTACATTCCTTAAGGCCATCAGTGAACCAGATGTGTTTGTCCTACAATCAGCAATTGATTCATGATCTCATTACTAGACTCTTAATCCCAAACATGTATTGGATTTGAATTCCACCATCTACTGTAACAGGATTCGAACTCAGGGCACCAGAGCATTACTGGGATTGTTAGACTAACATCTCAGCAGCGATTGCTGAGGCTATTGCTCTACCATTCCTCGAAAGAATGGAACCTTCATGTACATCAGTGTAAAAGACAGAGATGCCGTGTCTGCACCATCCTCAGCCAGAAGTGTTGCTTGAATAACGCCCACAGAATCACAGATGCCAGTCTTCAACCAATTCGAACAGCTGCACGTGACATGAAGAAACGGCTGAACACAATAGATACGACAAAGGCAATGGGCCCTGACACCATTCTTGCAAAAGGACTGAAGACTTGTTTTCCACAACAAGCCATGTCCCTGGGGACGCTATGTCATTCCAGCTCCTACTCTGACATCTCCCTGGCAGTGTGTAAAATTACTCAGCTATATGCCATCCCCTAAGAGGGGAATAATCACAATCTGACCAATTACCACCCCCTCAGTCCCATCACGACAATCAAATTAATGAGAGTTCTATCTGCCAGAGATGTCAAGCAGCAAAGAAATAACCAACTCAGTGTGGTTTCCCATAGGTCCCCATGTGGAGATGGTGCTGTTGTGGAAATGTCACTTGATGGCTAATCTAGACCAGGTTAATGCTTTGGCATCTGGTGGATGTTAGAAGCAATTAATAAAATACCTAGGTGTAATATCTGGTGCCAGTAATACGGACATTGAAGCCCATGTCAATTTTCAACATAAATGTTCTTCCCCATTGTACATTCAGGAAGTGAATCCCACGTGCTTTCCTGGTCTTGCCTAAATGTGACGCCAGATACAAAGCCATGTGGTAAACTCATCAGTCGTCTCCGAAACTGCCAAGCAAGGCCGTTATATCAAACTGCTCCGAGATCATAAATGATGAACCCGGACAGAACACCGGGCACCAGCCTGTGTATCGGGAAAGGGAACGGGAAACACAGTCCTGTCGACCCTTCAGAGACCTCCTTCCTAACATCTGAGAGTTTGTAACAACATTTACAGAGCTTTCCACAGACTGCACAGAAACATCAGGAAAGGGGTAGGTCATCGGAAACATTGAGCATTCCCCACTCTAGGTTTTGGCCAAACATCTCTTCAATTGACTTTGCACAAACACTGTATACTCTATATCGTTTGAAGTGATTAACTATCTGGATAAAAAATGAAATGGGAACTTCGGTCCGTCAATTTGATGAAGAAGTCAACAAAGGTGTACACATAGGTCTCTTCACAGAGCAACAGGTTTACATCAATTACTTTTGAAATGTTAACCATTATTTTATTTTTCCAAGCAATGTGCTCAATGTCACGTCTATCCACATTGTTCTTCACCTGCCAAGTATTTGCCCATTCCCTCCAATTTTCTCAATCACCTTTGAAGTTCTTTACAACCTGATCACCCACTCACAATCTCAATTTGGGGCCATCAGCAGATTTGTAAAGATTGCACACAATGCCCTTGAACAAATGTTTCACATGCTTTCTGAATAGCTGGGGTCCACACATCAATTCCTGGATTATCATGCTAGTCATTGATTTCCACTCCAAAATATATAGAACTGTTTATACTGATTCATTTTTTCCTTTAAGCTCTCCCATTCTTAACCCATGCCAGTATATTAGATCTAGCTGTTACACACTGATATGGACCAAGACAAACCTCCTCAAATCATTTCAAGGAAGTAGTGCAGATCCAACCTTTGCTCATTGACTTAAGCAGGTGAAAGGTGGATATTCCAGGTGTGATGTAACTGAATATAACACAAACACAAGAGGATAACAGACAGAATAACGTAACTATCTGAAAAATCAACAAATTATCTCTCAACCCCGAATTCAACCCAGTGAAACTCGTTTGCACCCCATCCAGTGCCAGTACATTCTTTCTCAAGTAAGGTAGCTTAAACGTCATACAATACTCCAGGTGTGGCCTCACCAGCACCTTGTACAGCGGGAAAATAACTTACCTGATTTTAAATTGAATCCCTTCAGCAGCGAAAGACAACATACCATTTGCCTTCCTCAGTACTTGCTGTACCTGCAGACCAACCTTGTGTGATTCATGCACATGGGCACCCAGGTCCCTCTGCAGAGCAGCATGCTGCAACGTTTTACCATTTAAGTAATAATATTTTTTTTACTGGTACTCCTAACAAAATGAATGACTTCCCATTTACTGACATCGTACTCCGTCTGCCAGACATTCTCCTACTCACTCAAAGTAGCTGTGTTCCTCTTAAAAGGTTTCATAGATCTCTGCACACTTTGCTCTGCAAATCATCGTCGTGTCATCTTTGACAAACTTTGACAAACTACGGATGCTCCCAACTCCACATCATTTATATAAATTGTGAATAATTACAGCCCCAAAACTGATTCCTGAAGCACGCCACTAGTCACTGATTGCCAGATATGAATAGCACTCATTTAGACCCACCCATTGCTTACTGTTAGTCAACCAATCTTCTATCCATACTAATGCTTTACCATAACGCCTTCCATCTTTATCTTCTGCAGCAGTTTACTTTGCGGCACCTTTTTGAAGACCTTTTGGAAACCTAGATACACCACATCCACTGGGGACACGTTGTCTACCTTGCTCATAATGTCTTCATAAATTTGCAAAACACATGTTAAGCATGACCTGTCCTTCAGGAACCAATGTTGTGTCTGCGCATTGGGCCGATTTGTATCAAAATGCCTTGTTATTTCTCCCTTGATAATACACGCAAGCATCTACCCCATTCCACAGATTAAGCTACCTGGTTTATAATTCCCCATTTCCTATCTACCAGCCTCTTTAAACAGTGGCGTCTCATTTGCTGTTTTCTAATCTGCTGGGACTGCCTCTGAGTTCAGCAAATTTTAGAAAATCACCACATTTGCAGTTGATATTTCTCCCGCTATCTTTTTTAGTACCCTGGGATGCATTTCATTCGGGGACTTGTCTGCTTTTAGATCCATTAGCTTACCCAAAACTACTCCCTCTGTAATAATGATTATGGACATTTCCTCACCTACTCTCATCTCTTTGTCAATTACTGGCATGTTATTAGTGTCTTACACTAGGAAGATCGATACAAAATATCTGCTCAATGCCTCGGTCATTTCATTATATCCTAGAACTAAATGCTCCTTCTCATCCTCTAAAGGACCAACATTTTCCTTAGCCACTCATTTTCATTTTATATATTTAGGAAACCATCTGCAATCTCTTTTCATGTTCTGTGCTAGTTCTTTTTTCTTGTTTTCTATCCTACTTTGCTTTATAGCTCTTTTCGTGGCTTTCTCTTGACCTTTAATGTGTTTCCAATCTAGAAGGTTCCTGCTGTGCTTGTCCACTGTGCATGCCTTCTCTTTAAACTTGGTAGCGTCGCTTACTGCTTAGACACCTGATGCAGATTACCCCCTTTTTTAGAGTCTTTCCTTTTCACTGAATATAATTTTGCTAAGGACTTTGAAAAATTCCTTTAAAAATCCTCCACTGCTAGTCGACTCTCACTTTTAAGTCTTTGTTTACAATCGACTTTAGCCAAGTCCGCCCTCATTCTATTGTAGTCTCCCTTGTTTAAGCACAGAGACTTGGGATTGGATTTTATCTTCACACTCTCCATCTGTACTTTAAATTCAACCATAGTGTGATCATTCCTTCCAAGTTGATTTCTATCTATGAGTTCATTAATTATTCCTGTCTCATTACACAGGACCAGAGCTAGCATAGCTTGCTCCTTTTTGTACGTGTTTTTATTTTAGAGCAGTCAAACGCAGACATTTTGGATTCACTGCTTTTCAACTTTGAAAAAGAAACAAGGACAGCATGACCTTGTTAAAGGAGTAGCATTTTCACAACACTCGACATGAGACTTCGTCAAAACGTTTCTGAAAATGCCAATTCACTGCATCTATTGCTTCGCCATAATTTATTTCCCAATCGGTTTCTCAAATATGATTCACCTTTAATAATTTGGCATTGAGTTGATCCATGTTCATTACTTTCAACTTAATTTAATTCTCAAAGTTCCCTGGCAAAGCATTCTTTCTAATGGACGCTGTGTTGTCCTGATTGCATCTTTGATGCTAAGCAGACTGTAAATCCCGACTTTCTCCCTGCCTCCTTTTGAAATACTGGTGTTATATTTGCTGCACTCAAATCTGTCAATTCAATCATCAGGAAATTGGTATACAGTAAGCAAAGTATTCATTAATACAATGGCCACTTCGTTTAGGAATCATAGATAAAGATTATCAGGCCATGGGGATTTATCAGATTTCAGTCCAAATATTTTCTCCAAAACTGATTATTTGCTGATTTGATTCTATTTACTGTCTTTTCTCAGTAGACCTGGAATTGCTTGGAGGTTTTTTATTTTTTTCTTTCATGAAGGCAGAACTGAAGTAGTTGCTTCATAGTCTGCCATTCTCCTGTTCTCCATTCGCTGGTTTTGGTTTGTAAGGAAGTTACAATTACCTTTGCCAACATTTCAGCTTGAAATATTGTACTTTGAGAAAGTTAGCGTTTCACTCTTGTTTAATATACTCTTCTGAAACCAATTACTTCCTGTCTTAAGCTGTTCAATGATTGACCTTCCACAGCCATACAATCAATGAAGCATAGCCTGTGCAGCATCAAAATTACAGCACGATCTATATTATTCCAACCTTACTACATCAATCCCATAGCCATGAATGGTTTGACACTTGAAGTGCTCGCCAAAATACATTTTAATGGTTGTGAGGTGACCCGTGATAGCTCCTGACCACCCTACTCCGCCCAGGAGGTGCATTCTGGACCACATCACCCTCTGGGTGAAAAACAATCCCTGAATCTTCTCTAAACCTCACATCCTTCCCTTTCAACGTGTGCTCCCCTGTTCTTGGCCCATTGACTAAAAGGAACTATAGACCAGTGTGCGTGCTGTCTATCCACCCTGTCCATGTCCTTCGTAATCTTATCCTTCTGAATCACGTCCCCCTCAGCCTTCTCTCTCCAAAGTAAACAAATGGAGTTTTTGAAACCTCTCTCTATAGCTGATATGCTCCATTTTTGGCAACATCATGGTGAATCTCTGTACCCCCTCCAGAACAATCACATGCTTCCTGTAATGGGGCTCCCAGAACCCCAAATAGTATTCCACCTTGGCCTAACCAAAGTGCTACACAGCTCTTGTAATCTATGCCTCGATGAGTAAACACTATGCCTACTGTTTCCAATTATTTCTTACGCAACCTTTGATCTTCCCCCGTTACGTTCACGGATGTGTGGAGAAGCATCCTCTGAGCTTTCCGTTGTGCTGCCATTCATTGTATACTCTCCTGCCTGGTTCCTTCCTCCAAAGTACATCACCTCATATTTAGCAGGGTTACATCCCATCTGCCATTGATCCACCCATCTGACCTTTCCATCTGTATCTTCCTGTAACATAGGAACTTCCTCCTCTCTGCCAAACACCCAGCCAACATTTGTGTCGACACAGCCTTACTTATCACGCTGCCATTCCTCCTCCACAGTCACACCTACGTCATTTATAAATACCATAAACAATAAGGGGCACAACACTGACCACTGTGTTACATCAGGGGACACCGTTCTCCAGTCAAACAAACAGCCTTCTCCCACCAACCTATATTTTGCAAAATTTTCTCTAACACTGATCTGAACACACTGGTCTATAGTTCCGTCTTCTTTCTCCACAACCCTTCCCATAAAGGGTCCTCTCCAATCCTCGGGCACCTTACCTGTGACCAGATTCTCTTTAAACATTTTTATCAGCGCCTTTCATTCCTTGTCTCCAACAGCAGCCTGAGATGTAACTGATCTAGACCTGGGGATTGGTCCAGTTTTCGACCAGCCAAAACCATCAATCCCTGCTCACATCTTACATCAATCTGTTCAAGAGCCTCCCAGTCCATCTTCTTGAATTCTGTACCTGCCACCTCTTTTTCCCAATTAAAAAGACGTGAAGTTATCATATAACAATCAATCCGCGTTCTCCAGTTTCACAAACAGATTCCCGCCTTGATCCCAGACCAAGTTTCCTCAGCAAACCATTGTGCTATCTGAGAGATTAATCTGGAGAATGCCCATTCAGTATATGTGATCAGTATATTTTACTTAGATCAAGACATCAACATTGTACAGGTACAGTCCAGGTACGGTATCACCAACTCTCTGTGTTACTAGTGCAGAATGTCTTTATTTCTAGTCGGAGCAAATCATTGCAGAAGCTGAATCTGTACTGAAACCAACACATGCTAGAGATCACAGTGAGTTAGACAGCACCGTAAAGAGAGAGCAAGCTGACACTTTTGAATCTCGTTGATTCTTCATCATCTGTATTTGGATTCCCTTTAAATTAAGGCGTTTAAATTGGCACAGCACTGAAAGCTGTGGCACACCAGCGTACACTGGTCTGCAGTCACACAAATAACCTTCTACCACCACCTATGTTCTCCAATAGTTTCTCTAATGCTTAGCTTCCCCTGTTTGCTTATGATTCTCCCAATACACTTTGCTTTAATGTTTTCTGATAACTTACTGTGTGTGCTGATTAAACCTCTTCCTGAATATGACTGCACCACCTTCACTGATTCGCCATTTTTTAATATCTACAAGAGATATCTTCAAATAAATTTGTAAATTATAACCTCTCTTTCATAAATGCAGAACAACTCCCTTGAAATTTGCTATTGCTTACTCAGTGTCCAATAGGTTGCAACAGTTTCCCTACT